>NW_027493740.1:0-347784 GCF_021521415.1 Bidens hawaiensis | reverse complement strand
TAGTGCATCTTCGTGATACGCAAAGTAGCTTCGCGATATGCGAAGATGCCGAAAAATTTCTATAAATAGACCGGCCATGGGGGTGGTCCTCACTCATCCTCACACTCCAAATCACATACTTAACCTCGATAAGCGTGCCACGACCCCGATATGGCGATATCCCGACAAGTCTTACCTCGAAATGCGTGCCATAACTCTACGTAGTTACTCTCTCGACCTCCCTCCAAGTAGAAGTGCGGTCCAAGTAGAAGTGCAGTCTAAGTAGAGCATAGGCGTTTCGAGTAATAAGCCATTCAAGATAGGGGTTCTGCCCAATTATTATATTATAAATGGCATAAACCCTAGTCAAGGATATAGTCTGTACCTTGATTTTATAAAGTGGAAATAAGATTCCATAAAGTCGAGATTATAGATAAAATAATACTTCTTTATTATATATAAAGATTTTATTAAGTATTTCTTATAATAAAAGAAAGTTGAAATACATGTTTCTTCACGAAGAAGAAACAAAGGTTTATAAGTGATTAACAAGAAAGGACTAGAGGTCCTTATATTTATAAAGAGATAAAATGTCAAGGTAAATGTTATGCAATCGGATTAAAGGTTTGAAGCTAGATCGTTGATCTAGTATTTATAAAATGTTATTCTTGTACTATAGGTCCGAGGTAACGAGACAAATTGGTGAGAAACAGCAACCAAGAAGAAAGGTGAATACGTCCAACTTTTTATAAAACAAAGTCTTGAATGTTTGCATGGGGTTGTATCCCTAAAACTTTATAAACAAAAGTAATGCTGGCCCTCAGGCTATTGTATACGTTTGACTGGATCCTTACATATGTGGGTAGACGGTGGGCACACCGCACCACACTTGCTAATGCCTCTGCCACGTTAGGCCGGACCTAAGTAACGTCCGAGAGGGGATTATCTCGTGTATATTGATAGTTGCTAAGACCTCGATGCTGCGGTATTGCTAAGAGGTTTCAAGTATAACTGGAGGTTTATAATAGTATATTTAACTTGGTTGTTTCCTAAGCCACGATGGGCCAGGTCATAAGATACCCGAGGGGATAACTAAGTAACTTAAATGTTTTGTGTCAGCGTGTTCACCAGCATGTGTTGCAGACGTATTTTTATAACTGTTTTACAGGTAATGGAGAATAGGTGTTTGGAGAAGAAGGGTAGCCGTTAGACGATCTGATGGCTCAATGAATGTTTTATAAATAAAATAATGTGAAACATGGTTTTGTAATCCAAACACTTATGTACAAATTAATGGGTGTTTTTAAAATATCGTCTTTTAAATATAACAATATTTTATTAAAGTCTTCCGCTTTAACAACCTTAAAATCTGATATAATTATAAAACAGGTACCAACGTTGGGTCACACGCCCAGACCCTGAGCCAGGGTGTGACAAGTGTTGGTATCAGAGCCATCGATCTTAGCGAATTAGGTATATAAGTATACCTAAGCTTTGATCAGAGATAAATTTCAATATTTATTATTTTATTATATAAGGATATGATAGGTTGGTATTCTTTCCCATCCCTTGTCATTCTAATCTTTTCTATCCCTTATCATTCTAATCCTCATAGATGTCGATATTCAAGAAGATGATAGAATCCTTCTACGAAGAAATGAGACAAGCAGGACATTCGGAACCCATCATTCCTCCCGATGGTCAAAGTGATGAATATTATGCTAACTTCTTTGATCAAGACAGATCCCTCACACCAGTGGTCCCATATGGGAATCAACCCATTTACTTCCCAGGCACAGAGCAAATGCCAATCAACATTCCAAGTGATCCGCCAACCCCAAGGAATCATCCTTCCAATAACATGGAGGTTGACGAACCAGCTAAGTCCAATCCCAAGGAGGGTATCCAAGTTAGATGCAGATTTACTCTGACCCAAGAACCCCAATCTTTAACCCCACAGATTCTCCTCATGATTCTGTTTCAGGTCCATCAAGGAGACCCAAGATGAGAGTAATGCAACCGGAGACCATTCGGATTGAGGTGAATAAAAGTAATGTAGAAGTTGAACCAAAAGAAGACCCCGAGGAGGTTGAACCAGAAGAAGAGTCGGAAGAAGAATCATAAGAAGAATCAGAAGAAGACCTGGAAGAAGATCCAGAGGAAGAGGTTTCAAAAGAGATGAGCATTGATGAAAGGAACCCTGAGGTGCAAAACTCAGGATGTGACTGTCCACCAAGTATGGGCTGCCAGCAACCGTTGTTTCACCTGTCCCCTCGTTATGATCCACAATATCCGTATGTTCAAGCACTTACAGGTAGTTTTCCACCTTTCACTGGTGTCATTCCAACCATCTCAGAACAAGCAGAGGAAATCAGGCAGCAAGAAGAGGCTGCGAAAGTTTTTCACAACATGCCGGTTGAATCCAGTCCACCACCGTAGTATCCAAGGAACCATTATGACATAGTCATGATGGGATATCGTGATCCACCGCACCAGTACGGGTATCTAAATCTCATTCCTTAGTCCCAGGAAGAGCATTTGGATCGAGCACTGCATGAGACGGGTAAATTGCGGAAGAAGTTGGCTACGGAGAGTAGCAAGAAGAAGAAAGTGGAAAGGAAGATACTACACAAGTGTAGTAAGTTGAAGAATATAATCAAGAAATACATGAAGGATTGAAGATTCCGTTCTGTTGTGACCATACCGTTTGTTCCCTGTTCTGTTGTGGTTCGATCGTTTGTTCATTGTTCCGTTGTTGTAGTATCGGTTGTTTCTAGAATAAGTCCGTAGTATTTGTGATGGTATCGTTGTTCCTAGAGTTCATGGTAATAGGAGTTGTCATAATGTACTCCTAGTTGTGATATAAATAAAAACTTTTAAGTAATTAGTCAATTTCCTTATAATTTCAGAATGTCGAAACAAAGTAATCCATCCCAAAATAAGGAAGCTTTGAATGCTAAAAGCAACCAATCGAAAACTGAGCCTGCTTAAGGAAACCATGAGCAGTTGATAACCAAAATGCAAGAAATGACCTTATTACCCGCTATGAAAGAAAAATATGTCCATCAAAGTGAAAACCAGCAACCCAGTAAGTCTGTCAAATCCAAATTCCATCCTAATCCTACCCCTCAAGACGAAGGAAGTGATCAAGGATCAGCCAATGGTGAAAAGATCCACCAAACCTTTAAGAAAAAGTTACGAATTGAAGGTTGTTTGTTAAAAGATTTTAAGAACTGTGGACCGAAAGAGTTTTATGGCGAAAAAGGAGCCATAGCTGCTATAAGATGGCTCGAAGAAATGGAATCAGTTGTTATAATAAGCAAATGTACTGAGGAGGAAAAGATTCAGTACTTGGCACAGATGTTTAAAGGAGAAGCCTTAGAATGGTGGAACACTCTGTTGATGGCAAAAAAAAGAAGAACCATGTATCAGTTAACGTTGGAAGAGTTTAAAGATCTGGTTATGCAAAAGTATTGTCCGATGCATGAAACTAACTTAGTTCAAACCAAGTTTCTCAATCACAAGGTAGTAGGGACCAATCTGAGAGATTACAGTACCAAATTCTAGGAATATTGTAGACTTGTGCCACAGTTGGTAACACCTGAATCGAGCAAGGTAACCCGCTACATATGGGGTTTACCAAGAGAGATACGAGACATGGTAAGGTCTCATCTACCGCAGACAGCCGAATCCTCTATGGAGCTGGCTGGTTATTTGATGAATGGTTTGATCCGTAACAAAGAAGAGGTCAAGAAGGAATATTCAACGACTGACAAGAAAGGAAAGGGAAATAACCGTTTCAAGGGAAAAGATGTGGATAGGAGGAGGGGTGGTTTGAATTCCGACTACTCGTTGTGCAAGATTTGTAAGAGACATCACTCGGGTCGATGCCGGTTTACAGTATCTTCATCCATCAATTGTGATACATGCAAGAAGCCAGGACATGCCACTGCTGATTGTTGGAAGAACAAGATGACTTGCTTCAATTGAAAGGAAATGGGGCATCTTAGTTTTGAATGTCCTAAGAAGAATGTTGCTGGGAGTGGCGGTATTGGAGGTGTGCTGGGGGAAGCGGGCACCAAGAATGAAGGAAATAAAGGGAATGCTCGAGTCTTTGTACTCGATACCAAGAGGGCCGCAGACATACCGGAAACCATCACCGGTACGTTCTTAGTTAATAACGTTTATCCAAGAATTTTATTTGATTCTGGAGCAAATCAAAGTTTTATAGATTATAAATTTTGTAGTCTATTAAACGAACCTTTAAAGAAATTAAATAAAACCATAAATGTTGAAACGGCCAGTGGTGAGATAGTCAAAATATCTTAAACCTTAGAAAATGGAAAGATCTTGTTAGCAGGCTACGTCATACCTGTACAATTACTGCCTATGACATTAGCAGGGTTTGACATAGTTCTAGGTATGGACTGGTTATCTGACAACCATGCTTATATCATTTTGCAATAAGAAAACCATAAAACTTCAAGCCCCTAACAAGCGACAATTCAAATCGCGGGCGACAAAGATGCTGGTCATGTTAGCATAATCTCCATGATGAAAGCTAACAAATGCTTAAACCAAGGATGTTTAGCATTTATGGCTTATGTGACGGAAGAATCAAAACTGAAAGAAATCAAAGATGTGCCCATAATATCCGAATTTTCTGATGTCTTTCCAGATGAACTTCCAGGAATCCCACCCAATCGATAAGTCGAATTCAGAATAGATTTAATACCGGGAACAGCTCCAATAGACAAATCCCCCTATCGTTTTGCTCCAATGGAAATGAAGGAATTAAAGAAACAACTAGATGAGTTGTTAGAGAAAGGGTTTATTCGTCCAAGTTCATCACCTTGGGGAGCTCTGATTTTATTCGTCAAGAAGAAAGATGGTTCCATGAGAATGTATATCGATTACAGAGCCCTGAGCAAAGTTACTATTAATAATCGATATCCGCTACCTAGAATTGATGACCTATTCGATCAATTGCAAGGAGCGAGTTTCTTTTCAAAAATAGATTTACGTTCTAGATATCATCAGTTGAAAGTTCAAAAAGAAGATATCCCAAAGACAGCTTTTTGAACAAGGTACGGACATTATGAGTTCACCATGATGCCATTTGGACTCACTAATGCCCTAGCCGCTTTTATGGACTTGATGAACAGAGTTTGTAAGCCTTATTTAGATAAATTTGTAATCGTATTCATCGACGATATACTTATTTATTCTAAATCGAAAGAAGATCACAAAGTTCATCTTAGAATCTTGCTTGAGATACTCCGAAACGAGAAGTTGTATGCCAAATTTTCCAAGTGCGAATTCTGGCTGCATGAAGTACAATTTCTTGGCCACGTTATCAACGCAAATGGAATTCAAGTAGACCCCGCAAAGATTGAAGCAATAGCTAAATGGGAGATTCCTAGATCGCCAACCGAGGTCCGAAGTTTCCTGGGTTTGGCTGGATATTATAGAAGATTCATCGAGAATTTCTCCCGTATAGCAGTTCCCTTAACTTCATTAAACCGAAAGAATGTTAAGTATGAATGGCGAACCAAGCAACAAGAAGCATTTGAATTACTTAAACAAAAGCTTACAAATGCACAAATACTGGCCTTGCTAGAGGGTACAGAGGACTTCGTTGTGTTTAGTGAAGCATCTCATTCAGGTTTGGGTTGCGTACTAATGCAAAGAAAGAAAGTAATAGCTTATGCTTCTCGCTAATAGAAAGTGCACGAAAAGAATTATACAACTCATGATCTAGAGTTGGGTGCCATAATCTTTGCCTTAAAGTTATGGAGACACTATCTCTATGGAGTCAAGTTTATCGTGTACACTGATCATAAGAGCTTAAAGCATATATTTGTTCAGAAGGAACTTAACATGCGTCAAAGAAGATGGATGGAAACTTTAAACGATTACGATTGTGAAATCATCTATCACGAAGGAAAAGCAAATGTTGTAGCTAACGCATTGAGCCGAAAAGAACGTGAGAAACCCAAAAGGGTTCGAGCTTTGAGATTAGAACTACAAAGAGATCTAATCAAACAAATTAAGAAAGCTCAGAAACAAGCAATTGAAGAAAACCAAATCTCCGAAGAAAAGCGTAACGACACCATTGATTCTTTGGTAAAAGGAGACGACAACATACTCAAACTTGGGAACCAAATTTGGGTACCGATTATTGGTGAATTACGTGAAAAGATCATGAGTGAAGCTCATAAATCAAAATACATGATGCATCCCGGTAGTGATAAAATGTATCAAAATCTTAGGCCGAACTACTGGTGGAATGGGATGAAAAGAGATATTGCTTTATATGTTGCTAAGTGCTCAACATGTTTACAAGTCAAGAAAAGAACATCAAAAGCCTTCAGGTTTGCTTCAACAACCTGAACTTCCTGTATGGAAATGGGAGATGATAACAATGGATTTCATTATGAAACTCCCTAAAACTACCCGACAGCACAATGCTATTTGGGTAATCGTTGATAGGTTAACTAAATCCGCTCATTTCTTGCCTATCAATGAATCTTATTCTATGGATAGATTGGCATGGATTTACGTGAACAACATCGTAGAATTACATGGTGGGCCATTATCTATCATATCTGACCGAGACAGTAGATTTATGTCTCATTTATGGAATAGTTTCCAGCAAGCGTTAGGAACTAAGTTGAATCTTAGCACTACTTATCATCCTCAAACTGATGGGCAAAGCGAAAGAACAATTCAAACGCTTGAGGACATGCTGCGAGCTTGTGTGATCGATTTAGGTGGATGTTGGGATGATCACCTTCATCTGATGGAATTCTCGTATAATAACAGTTATCACACAAGTATTCAAGCCGCACCATTTGAAGCTTTGTATGGACAGAAATGTAGAACACCTGTATGTTGGTCCGAAACAGGAGATAATCAAATATCTGGACCCGAAGTAGTCCAAGAAACCACGGATAAAGTATTACAAATCATGAATGACTTAAGGCGGAAAGAGATCGACAAAAGAGCTATGCAGACGTCCGCCGTAAGCCGTTGGAATTTCAAGTAGACGATAAGGTTTTACTAAAAGTATCACCATGGAAAGGAGTTGTACGATTCGGCAAGAAAGGAAAGTTAAGTCCACGTTTGGTAGGACCATTAGAAGTACTAGAACGAATCGGTACTGTTGCTTATCGCTTACGATTGCCAGAAGAGATGAAAGGAGTACACGATGTATTTCACGTCTCTAACTTACGTAAATGTCTGGCTGACGAAACTTTAGCCATGCCCTTAAAGGATGTCGAAGTCAATGAAAATCTAAAATTTGTAGAACAACCCCTACAAGTTGAAGATTTTCAAGTCAAGCAACTTAAACGTCGAAGGCTAAAATTAGTCAAGATACGATGGAATTCTCGAAGACGACCCGAGTTTACTTGGGAGTTAGAGTCAGAGATGAGGAAGAAATACCCGTATCTGTTCTAAGCGAGTCTCGAGGACGAAATTCATTCTAAGGTTGGGAGGATGTAACATCACGAAAATTTTGGACAATTTTTTGACAAATAATAAAGTTAAAGGACTAAAAATATTCATGGTAAAAGTGAAGAGAAAAATAAGACAAAGAAGGAAAGTAGTTTATATTAAGGGAATGAAGTAAGGATACTCCATCCCATATCGGAAGAAGAAAGAAATATTAAGCAGTTTATAAGGGGAGAACATTCCATGATAATGTTCTTAAGTAGCCAATCACTCTCCCTAGTCCTACCGGAGGGTGCGAAGCACCCGACGCGCACACACACGGGCTCGGGCTCGGGCGATGGGTGCAATGTGGCGCTTTGATGGCGCACTTCGCATGCTCACATCGTCGCGAGCCGCCTTTGTATTTTTGGATGATGAGACGAAATCAAGATATGGCAAGTTACCAAAAGATCAGGGACCAAAAATGAACAGAATTGAAGTTTTGAATCTTCGCGATACGCGAAGAATCTGGGTTGCATCTTCGCGATATGCAGGACAAGTGGCGATAACGTAGCGACATGTGGCAAGCCTACGCGGCGACTCAGCGAAGCTAGGGCATCTTTGCGATACGCGAAGCAGCTTCGCGATATACGAAGATGCAGAAAAATTTCTATAAATAGACCGGCCATGGGGGTGGTCCTCACTCATCCTCACACTCCAAATCACATAATTAAACTCGATAAGCGTGCCACGACCCCGATATGGCGATATCCCGACAAGTCTTACCTCGAAATGCGTGCCATAACTCTACCTAGTTACTCTCTCGACCCACCTCCAAGTAGAAGTGCGGTCCAAGTAGAGCATAGGCGTTTCGAGTAATAAGCCATTCAAGGTAGGGGTTCTGCCCAATTATTATATTATAAATGGCTTAGACCCTAGTCAGGGATATAGCCTGTACCTTGATTTTATAAAGTGGAAATAAAATTCCGTAAAGTCGAGATTATAGATAAAATAATACTTCTTTATTATATATAAAGATTTTATTAAGTATTTCTTATAATAAAAGAAAGTTGAAATATATCTTTCTTCACGAAGAAGAAACAAAGGTTTATAAGTGATTAACAAGAAAGGACTAGAGGTCCTTATATTTATAAAGAGATAAAATGTCAAGGTAAAGGTTATGCAATCAGACTAAAGTTCTGAAGCTAGATCGTTGATCTAGTACTTATAAAATGTTATTCTCATACTATAGGTCCGAGATAACGAGACAAATTGGTGAGAAACAGCAACCAAGAAGAAAGGTGAATACGTCCAACTTTTTATAAAACAAAGTCTTGAATGTTTACATGGGATTTTATCCCTAAAACTTTATAAACAAAAGTAATGCTGGCCCTCATGCTATTGTATACGTTTGTATGGATCCTTAGATATGTGGGTAGACGGTGGGCACACCGCATCACACTTGCTAATGCCTCCGCCACGTTGGGCCGGACCTAAGTAATGTCCAAGAGGAGATTATCTCGTGTATATTGATCGTTGCTAAGACCTCGATGCTGCGGTATCGCTAAGAGGTTTCAAGTATAACTGGAGGTTTATAATAGTATATTTAACTTGGTTGTTTCCTAAGCCACGATGGGCCGGGTCATAAGATACCCGAGGGGATAACTAAGTAACTTAAATGTTTTGTGTCAGCGTGTTCACCAGCATGTGTTGCTGACGTATTTTTATAACTGTTTTACAGGTAATGGAGAATAGGTGTTTGGAGAAGAAGGGTAGTCGTTAGACAATCTGATGGCTCAATGAATGTTTTATAAATAAAATAATGTGAAACATGGTTTTGTAATCCAAACACTTATGTACAAATTAATGGGTGTTTTAAAATCCCGTCTTTTAAATATAGCAATATTTTATTAAAGTCTTCCGCTTTACAACCTTAAACTATGATATAATTACAAAACAGGTACCAACGCTGGGTAACACGCCCAGACCCTGAGCCGGGGTGTGACATTTATGTATCTAGTTAATATGTTGGTTATTTTAAGTTTTTGTAGTCTAGTAGAATAATAAATATAAATAAATCAAGTCTCAATTGTAATGTTTTGAACAAGTTTTGATATATATATATATATATATATATATATATATATATATATAGTAATAATAATATTTCTCTCATTTGAGTTTTCTCTAAACATTTGATAGAATAAATTTAGAATTTTCTGTCATGTCAACATCGATATCACAAAGTGATGAAACCCCTTTAGATTTAACATAAACCAATTTAGAATTTTGTGTCATGTCAACATCGATATCACAAATTGATGAAACCCCTTTAGATTTAACATAAAGAAAATGTCAAATAAATTTAAAAGATTTAAATAGGGATTTCACTTATAGGAAAACGGGTTTTAAGAACAATAAACATTAAATCTTGTTTTGTACAAAGCAAATGAATTCTTTTATAGCTAAAACTTAAAGAATTCAAATTTTTATTTTTTAATATAACATGGTCTTTATTGATAAAAAAAAAGATCTATTACACTAAGAGAGTGAAATTTTCAAATATGTAAAAGAACTCAGTTTTTATAAAAAAAAGTTAGGTTACTAGGTTTCTTAACGGTGTTTGTTAAACCGTGTAACAAATTCATTTGATGTACTACCTTGCCATAATTTTTGAAATTGGTCTTGAGAATATACTCCACAACTGTAGGATCAGTTGTATAAATCTCACGATGTAAAGGGCTAATCATTCTGAAAGTTTTGTATTTTGCTGCGATGTCGGTCATGTAATGATGCAATCTCTTGAAGTTAAAGAGCATATTAAACACTGTCCCTCCAATCGGGTGATAACTCTTTGTTTGCGACTGACTGTAGATGTAAAAGAAGATAAGAAGAAGTAAAACAAGTGTTATGAAGGTTAAACTTAAGAGAAAATCCATGGAAAATGCAATTTTAGAAATGAAGAGGATGTGTTGGTTTGATATAATGGATGGATGAATAATAAGCTTGTTGCATCGTTCCTTTTATAGTGATTATTGTGGCTAAGTAGAGCTAATTAATTCGTTATGCTGTGTTAATTTGAAGTTTATAATAACTAAGGCATGTTTGGATTTTTATTTTTTTTGAAATAAATATCATAGGTTAGATTACCTAATAAGGTTTGGTCCAGTGACATCAAAGTTTTCTTCATTGTGAAAAAAAAATATATATATACTAAACATATATATCATTTGGGTTGTCAAAGCAAGTTTTTCTTTTACCGGTCAAAATTAGGATTAAATAACACAACAATCAATGATTAATAACTAGTTGGAGGAGAAAAAATAACATAACAAGAAGTGACATCAAATAACATTCCTACTAGAAACCTATAAAACTATTGTTGCCGTAATAGAATCAATTATAAATGGCTCCAAATAAACCACCAAGACGAGAATATAATAGCTTCCACCAAATGTTATTTCTATTTAACAAAAGATGAGGAGTTCAACCAAGAACACATATCCACCAGAACAAATTCATTTTCGGTCATTTGTGTTGTCAATACAAGATTTTTACCCCGCCACTCCGCTGCAATGCACGGTTTTTAATTACAAACAAAAATAAGGTTAATTGGTGTTATTATATACAAAGGGAAAATTTAAAATATAAAGAGAGACAAAAATAAGAATTGTGAGAAGAATTTGTGACAAAAAAAACCCTAAAAAAGTTTTAAAAAAAATCATAACTCAAAATATAAATAAAAAATGAAAAAAATTAAAAAATTAAAATGTTCCCCCGTCATTCCCATTTCAAAAAAACAAAAATACACAATGATGATAAAACAAAAGACACAAGTATAATTAAAAAAAGACATAATAGATCACAAAATATAACACAATGCGGAACAAAATATAATACAATATCAAGAAAAAAAGACACAATCAAGGACAAAAAAAAAACACAATAACAAATAAAAGAGACAATAATCTTTTTTCTCAACATTATGTCTTTTTTTTTCTTTGAGAACGAGGAAGATGGTGGAAACATTTTTGTGTTTTTACTTTTTTTATTTTTTGTTATGTAATAAACAAGTGCTATTAGAATAAGGGCTAGTTTAGTCATTTGTGTTTAGTTCAAGGGTATTATTGTAATGTTTTCGGTTAGGTCATTTAGGTCGTTATATAGCATCGGTCTGAACTCGGTTTTTTTATGCAAATTTGATTAGAAGATCCTCTCTTCTCCTAGCTTCTTCTTTCTATTCGTTTGCATCTATATTAGTGGTATCAAAGCATTCTGATCCTCCTTGGAGCTCTAATTCATTCATCGATGGCAAGATACAATCCAGAAGTAGAAAATACTTTAGATTATGATCGTGCGATGAAAAACGCATTAAAAGAACATGACCGAGAAATTTTTGATCTCAGATATGCAATTAAGGCAATGATTCAATAGCAAGAACATATCACAGCAACGGTAGCAAAATTGAAGGCGAATCAACCGAATAACATGAGTCGATTGAAACATTCGGTTAATTTGAACAGAGATCAAGTGATCTGGCGTTATGTATATTGTCGACGCACAATACGAAGCAAACGACAACCGCTACAACAGAATTCTTAAACATAACCGCAAGGGAAGCGAACACAGTGACTGATCACGCAGGATTAAACAAGAGTACAAATCAAATCGTATCATCAAACGATGAGGTGAGTAGATCTATCTTCCATCAAAATTCTAATCCTGCTATTGCTGATGGAGGATTTGGATTACACTACTCTTCTAGTTTCACAAAACCAGAGTATGCACCCAGGTGTTTGATAAAATGTCTAGTTTCACAAAACAAAAGTATGCATTCAATATGTTTGATAAAATGTCCGAGATGTTAAAAACTGTTGATATTGATGTTGTGGAGATTATTGTGAAGACATGCAAGCAGGTAAGGCAGTTAGATATTGATTTGTTAGTTGCTAAAACTATTGAACGGAATCCGGGTTGGCAAGGTTATTTTGTTGAAATGTCGAGTGAATTTCAACACAATTCAAAGGAGTTTGCGGTTATTGTAGGGTTAACAATAGCCGCTAAGAAGCTTGGTGTAAGGCCCCGATCCTGGGCGCCCTACATTTGCATGGGTTGGATTTACTCGTTCACATAATTCGGAAATCAGAGTTAATTAAAACAAATCGCGGAATAATAAGTCAATCATTCTTACATAACGTAAGTACTAGTTTTAATCAAAATAACATAAGTCTTTAGCATCTAACATAAATAACGCGTGAATCTTCTTCTTAACGATGCCAGTCTTCATCTTATTGCCATGTGTCTCAATTAAGCAACATGCCTCATCCTATTCACCTGTGTGCATACTAAAAGTCAGCTACGCTAAGTGAGTTCTAGTTAATCAATTAACGTTCATTACATTCACTTAATTATTAATACGCGTCCGGAGATACTTATTAAATACTTGCCTATAACTCTATCATTCATCATACGTATGTTCATACATTCTTTTATAATTCATACTGTCTTACTTATTACCTTTACGCTTACATTACTTTCATATTACTTCTACGTTTTAAAAAGCGAGTTGCCCTACATACCTCGGACATTATAAGGGTCCGGTACCCTACATACCTCGGATATTATAAGGGTACTCTACATACCTCGGATATTAAAAGGGTCCGATTCCCTACATACCTCGGATATTATTAGGTCCGGTGCCCTTTCCTCATACCATACAACCATATAACTATACACACATTCATTACATACCTTTATCACCTTCAATTATCAATTATAAATAAATATATGAAACTACGTGCATACTATTGAATCATTCTATAGCGTTGACATACATACACAAACATATATCTAATATACACTTAACATTTAAGGTAAGTGTATTAATCTAGCACATCGTAGTATATACACAGCCCCGAAAACATAATACAGAAAGGGGGCTAGAACTCAACTGTATTCGGTTCCGCTCGGAATTAATCGCGATTCCTTTCTTCAGTTGAGCTTGACTAACTGTTTAATAATCACACGTATTAATTCTCTACTTTTAAGTTTCATTATCCTCTTAAGTTAACAGAGTTAACTTTTAAGTTAACTGAACCGGTCTTATTGTCGAACCGATCTTTATAAGTTAAGAAATCGGCTAACGAACCCGAGCTTATAACCTTTAGCAAAGCCTAACTTTATTATTTTAGCGAACCGATGTATCTTAACGAATTTACGAATTAATAGTTTCTTAATCAAGTTCGGGTTAAGTTCTCATATATATTTTTTATATATATATTTTCTTTTATAAATTAACAACTTATTAACGAAATCATGTGTTAAGGCTTTTCTAACGAACTTACGGGTTTTGATACATCTTGGTGGATACTAGATGAATCGAGTATCGAGACTTATGAGCCTCGTCTAGAATTCGACCCCTAAGATTCCCATGTAGCGGAATCCACATCTGGTCGAATCTGATCTTTACACAATGCGTATTATCGACCAACTCAGTCTGTTGTCCAAAAATCCTTTCTTTCTTCATTAACCCTTCATCTGCTATCACCTCTGACTAAACCTTACTGATCTCTTCAAAGATATCCGAGTTGATAATCAACTTAAGGCATCAGCAACTACATTAGCTTTTCCCGAATAATACTAGATGTCACAGTCATTGTCTTTAATCAACTCTAACCATCTTCTCTGTCTCATATTCAGCTCCTTCTGCTCGAAGAAGTATTATCCGGGAAAAGTTATGGTCTGTATAGATAGTACACTTAGTACCATACAAGTAGTGTCTCTAGATCTTAATAGCATGTACTACATATGCTAACTCTAGATCATGCATCGGGTATGTACTCTCGTGAGTCTTCAACTGTCTAGACGCATACGCTATGACTTCACCTCGTTGCATTAACATACAACCTAACACATTATGTGAAGCATCAGCACAAACTACTAAATCCTCATTACCTTTGGGCAAAACAAGAATTGTAGCTTGTATGAGCCTCTTCTTTAATTCTTCAAACACTTCTTCCTGATACTTACCCCAATTGAACACTATCGTTTTTCGGGTTATACCGGTCAACGGTGTGGCTATCTTGGAGAAATCTTGAATGTACCTCCTATAATAGCCAGGCAACCCTAAGAAACTATGTATCTCGGTTGGGTTTTGTGGAGTCTTCCAATTTTTTATTGCCTTGATTTTTGCTGGGTCCACAGTAATCCCCTCAGGATTAATTATGTGACCTAGAAACTGTACCTCTCGCAACCAAAATGCACAATTAGAGAACTTCGCATACAGTTTCTTGTCCTTCAGGACTTCTAATACTTCTCTTAGATGCTTATCATGGCCAGACTCGCTCTTTGAGTAAATCAGTATATCGTCAATGAAAAGGATAACCGACTTGTCTAACATATGCGGCATACTCTGTTCATCATATCCATAAATGCTGCGGGAGCATTCCTTAGACCAAACGACATCACGAGGAACTCATAGTATCCATATCGTGTCCGAAACACTGTCTTAGGGATGTCTTCCTCCTTCACTTTCAACAGGTGATAGCCCGATCTGAGGTCTATTCACGAGAACCAGCTTGCACCTTGCAATTGATCAAACAAGCCGTCAATCCGTGGCAACGGATACCTATTCTTTATCGTAAGCTTGTTCAGCTCACGATAGTCAATGCACATTCTCATACTTCCATTTTTCTTCTTAACGAAAAACACCGGCGCGCCCCATGGGGAAACACTCGGTCGTATGAAACCCTTATCAAGGAGTTCGTGCAGTTGGGACATCAGTTCTTTCATCTCAGACGGTGCCAAACGGTAAGGTTATTTCATCTCAGTCGCACACTACATGAACATCTTTCAATTCCATTGCCTCCTCCGAAGCATCAACAACATACGCTAGGTAGGCACTGGACCCTTGCCTTAACATTTTCTCGGTTTTTATCATCGAAATGACGTTAAGCCCCTTGCTTTCCTTATCACCATAAACCGTCGCTGTACCACCATGCAAGGACTTTAACCTTATCAACCTACTCTTACACACTATCTGAGCCTCAAACTCAGACAACCAATCCATTCCCAAAACCACATCGCCCTCCTAAGTTCATTACATAAAGGGTAACATGGAACTCGCGTCCTTCTAACTTTATCTTACCATCCTTAGCCATCCTCATTATCCTAACAGGAGTTTCGCTAGCCGTTTCTACCATAAAAGTTTAGGCACACGACAACATGTCATTTTATCTAACTTACAGAAAGTTACATCTATGAAACTTCTATTAGCACCTAAATAAAAAAAACAGAAGCAGAAATAGCGTTTACTAGAAATGTACCTGTCACAACATCGGGGATCTTCTTGGCCTGTTCCTGCGTCAGCTTGTAAGCTCTGGTCTTTGGCCTTGCCTTTTTAGCATCTCTCTTCCCACTACCCCCCAGCATCACCATCAGAACTCTCACGTGCCATATGACATGTCTTTCCACATTGTAACAGGAAGGTTTTGCGTTACATTCATTAGCATAATGCCCTACCTTTCCAAACTTATAGTAGGCATTTGGCCCAAGCCCTCATTCTCCTCCATGAGGCTTCCCACACTTATGACACACATCAGTACCAGCACACCACTTACATTCCCTTTCATGCATTTTCCCACAAGTCTTACAAGATTTCCTTTCCCACGTCTTTTGTTTCTTAGTCTTTGGGATTCCACATCTGGGTACCGGGCCACTTAGCAGGAGCAACCCACTTCTTTTCCTTCTTCTTCTCTACCACCACTTCATCCACTGCCAGATCATCGTAAACCATTTTCGCAAGTTCAACCGCAGAATCAAATGTAGCAGGTATACTTGTCCTGACCAATGTGCGGACATTTTGTGGAAGTTCCCTAACGTAACACTTGATTCTCTTAGCTTTAGTTTTCACCATCTCAGGCACAAGTCTTGACAATCGGTTAAACTCAGTAGTGTACTCGCGGTGTGTCATTTTTCCCTCCTTCAAGATTAGAAACTTCATCTCCGCCTTCTCACTTCAGCATCAGCACAGAACTTCTTCATGATCATCTCTTTCAGATCCTCCCACTTTAACACCTTAATCTCAGCAGCTGTCTTATTTCTCTCAACAGTTTCCTAATAGAACATAGCTTCATCACCAAATGACTGAGTAGCGAAGCCTACAGCTTGGACGGGACGGCAATCGCTAATGTGGATAACCTTATCCATTACGGTTATCTATTGGAGAGTAGCGATTGAGTCACCCACACCAGTCAGCTTAGGCGGGTCACAACCTTTGAAGGTCCTATAGCTGCACCCACCCCGACCTCATTTTCCTTCATCAGCCTTCACAGAACAAACCTCACTTGATACTTCATTATCAGTCTTAGCATCCCTCTTACTACTTTCCCCAATCTTCTAAACAGTCTTTGCACGGCATTCAGTAGACTTGTCTTGCTAAAGATTCTTCACTGCAGCAACTGCCTGAGTCATAGCAGCTTGGATATCAGGATCGAGCTGATACCCTTCCTCTCTCACAATCATGCTTCTTTCATAGCAGTTTTTGTAATCGGTTCTTCGGAGGGTACTCGGTGGATACGTGGCCTACCACGGCGTCCCATGCGCCCGCCTTGCCTAGCAGTTATCCTAGCACTAGCCATTTGAATTCTAAAGGTAAAACACAAGCATCGTCATGTGAGGAACTATTTAGTACAAGGATAGTAAGACTGCAGATAATAACAGTGGCCAACTATGAATAGCTGCTCACGTTACTCTCCGTGTCCTATACACTTCCTTTCATGAGTCTACTTGTGCTAGATTCAACTTATAATAGTCAGATAATCAATCAAGTCAAATGTAAATAATTAATTATACGACTATCAATTTGATCAACCTTCTTACTTATTCCTACTTTATACATAAGTAAATCATGCAATTAAGCTTGCTTGTGTGACACATGCATTCTTAGACTGGCATCTTCTTTCGTTTCTTTTTATGTCCCATTCTCTGTTCGAGTCTAAGCATGTAGGATGCTCATTCTCTCGAACTTATGATCTGATACCAACCTGTAAGGCCCCGGTACCGGGTGCCCTACATTTGCATGGGTTGGATTTACTCGTTCACATAATTCAGAAATCAGAGTTAATTAAACAAATTGCGGAGTAATAAGTCAATCAATCTTACATAACGTAAGTACTAGTTTTAATCAAAATAACATAAGTCTTTAGCATCTAATATAAATAACGCATGAATCTTCTTCTTAATGATGCCAGTCTTCATCTTATTGCCACGTGTCTCCATCAAGCAACCTGCCTCATCCTATTCACCTGCGTGCATACTAAAAGTCAGCTACGCTGAGTGAGTTCTAGTTAATCAATTAATGTTAAATACAATCACTTACTTATTAATACGCGTCTGGAGATACTTATTAAATACTTGCATGTTACTCTATATTTCATGCATACATGCATACGTTCATACATTCTTTAATAATTCATACTGTCTTACTTATTAGCTTTACGCTTACATTACTTTCATATTACTTCTAGGTTTTAAAGTGCGAGTTCCCCTACATACCTCGGACATTATAAGGGTCCGGTACCCTACATACCTTGGATATTATAAGGGTTCGGTACCCTACATACCTTGGATATTATAAGGCTCTGGTGCCCTACATCCCTCAGATATTATTGGGGTCCAGTGCCCTTCATAGCTAGGATATTATTAGTGTCCGGTGCCCTTTCCTTGTACCATACAACCATACAACTATACATACGTTCATTAGATACATACACAAACATATATCTAATATAAACTTAACATTTAAGGTAAGTGTATTGATCTAACACATCGTAGAACTCACCTGTAGTCGATACCGCTCAGAATTAATCATGATTCCTTTCTTCAGTTGAGTGCGACTAACTATTTAACAATCACACGCATTAATTCTCTACCTTTAAGTTTCGTTATCCTCTTAAGTTAGGGGAGTTAACTTTTATGTTAACTGAAATGGTCTTATTGTCAAACCGAACTTTGTAAGTTAAGAAACCGGGTAACGAAACCGAGCTTATAACCTTTAGCTAAGCTTAACTTTATTATTTTAATGAACCAATGTTTCTTAACGGATTTACGAGTTAATGGTTTCTTAAGCGAGTTTGGGTTAAGTTCTCATATATATATGTATATATATATATGTGTGTGTGTGTGTGTATTATACATTAACTTATTAATGAACTCATGTGTTAAGGCTTTTCTTAACGAACTTTACGGGTTTTGATTCCAAAAATGAGTCGGTCCTCGGTTTCGGTTTATGTTTTAGTCGGGTTACGGGTCTGGCTTATGTTTTCATTAAACCAGGTTTGGGTTAGGTTCTCTGGAGTTATGCCCGAACCGATCCAATATATGTAAATGTATTTATATTTTTCATTTGAGCTTAAACAGATCGAGAACAAGGAGATGTGGTCCAACACTCATCTCCTACAAACTCATAATTTCCAAAATACTCCCCCACTATCACTATATATAAAAAGAGTCTATAATATCCCACCCTAACAAGTACAACTATCATCACCGCCCCCGTTCCGATAGACATGGCGACGGAAGGAGGATGTTGAAGTCGGATGAAGAAGCAGTTAATCGGGTCGAGTGATATTTTAGCCGAGTCAAGTTTTTCTTTCCACCCGGCTCGACGATTCGAGTCCCTTCCTCTGTTTCAGTCGAGTCCGACAATTGGGTCGAATGTGATTTTCCAATCGAGTCGATGGATAAGTCGTTAAGCCTAAACTGAATAGAGCCGATCATCTCATTCTTTCACTCGACTCAAGTCGAGTCAGTGCTTCTCCAAGTTGAGCCAATTCTAACCAACCACTCAACTCAAAGAGTCGAGTTCTTACACCATTCCTGTCGAGTTGATTTGCTCAAGCCGACCCTTGTTTCATTCGAGTCGTTTATATTACCCCCAAACGAGTCGATTGCATGCTTTCATTCGGGTCGATAATTGAGTCGACTCCTTGGTCCATTTGAGTCGATTTAATTGGTTCGACTCCAACCCTGGATCTGAAATGCGGTCGAGTGACTTTGTACTTACTCAAGCCGCACGGGATCATAGCAGTTTTAAACCTAATCATCTCCCGAATCATACACGGACCTAGCTCTAAATCCTTGTTCGATCCGAGTCGGGGTCCCATAACTTACTCGAGCCAAAGTTACTACATCTTGCCCACTTATCTAAACCGAACTTATTATATATATATATATATATATATATATATATATATATATATATATATATATATATATATGCGCATATTATGTCAATTCGTTTAAACCAAAATCCAACTCTCCTACTTGGTCCGATTAAAGTTCATTTAGATAGGTTAGGCTCGGTTCGTTTCTTTACCAACTTATAAGACCCGTTTACTTTGTTTTTTTTTCTTAGATCTTGACAAGATAGAAACAAGTTGTAGATGGATAAAAATGATAGATCTTAGCATAATGCTTACCTTTTAAATGTGATTAGACTAGATCTTGGAAATCTTGAAACGTTAATGAATCTTCTAGAATCTTGAACGAATGAAAAGGAAGGAATGTTTGGGTATGTTCAGAGTCTGTGTGTGTACGTGAGTATAAGCCCATGGCATCCCTAATCTTATCCTTTGACATTATTATTATTTAATTTAATTAAAAAACATTATATGACTTATGATTAAATAAAACTCGTATTATTTATTTAACAATTTTCCAAAAGTTTGGACGTTACAAGTCTCCCCTTCTTAAAAAGGTTTCGCTCCCGAAACCTATCTATTACACAAACAACTGAGGATAGAACTTACGCATTTCTTCCTCCACTTCCTATGTTGCATCCGATCCTTTACAGTGTTTCTAAATCACCTTTACCAATGGAATGACCTTGTGACGAAGTTTTTTGTCATTACGGTCAATTATCTCGATCGGCTGCTCAATGTAATTCAACTGTTCATCTACCTGTATGTCCATTAACGGAACGAGAGACGTATTGTTAGCGAGACATTTCCTTAAGTGAGAAACATGAAAAGTGGAGTGAATCCCTTTAATGTGGTCTAAATTATACATATTATTATATAAATAATCCCTACTTTTAAGTGCTTTTGAGCCAAGTTTTTTTTAATATTATTATTATTTGATTCATATGTGAGTTTAATGGTTTTTAGAGACATTGTGCTAAAATGAAACACTTTTACTAATCTTGAGACCGACGAATAAAGAGTCGAGCATGTGATATATATTATAGTTATTTGTAGTATTCTAAAAAGAAATAGAAAAAAAAAATAAAAAAAAACAAACGTAACTCTATCATAATAATAATAATAATAAAATTATGTCGGTTTATTGATTCCTTTTTATCATATTGGATTGGGCGGGGCCCCCGAGGGTTACTTGAAAAGTCGTCATTGGAATTATTGTAATTGGTTTCTTGAAGTTGGCGGTGAAAAAGAGACAGGAAGACAGAAACCTAGAGCCGCCATCATCAAAAATTATTATATGACTTGGAAATTGATTGGTGGAATATTGAAGACAGTGGAGTAGAAGTCAAAGAAAGGAAGCAGCCATTCTAGAAGACAGAATAGTATTATTCTTTTTTTGGTATTTTACGAAGTCAACAGGAGAAATAAGGCAGCCACAAGAAGGTATTATTATTCGAGTTGAGGCACTTGGGTTCACACCTACTCATCCAAACATCACAATATTTGGTTTGAATTTATTATTTTTATTATGAACTTGGTTGTTGAGCTTATTTATTTTATGTTTTTGAGCATGATTATTGGGTAACACTTATTTAGTTACCTAGGCTTTGAATGAATATTTGTTGAGTTTGGATTGCTTGTCAGTTTTATTGGTTATAGGTTGGAGTTTGGATTGCTTGTCAGTTTTATTGGTTATAGGTTGTTAGGGCTCGGATTTTCAGTATCCTCAGCAAACATTATATTCAGAACAAATCTAGGATGCGGTATCCTCTAAGGTAACAGGTATCCTAATTATGTTATATAACTAACGCATAGTCTGCTACTTTCCTTGTTTACCAGGTCAAAGGTAGTTGCCATGATCTCCTGAGGACTCGCGCTTGCTGTTATTAGAGCGTGGCCAATAAGGAAACGTGTTGATTAAAAGAATTAACGGCTAATTGGACTCATTCCAAAGTTTCCCAAATTATAGGCCATATTGTTAGTTTTGTTTTTGTATAAATAAAGCTACAACCTTTGATCAAAACACACACTCTAGCACTCGAGAACTTACTAGTACTAGCATTCTCTGTAATCACGATCAAAGTTTAAGCTCCACACTTGTAATCACCTTTATTATTAATAAACCGGTGGTGATAGTTTTCACCACCCGGGGTTTTTTTCTTGTTATCCTCAGGATAACAGGTTTTTTCCCCGCAACAAATCTCTGTGTTCAAGCCATCTTTACAAGCACCTAGTCCCGATTTACTAATTTGGTTGTAAAATCACACTTGTCAATTTTTGACCAAAACAATTTGGCGCCCACCGTGGGGCTATCGGTGCTTTAATCCATCAAAACCGTTTATTTCATTCTCAATTACTTTCATCCCTTCATCATGGCCTCACAACCAAAAACCAGTTCTGTTTTTTCTGTGGTGGTCACCACTGCTTCAAGTGTTAACCCTGGACCTCCACCACTGCCGAAGAAGAATACTCAGCCCAGATGAGAAATTCCACCATTCGCGGGATCCTCTACACGGGTAGACCCGGTTATTTCTAACAGTGACATTTTTACTTTAATAAAACAGGTCAAAACACACATGGAGCAGCAAGAAAAGACCAACTCAAGGCTATTTAAGGAGATTGAAGGGATCAAAAAGGGGCCAGGGCAGGAGACTACTCCAATCATGCCCATGATTCTTGATTTTGGTTTTCCAGGATCATCCATCCTTCAGAATCCCGGATCCTTGGGGACGCAATCAACAAGGACTCCGTCTCAGCAGCAATCAGGATACTGGGGGACCTACCCTTCGGTATCCTCAGAATTATCCAGACCTACGAGGCTAGACTCCGTGAACATGCAGCCTTATTCAACCATGCCAGCCGGCATATTCTCGTCAGGATCCCTTATGGTGTCCTCTGAAGTGCATATTGGAGATGACATCCCTATGCAGACGTCACCTTATCCTAAGGATACTTTATATAGAGGAACTAGCCGTCAAGGCTCAGGATACTAGAGACCTAACCACAACCTCGGTAATGGTTTACTTAATGCTAATTTATACACTAACCATGGACATGTGCAGGATAAGAGAATATCCCCTGAGATAGCCAGGGAATTACAGAAAATGAAGGATATGATTTCCAATATCCCGGGGATAATACATCCTATAGCTGAAGTTCCAGCAGGTAGCCACAAGATATCCTGGTTTACTTGGCCTATATGTGATGTGGAGATCCCCAAGTAATTCCAAACGCCCAGCATGAAGCTGTACGATGGCACCACGGATCCTGAGGAACACGTAGCTCAGTATAGAGAGAGGATGGAGATCAACCCCATCCCCATCGACATCAAAGAAGCTTGCCTATGCAAGGGGTTCGGTTCTACCTTGATAGGGCCAGCTCTCAAATGGTTATTAAGTATTCCTTCCAACACTATTACCTCATTTTCGCATTTGATTAACTTGTTCAATAATCAGTTTTCTTGTAGTAGATCTTTTGAGAAAATGACAGGTGACTTATATAGAATTGTTTAGCATAACCATGACTCATTAAGGGATTACAAAACCAGATTTAGCAGGGAAGCTTTGGAGATCCCCAACCATGACATGGCAGCTGCTGTCGAAGCCTTCAAGATGGGACTAAGGAAGGATTCTCCTTTCTATGACGACCTTGTCATGACTCCATACAAAAATCTTGATGAAGTCAGAAACAATGCGTTAAGATACATTTGGCTAGAGGATGACAAGAAAGCTCATGGAAGCTCGGTTATCCCAAAGTATGAATCCACCAACAGAAAGTTAGACACTTCACAGAAGTACACTAGGCCCAAGCCTTATTCCAAGCAGGATAAAACCAGGATAAATGTTGTGGAAGAAGATGAAGACGATGAAGAGTATCCTAAAATCTCTGAATAGTGTTTTAATATTGATATTAGTGGTGTGATTTGTGCCATGCAGGATCTAGGAGACAAGGCCAGATGGCCTAAGAAAAATGAAAAGCCCGGATCCATCAAAGACAAGTCCAAATGGTGTGCATTCCATAAAGACTTTGGCCATCGCACTGAAGACTGCATATCACTTCGGAAAGAAATAGGATATCTTCTCAGCAAAGGATACCTGAAGGAACTGTTTGGAAAAAACAAGAACAAAAGTCAGGATCCTATCAAGATACCTAAAAGGGCACCTTCTCCTCTACCCGGAGCTAAGATTGTATCCTTTATCTTAGGAGGATCCGACATCTGTGGAACCTCATATTTAGCAGCTAAGAAGCATTCAAAGGAAACGAAGATGGACAACGGAGAAAGACCACTCCGCACTTCCACTCTGACAACTCAAAGGATCATATCCTTCGACGAGGAGGACTGATGTGATCTTATAGATCCCAACCATGATGGTTTGGTAATCACTTTATGTATAGCTAACTGTTTTGTGCGCAGGATACTCATTGATGGAGGAAGCTCTATGAACATTATCCAAATGGATGCCTTAAAGAAGATGGATATTTCTGAAATGGAGATTATCCCAAAATCTTCAGTTCTAGTAGGATTCAGCAACAAGACCAAGAACACTTTGGGAGAAATCAAACTTCCAATATATATTGAAGGAACTAACTCTCTACAAAAACTTTGTGTTATTGACTCATTATCTTGTTGTAATGTGATATTAGGCAGGCCCTGGATCCACAGCATGAAGGCAGTGCCCTCAACTTATCATCAATGTGTGAAACTACCAAGTCCTTGGGGAGTCATCAAAATTGAAAGTGATCAGTAAGATGCCAAGGAATGTTATGCTTCATCAATGAAGTGGACCACAAAACCTACTCAAGCATAGCAATTACAGAAACAACCGGGGAAGGTCCTGCAAGCAAGAGAGTAGGATGTAAAAGAAGTATCTTTGGATCCTCAAGATACTGAGATCAAGGTATTATTAGGAACAAGTATTCCTGAGGATATTGAGATGGAGTTGATATACTTCCTAAAGAAAAGAGCTTCTACCTTCGCCTGGAAACATGAAGATATGACATGTATCTCTAAATCTATAATTACTCATAAACTTGGTATAGATAAATCTTTTAGGCCAGTTCATCAAAAACGAAGGAAATTTGCTCCTGAGAGAAACGTTATCATACAAGAGGAAGTGCACAAGCTGCTCAAGACCAAGATGATAAGAGAGGTCCAATATCCTAGATGGTTAGCGAATCTAGTTGTAGTCCAGAAGAAGAATGGAAAATGGAGAGTATGTGTGGACTTCACAGACCTGAATAAGGCCTGTCCAAAAGATCCATTCCCACTCCCACACATTGACTCAATGGTGGATGCAACTGTTGGCCACGAGCTACTAACCTTCATGGATGTATCCTCAGGATTCCAACAAATTCAAATGGAGCCTTCATATCAAGAAGATACAGCCTTCATGACTCCCACAGGTATGTACTGTTATACTGCAATGCCTTTTGGACTAAAAAATGCAGGTGCAACATACCAGAGGCTAGTCAACATGATGTTCAAAGACCAGCTGGGGGACACGATGGAAATCTACATAGATGACATGGTGGTAAAGTCAAGAAAGGCTAAGGATCATCTCAAAGACTTGGCAACAGCATTTGACATTCTAGATGAATACAACATGAAGTTGAATCCAGCCAAGTGTCACTTCGGAGTTAAAGCAGGAAAATTCCTTAGATACATGGACACCAAAAGAGGAATAGAAGCAAGCCCTGAACAAATCAAGGCCATCCTGGACATCAAGTCACCAAGAAATGTCAAAGATGTCCAAAGATTGACCGGAAGAATAGCTGCACTCAATAGGTTCATCTCAAGATCTTCAGAGAAGTGTAAAGATTTCTATGATATCCTGAGGAAGAATCAAAAGTTCGAATGGGGAGAAAAGCAAGAAAGGGCATTGGTATCCTTGAAGGAATACTTATCCTCAGTGCCACTACTGATGAAGCCGGTTGATGGTGAACCATTATCCTTGTACTTAGCTGCATCTGGAAGTGCAATAAGTGCTGTCTTAGTCAAAGTTCACGAAGGTCAACAGCATCCAATATATTATGTAAGTAAAAGTCTACTAGATGCTGAATCCAGGTATTCTTATCTTGAAAAGTTGATTTTAGCACTTATAATGGCTTCTACTAAATTAAGACATTATTTTGAAACTCATGTTATTCATGTAAAAACTAACTATCCTATTAAAGCTGTTTTGAGAAAACCAGAAATGTCAGATAGGATGGCAAAGTGGACTGTGAAACTTAGTGCATACAATATCTTGCATGAACCAAGGACAGCCATAAAATCTCAAACACTTGCCGACTTTGTGGCTGATTTTAGCCCGGATATACTTGAGGAAGTAGAAAAGGAAGTTCAACAACTGGAGATCAAGGAGAATTGGACTTTGCATACCGATGGTGCCTCCAACATAAGAGGAACGGGTCTAGATATCCTGCTAAAATCGCCACAAGGGGGACATAATACCTCTATCTATATCTTGTGAATTTCAGACTACTAATAATGAAGCTGAATATGAAGCCTTAATAGCTTGTTTTCAATTAGCTAAGGATATGAAGATCATGTATCTTCAAGTTTAGGCTGATTCTTTGTTATTAGCTAACCATTTTAATGGCTTTTATGCAGTGAATGCAAAAAACTTAGTAAAATATTTAGAAATATTTAAGAAATTAGCTATGTGTTTCGAAACATTTAATATAGTACAGGTACCAAGGGAAGAGAACACTGAAGCAGATGCCTTAGCAAATTTGGCATCAGCTCTCAAAATACCAGATGATGTCAAGATACCTATCATGCATATCTTAACCCCAGCAATGAAAGAGAACCAAGAAGTCATGGAGACTTTGAATCCTGAAGATAATCCAATATCCTGGACCCATCCCATAATGCGGTATCTTCAGGATAACGAGATTCCAAAAGGAGAAAATCCAAGAGCTTTTCGAATGAAGGTAACCTAGTATATTATCCTAAATAATACCTTGTATAGAAAATCACTTACAGGTCCATACTTGAGATGCTTGTAATATCAAGAAGCACAAGAAGTTCTCAAGGATATACATGAAGGTGATTGTGGTAACCACACTGGGGGCAGAGCCTTAGTATCCAAGATACTGAGGACAGGTTACTTCTGGCCAACAATGAAGAAGGACGCAATGAGCTTCTCCAAAAAATGTGATGCTTGTCAAAGACACAGCAACATCTTGTGTCAACCAGCTGAACCATTATATCCTATCATATCCCCATGGCCATTTATGAAATGAAGGATGGACATTGTGGGAAAGCTGCCCAAGGCTCCTGGTGGAAAGGTATTTATGCTGGCTATGACAGATTACTTCTCCAAGTGGATCGAAGCAGAGGCATTTGTCCAGGTTAAAGAAAAGGACGTGATCTCATTCATCAAACGTAATATCCTGACAAGATTTGGTATCCCGGCAGAGATTGTCTGTGACAATAGATCATAGTTTATCGGTAGTAGAACAACCAACTTTTGTGAAAGTTGGGGAATCAAGATGGTGACTTCAACTCCAATACATCCTCAAGCCAATGGTCAAGCAGAGTCAAGTAACAAGATCACCATCAACAATTTAAAGAAGAAACTGGGATCCAAGAAGGGAAAATAGGCTGAAGAACTACCATTTGTTCTTTGGGCTGATAGAACCACTTCAAAAAATGCAACAAGACAAACACCTTTCTTTTTGGTGTTTGGGGCCGAAGCTGTTATCCCTGCAGAAATGCTGATCCCCACAGCAAGAACAAACATCCAATATACTAAGTCCAACAACCAACGCCTTACTGAAGACTTAGATACCATTGATGAACTCAGAGATCTCGCCAAGATCAGAATGGCAGCATACCAACAAAGGATAGCAAAGTCCTACAACAAGAATATTCGGATTCGAAGATTCCAAGTAGGAGATATGGTGTTAAGAAAGGCATTTCAGAATACCACTAACCCTGCAGATGGAAAGCTAGCTCCAAAGTGGGAAGGTCCTTACTTGATTGATTCAGAAGCAAGAAAAGGGGCCTACAGGTTAATCACTATGGAAGGTGTTCCTATACCAAGAGCCTGGAACGCTATCCACCTTAAAGCATATTTTTGTTAGTATCCTTGACTGGTATGTTCGTATCCTCAGGATAAAGGTATGTTCCCTCATCTACTTTTATACTTTTGAACTTTATTACCTCTAAATCAAGTTTACTGACTTAAGCATCGAAGGGGTGTTAGCCAGGCTAACACCCACCCCTCATAAAGAATTTAGTGTTTTGCAGTTATCCCAAGGATATGTTATCT
This sequence comes from Bidens hawaiensis, assembly GCF_021521415.1. Taxonomy (NCBI): domain Eukaryota; kingdom Viridiplantae; phylum Streptophyta; class Magnoliopsida; order Asterales; family Asteraceae; genus Bidens; species Bidens hawaiensis. Next base: position 319,895 of record NW_027493740.1, on the reverse strand, counting down.
TCACAACAGTCAGAGGCTGATCACCTCACACACGAATAAGATATCCCTGATATCTCCTAAGGTTTAAAGGTTTTCACCTTTCCAACGAATGCTTGGAGCGCACGAATAAAATATCTTGAATATCTTCTAAGGTTTAAAGGTCTTCACCTTTCCAACGAACGCCTGGAGCGCACGATGATTCGGATATAGTTCGAGGCAGGCGGACCAGATCAGCTGATAATCCGTTTGTTGTTGGCTATATACCGAATCCTTAAGATAAGTGGCAGACGTGTCACACATGCGGTTTATAACATTTTCATGTTATCTCAAGTTTTGGCATTGACATGCCCGTACGTTTAGGACTTTCCCCAGTATTATCTCAAGCTTAGACATTTTGATATCTCTCAAGTAAAGGCCTAGTCGCCAGTGCAAAGGCTTTATCGCCAGTAAATGGGCTTTATCGCCAGGATTACCTAACTTTGTTTTGACAGATTGAAGATCGGACAATCACTAAATGGAGAGATTTTACAAGGTTGTTTTTTACTTAGCAAAATTCCAGAAACATGATACTTCAAGAAGCTCAACAATTTGGGACATCATATGTAAGCTAACTAGATTTTTAAATGATTTCCATAAAGGTACTCCTCACACTTAGTTCTGTCACTCAATTTATATTTCAAGGTATGATCTTTTGGTTTGATAGTGATAACTCACACAAGGCATAAGGATATATTATCCTTAAGATATTTTATATCAATTCCTAATAAATCTTTTGATTATGTTTTCTAAAACATAAAGTATTTTTATGTTCAGGATATATGATCTTCAGGATATCTTAATACAAAGTCTTAAAAGATACTTTTTCTGAAACTATAATACTCAAGAAGCATGTTTTAAAGATACATTATTCGAAACAATAACTTATTTCAAAAATTAAAGACGTGTAACATTACAACTAAAACTTATAAGCTACTGAACACAACGCTTAAAGCCAAAAGATTATATTATTACTAATCATAAGTGCAGGAAAGTAAAAAGGCAACACTGGGTTTCCTCTTGAAAAGCCAAGATCCCTCCACCCAAGTATTGCCAGATGTTCAAAAGTCAAGATAACATGGGCTTCATCTTGGAAAGTCAAGATTCCTCCACCCATGTATCCTAATCTCTTAAGCATATTATTGTTCAAGACAGAAAAATTAAATTGTTCAAACAACCATTACAACCCAACATCAAACCATCAAATACACAAAAATTGGGCTCAAGCTTTTTCTTTACCGCCATCACTTCCCAATTGCACCTCGCCACCGACCGCCTCCACTGCATTCTTGATCACCACTTCCACAGCCTCTTCTGCAAACTTCTCCGTACCACTAGGACCAGCACCCTCTACATTCTCACCATTAAGTTCGGCCAAGACTATCTCCCAAGCAGCCACATCCGAAAAAGGAGTCTCCAGCCTCGCGTCCTTAGCCTCTTTGGCCATCCTAAGCCGGGACTGGAAAATGGAGACAGCAGCCGATTTCTTTGCTCCCTCAGTAACCTCCCGGATCTGCACAAGTTGATCCGCCTCTTGGTGGACTAGCTTCTTCTTGGCCAGCGAGAGTTCCTGCTTCAAGTACCCGATTTCTTTCGTCTTCTTATCAAGAAGGCTGGTTTTGGCATTAGCAATCTTCGACATTTCGACAGTACGAGTGTTGGCCTCAAGAAGCTCATGATGGAGATCATTGAATTTGGAGGATATCATTCCTAGTCCCTACACAAATCATAATAGCCTCAGCATATGTTATCTACATGATACAAGGGTAAAACACAAAACATACCTGATTAAATTCAAGATCGCATGTCGGAGAGGAATCGGAGGTATCCTGGGTCTGCCTCTTCTTTGAAGCCTTAACACGACTGACTTCGGGTTTAGGCTGAGGGACAGGAGCGGCTTCTTTCTTCTTAGTGCTACGAGTAGAGACCATGCTGTTAATGTCGTCTAAAGCAAAGGCTGAAACAAATTTACCTATAAGTATACAGGTTAGTATCCCTAATCCTTAAAATATCTATACTAACAATTCAGTATTCCTTACCATACATAACGGAGCTCGCGGACGGAGATGATTCTTGGAGACCTGACTGGAAAAGAAACCTTCTTTGCTCCTCGTCAATGAGGTAGAAAGAAGATAGCTTGCTCTCGGTATCCTTCCTAGGAGGGGCAATCTCGAAGAACTTCATAGTTGCAAAAGACAAAAAACATAACAATTAGCAAAGATCTAAGCATATATCTTTAAGATAATGTATCCTACTTTTGGAAACCCAAAGATATGGAAGATTCTCAGGATGAGGAAGAGAATCTCTCCTAACAAAGAAGAATTGTTTCTTCCATTGGTCGTTATTCTGGGTATTTCTCAGAATAAGCGGGGCTCGGCCGGATTTGATTTTAAGAAGGTATCTTGAAGACCCGTGGCAGCGAAGGTCGTACACAGAAGCAAGCTCGGAAAGGGTGAAGTCAAGATCATGATCGGTAATTAATTTTTCCAAAACAAATAAGGTCCTCCAAACCATCGGCATGGTTTGGACAAAACTAAGCCCAGTTCAGAAAAAAACTCGGTGGTAAAAGCTGGAAAGGGTAATTAAAATCGATCTTGAATGGCAAAAACGGAAAACAAATCCAGGTCTTAGAGACAAGATCAGATAAGACAGCTGGGTCGAAGGGTCGGAAAATGGTTCCCGGAGGGAAGCGGCCTTGGGATTGTAAGCTCGCAATATCGTTGTTATTGAACGTGCATATCTTGTTCACGAGGTTGGCGAGAAGATTTTGGGAAACGAAATAATACCAGAATCATAGAGCTTCGGACTCATGATTTTCAGAAGATAAAGGAGAGAAAGTGTGAAGAAATTACCTGGATAGAAGAGCAAGTGAGTGAAAGCTTTATTTATCTAAGTAATTAAAAGGCCAACCTAGGGTTTATTCAAAGGTCGGACGAGTGACACGTGCATCAACAATCTACCACGCATGCGAAAATTCAAAATTTGAAACATTTTACAGCTGTAACACATATCTATAGCCGTTAAATTTGGGGACAATTGTTAGGGCTCGGATTTTCAGTATCCTCAGCAAACATTATATTCATAACAAATCTAGGATGCGGTATCCTCTAAGGTAACAAGTATCCTAATTATGTTATATAACTAACGCATAGTCTGCTACTTTCCTTGTTTACCAGGTCAAAGGTAGTTGCCATGTTCTCCCGAGGACTCACGCTTGCTATTATTAGAGCGTGGTCAATAAGAAAACGTGCTAATTAAAAGAATTAACGGCTAATTGGACTCATTCCAAAGTTTCCCAAATTATAGGCCATATTGTTAGTTTTGTTTTTGTATAAATAAAGCTACAACCTTTGATCAAAACACATACTCTAGCACTCGATAACTTACTAGTACTCGTATTTTCTGTAATCACGATCAAAGTTTAAGCTCCACACTTGTAATCACCTTTATCATTAATAAACCGGTGGTGATAGTTCACCATTCGAGGTTTTTTTCTTGTTATCCTCAGGATAACAGCTTTTTTCCTCGCAACAAATCTTTGTGTTCAAGCCATCTTTACAAGCACCTAGTCCCGATTTACTAATTTGGTTGTAAAATCGCACTTGTCAATTTTTGACCAAAATATAGGTGTTGGACTAATATTATTGTAACCAACTTTTTGATGTTTGATAAGATTGAACATGCATGCTTATTTTTAATTTACTTTTATTCAATAGTTCTATATGTGTCTTTGTGAAAGTCTTTTGAGTAGACGCATATAGGTTACCTACTGTGTTTTCATAACTAGTTTATGGTTTATAGTCAACATAATCCTTAAGAACTATTGTTTGAGGGTTTAGAAAAATTAAGTGTTCTACCTATCTTGAGACCAAGAGGTAATAGATAGTTGGGGTTGTCTTAGTCATTAGGTGGTTTGGGTATAGATTGCATGAGAATGGATGTCATCCTTATTGTCTTTTGGTTTTTGCTATCCTAAGTCTTTTTTAGCATCTTTAGGTTACTCCTTATTTCCCTTACACTCCCGGATGTATTGTGATTAGTGATACTGAGAAATGATCTATTCATTAGAGTACTTTATTATTGTTGGAGAGACTGAGAGGTAATCCAACCAACCGGTTTGCATCATACGTCCCTTAGGTTTTCCTTTTTAGTCACACCCAGGGAATGATCAGGGATCCACTAGGATGTCTATGGTGCAGTATCTTTAGATTCCAGTTCCATCACAGTTTCCAAAGCCGATAAGCATCCAAGATTCACAAATAGGATTTCAAGCCTAGGTAACGCCTTTCTCATTATTGTCTTCGTCTAAGTCTTAAGAATTTTAAATTTATTTTTCCTAGTTTTTAATTTAGTTTAATTAATTATTAGTTTTAAAATAAAATAAACAAAAATCCAAAACATAATCTTTTTCTTAATTATTAATTTATTTAGCTTTTAGAATCTAGTTTCGTTAATTTAAATAAATGTCTTAGGGGTTCGATATTCCCGAACTTTCCATAGCTATACTACACCTGATAGGTTCACCTGCCTGTTGCTAGTGATTTGGTTTAGGGTATTCTAGGTTTTTATTACTCGTTGTGCTAGGTTGATTAATTGCAATATTTTATATATCAATTTTAGCTCATCAAGTTTTTGGCGCCGTTGCCGGGGACACTTGGTGATTGGCGGATTAGATTCTATTAGCTTTTTCTTTGTTTTTAGTTTTAGTTTTAGTTTAATTAATTAGTATTGATTATTATATTAATTGCTCTTAATTGTTATCTGTGCATTGTGTACTTTAGGGGTAATCTTGGGTCCTCACTCTTTTATCTATTTTTCAGCGTATGCGACGTACTCGTTCGCTAGGACTGCTCGAGTTTACTATTTCTGAAGAACTCGAGAGAGATTTTCATGAGCGTTGTAGGGGGCTTCAGGAGATTACACGTGCTCTACGCAAAAGCAACATACATGTTTCTTATTCCACTTTAGATATGGGTGATGCTATCCCCCCCCCCAGGCAAACGGTTCACTCGAGAGCGAATGAGGAAGTTACGGGGATATGGTCTGCTATAACACGTCCAGCGATGCCCGATGCTAATAGCTGGCAGATTCTAACCAATATCAAGAATTCAATTACTAATTCCTCCCCATTTCACGGACTTGAAGACAAGGATGTGTCGGGCCATTTGAACAAATTCACTCATAGCTGTGACACTTTTCATATTGCCAACGCCACACGTGCTTCTATCTACCTTTAACTTTTTCCATTTTCTCTTGAGGGTCAAGCTTCATCATGGTTGGAAAACCTTCTCCTGGGTCCATCACTACATGGGACGAACTCCAAGATAAATTCCTAAAGATGTATTTTCCGTCATTTAAAGCCTCGCGAATTCATGATCAGATCTATTTCTTCCGTATGGACCCTGACAAGTCATACCCTTTGGCTTGGGAAAGGTTCCATAATCTGCTTAGTAGATGCCCCCAGCATGGTATGCCCGAATGGGCCGTAGTCAAGAAATTCTATAACGGGCTGACCTTTGAGATGCAGCACAGATTCAATACATCGACTGGAGGAAACTTGTTAGAGAAGTTGGATATAGATGAGTGTGAGTCGATATTTGAGAGTTTCGCTCTAGCCAAGCAACATGGGCCGTCTACCTCAAGTACTTCTAAAACCACCACTTCTTCCGCCCCGAGGTGTCATCAGGTCTCGAATGATACTAGCATCACGGTTTCCTTAGAGGCAAGGCAAAGCGAACCATTGCCAAGCGAATCGGGTGCCGGTTAAAACTAGAAGGTCGTATGATCATACTATAATGAGAATGTGGTCGACCTTTCCGAATGCGCAAATTAAATAAGTAATCAAATAGCATTTATGTCTAGCAATTCACACACAGTATAATGTGTGCTAATGATTAAGATATGTATAATATGAAATACTATAGGTACGTATACGCCCCCAAAATGTTTGAAAATATGTGAAAACGGGGGAATGACAAAACTGACCTTAAAATAAGCGAGTTGATTAAAATATTAAGAATAAATAAGAGTCTTCCGATTAACGCGCCGAACGAAGATAATCAACAGAACCTGAAACTTAGTAGTATGAAAGTATGAATAAAAGCGAACCTAACGCCACTGGAATCAATCCAAACGGATGAGTAGAACTCAAGTTACGTCAATTTTAACATTTAAACGAGTCGAGTCTGACCATAATCTGAACTTCAATTCGGGAGACAGGTTATGGTTAGAACCATTAAAATTTAATTACGAGAAGAAAAGTCTTCTGGACCAAACGTTGAATCCGACCAGAAGTATGAGAAAACGAGAAGTCAACCAGATTGACTATTTTGCCCTTTTATCGGGTTTTAAAGCAATTGACCAGCCAATACCCTTCAATCTCATAAATTTATTGAAGGTTATCGACTAGAGAATGTTTATGAACAAAAAATCAGTTTACAACTTACCCAGAATATGAACGAACAACGAGATATAACGAGTCAAAAGTCCTTGGACTAGCAAAGTCAACCGATTATGAACGGTTCTTCAACAAAAACACCAAAAACTGAGCTAATCTGAGATGGGCAGTAGGTATGATGGCTGAGAGGTGATGTCTAGGGTTGTTGTAAAGTTTTGTGGCAGGTGTTTAATGGTTGTTTATATAGGAAAACATAAACCGAACTAATTTTAGTCTTTTTGGCCCGTTGAAGCAAGTATTGTGTATTTTATAAATGAATCACTGAATTTAAGCATTAATATCTTCCCTTGATTAGTAAGAAATGACTTGGGATTCATATTTTAGCTATATAACGATTTCTTGGTCCTTACTTCTCTCAAACATGCCGAAAATAGCCGATTTTATGCCAAAAACGAACTAATAAACGAAAACAAACCAGATTTTCATGAACTGACTGTGCAGCAGCACCATAGCGCTGCATGGCCGGCTTCTGAACCCCCACCGCGCGGCGCTCTGGCCACCGGTGGTGGTGTCTTTCAGCTATTGTCACAAACAGCCCCTATACTTTGGTTTTTGATCAATTTATGAACATTTTATGCTATGATTAGGAATTTAAACAAATAATAAACATGAAGGGCTTAAAGTGGATAAAAGGAAACTTAATTACTTATAAGTGCCAAATATCATTAAGGATTAGGATCCAAAATAGGTTCGTACAATGACAAAAATAAAAATAAACGGATATGGTAAAAACCCATAATGTTACAGTATCCCCTACTTTTAGGAATTTTGTCCCGAAATTATAGAATAGCTATAGCGAACAGATGAGGATACTTCTCCTTCATTTGATCTTCACGTTCCCAAGTAAACTCAGCTCCTTGCTTCGATTCCCAGCGCACCTTGACTAACGGTATACGACTACGTTTAGTAACTTTATCCTTGTGGTTCGTGATCTCAACAGGTCTTTCAACGAAATTCATGGTCTCTTCAATACGAACTTCGCCGAGAGGTATTTGGAAATTGCCCTCGGAAAGACACTTCTTCAAATTCGAAACATGAAATACCGGATGAATATTTGAGAGTTTAGATGGAAGATCAAGTCTATAAGCAACAGGACCAATACACTCAATGATCTCAAAAGGACCAACGAAACGAGGAGATAACTTCTCTTTATTTCCAAATCTCACAACTCCTTTCCATGGAGATACCTTGAGTAGAACACGATCATCAACGTGAAACTCGAGAGGCTTCCTACGCTTATCCGCATAACTCTTTTGACGACTACGAGCAGTGAGTAGATTTTGGCGGATTTGAGCAAGACGATCAGTCGTTTCTTGAACTAACTCCGGACCAGTAACTTGAGATTCTCCAACTTCACTCCAACAATTAGGAGATTGACATTTGTGGCCATAAAGAGCTTCAAAAGGTGCCATACCAATGCTAGAGTGAAAGCTATTGTTATACGCAAACTCAATAAGCGGTAGATAAATATCCCAATTGCCACCAAAATCGAGGACACATGAGCGAAGCATGTCTTCAAGAGTTTGAATCGTATGCTCAGATTGACCATCAGATTGCGGATGATAAGCAATACTAAGATCCAAACGAGTTCCCAAAGCGGATTGGAGAGACTTCCAAAAACAAAAAGTGAAACGACCATCTCTATCAGAGATAATGGTTAACAGAGTACCATGATGACAAACAATCCTTTCAACGTAGATATACGCCAATCGATCAACCGAATACGTTTCCTTGATGGGAATGGAATGAGCAGACTTCGTTAAACGATCGATGATTACCCAAATACTATCATGTTGCCTTCGGGTAGAACGAAGCTTAGTGATAAAGTCCATAGCAATATCTTCACACTTCCATACGGGAACGGGGGGTTGTTCGAGCAAACAATAAGGTCGATGATGCTCGACTTTGACTTTAGAACAACTGGGACATTTCGCAACATAGAGAGTGATGTCTTTCTTCATTCCGGGCTACTAAAAGATGGAACGAAGATCGGCGTACATTTTATCAGCACCGGGATGTATGGAATATCGTGACTTATGAGCCTCGTCCATTATGAATGTGCGAAGATCATCATGATCTGGAATCCATAAACAATTGAGGAAATAAAGTAAACCATTGGGCTTGGTTTCCAATTGAGATTCCGCACCACACGACATCTCGTCATACATATTGCCTTCGGTGACAAATTCGTGTTGCGCGCTAAGAACACGCTCTTCAAGATCATTTTGAACGAGAACACAAGAAAGAAACATGGATTTGACTTGTTTCTTACAGCTAAGAGCGTCGGCCACGACATTCGCTTTCCCGAGATGGTAGCGAATCTCGCAATCATAGTCGCTAAGCAACTCGGCCCAACGATGTTATCTCATGTTGAGTTCCTTTTAATCAAAAATGTGTTGGAGACTCTTATGATCGGTAAATACTACGCATTTAGTACCATAGAAGTAATGTCTCCAAATCTTAAAGGCGAATACGACGGCACCAAGCTCGAGATCATGCGTCGTATAATTCTTTTCGTGAACCTTGAGTTGCCTCGAAGCATAAGCAATAACCTTGCCTCGTTGCATAACAACACAACCTAGGCCTTGGTTAGAAGCATCACAGAATACAATAAAATCTTCACTACCTTCTGGAAGAGCATTGCAAAGCAAGTCCTTCAACTTTTGAAACGCTTCCTCTTGCTTTGACCCCCACTCGTAAGGTTTACCCTTATGTGTAAGAGCGATGAGGGGCAATGCAATCTTTGAGAAGTTACCAATGAAACGACGGTAATATCCCACCAAACCAAGAAAAGAACGAACCTCGGTGGGAGATGTCGATGTCTTCCAATTCTTGACAGCTTCAATCTTCGCGGGATCAACATGAATACCCTTGTCGTTAACAATATGGCCCAAAAATTGAACTTCTTTAAGCCAAAAATCACACTTCGAAAACTTGGCATACAATTGTTCCTTCCGTAGGAGGTCAAGGATAGCATGTAGATGCTCTTTGTGATCATTTTCGGATTTTGAGTAGATCAAAATGTCATCAATGAAAACAATTACGAATTTGTCCAAGTAGGGTTTACACACACGGTTCATGAGGTCCATGAAGACCACGGGTGCATTGGTTAACCCAAAAGGCATAACACAAAATTCGTAATGCCCATATCGAGTACGGAAAGTAGTCTTGGGTATGTCATCTTCATTAACGCGAAGTTGATGATAACTCGAACGGAGATCAATCTTCGAGAAGCAAGCGGCTCCTTGAAGTTGATCGAAAAGATCGTCGATACGAGGGAGCGGCTAACGGTTCTTAACGGTAAGCTTGTTGATTTCACGATAGTCGATGCACATGTGAAATGATCCATCCTTCTTCTTCACAAATAAAACAGGTGCACCCAAGGAGAAGAACTTGGGCGAATGAAACCCTTATCAGAGAGTTCTTGTAGTTGGCTCGAAAGCTCTTGCATTTCGGAAGGTGCAAGACGGTAAGGTGCTTTAGCAACGGGATTAGCTCCAGGTACGAGATCAATACGAAACTCGACTTGACGAATAGGAGGAAGTCCAACAACATCATCGGGAAAGACATCGGGAAAATCACGCACAATAGGAATATCTTGAATCTTCTTCTTCTCCTTATCTTTCTCTACCATGAGCGCCAAAAAGGCAACATACTTCTTACGCAAGTAACGTTGAGCTTGAAAGCACGACATGAGATTAAGCTTAGAAGCAGGCGTATTATTGAATACTTTAAGGATACGACCATCTTGAATAGGTATACGAAGGAACTTATCAAAACAAACGACCTCGACGTGATTCAAAGTTAACCAATCCGTCCCAACTATGACATCAAAACTACCCATTTGCATCGGAATAAGATCTATACGGAACTTGACCTTATTAAGAATCATGACACAATCCCGAATAACCGAATCGATAGTATTCGAATTCCCATCAGCTACTTCTATGGTAAAAGGCTTAGACAACCTATCCCAAGGCTTATCAATAATGTATGCAAATTCTAACGAAATGAAGCTCTTATCGACACCAGTATCGAATAACACAGAAGCAGAATGGTTATTAATAGAGAACGTACCATTCACCACATCACTTGAGCTTTGGGCCTGATTCATATTCATCATGAAGGCACGACCATTCGAACCTTGAGGAGTTGGTGCAACTTGATTAGTTGGAGGGGCTTGAATAGCAGGGGCTTGAGCAGTGGCAGTCGGCGGAGCCATAAGTTGCGAGACTTGAGGAGCGTAGGTATGAGGTGCAAAGCTTTGAAGGATTGGGGGTTGGTAGGTTTTCAATTGGTAAGCTTGACTAGTGTAGAATGGTGCGTGAACCACTTGAGCTTGATGAGAATAACACGGAGGAGGCATCACATGGGCTTGGTTGGCACGGGCTATCAATGGGCACATATTGCGGAGATGACTAGGATCTCCACAATGGTAGCAAGCACGGGTATTTAGAACACCGGCTCGGGCTTGGGGGTTATTAGCAGCTCGAGGAGCAGACGGTGCGGGTTGTTGAGGAGCGGCTCGTGCATTTGGAGGTACACGGAAAGTGTTGGAAAAGTTCCAATAATGGTTACACGAGGTGCAAAGACGGCAAGTGGTGGATGCGGGATGATGACGGTTACAGGTTGAGCACAATGGTTGCGGTCCATTATAAGGCTTCTTGTTGGGTGCATTTTGGTTTGGAGCATGGTTGTTGGGTTGGTTCACAGCTTAGTTTTGGTGTTGGGTTTTGCGTTTGTGGCCATTTTTGTTGTTCTTGTGGTAACTCTTTTCAGCAGCAGGCTTGAAGTCCTTTCGGGATAGCGTACCATCACGAACGTGATCATCGGTGAAGGATGCAGCGAGGGTTATGGCTTCCTCCAGTGTGAGAGGGTCTCGACTGACAACTGCGTCATGAAAGATCGTGGGTAGTCCACGGATATACTTGCGGATACCACGGGCTAAAGGGGTTACAAGATGTGGTACCACCCGGCTCAGTTCCTTGAATCGGTTCAAGTAAGTAGAGTTATCACCACCAATTTGCTTTAGCTCATAAAACTCTGTCTCGAGCCGTTGTAGTTCATGTTCGGGACAAAATTCTCTCGTCATGGCTTCCTTAAGCTCCTCCCAAGGCATGGCTAATACTTCATCAACACCTTGGAGGTCCTTGAATGTGGTCCACCAAGTAAGGGCATGTTCCTCAAAAACGCTTGAGGCAAAACGAGTCCGTTTGTCGTCCGGACACTCACAGTGGATGAAGATGTTTTCCATCCTCTCAAACCAGCGGAGGAGTTTAGTAGCATTCTCCTCACCAAGGTAAAGAGGGGGTTTGGCACTCGTGAAATTCTTGTAGTGGTAGTTGTTTGTAGGAGCAGCCAAAGTAGCAGATCCATTTGAGTTGATGTTTTGTAGTTAAGCCACCACCTCGGGCAAAGCAGCGGTGAACTCTTTCGTGATGCGAGCAGCCAAACGGTGATCATGAGCAGCCAATGGACGGCGGTTGCTACGGCGACGAAGTTGGGAAGACATTCTACGGGGACCAAACATGAAATTTTATGAGAATCGGGTAAGTTGTGTAAATGAGTCAATGAAAGACAATGAAATGTAACTAACATATGTGTAGTGATTTGTCATGACTTGTGGACAAGTCGCGATTTAAAATAATGTGATTAACTTTTAATGATTGTTAATTAATTAAAATATTTATTTCAAGCTAAAGTGTAAAATGTTATTGGGTTGGGCTTTCCAAGGGCTTCCCATGGCAGCCCAAAACTCAAAATAAATAACGATTTAAATCAAGTGAGATGGCATCCCATGAGCATTCCATGGTAATTTGAATGGCCTAACTAAATCCTAAAATTAAGCTTCGGGAATTGGGCCTCCCATGAGCTTTCCATGGTAGTTTAGGTGACCCCAATTACATAACGGGACTTGTATATTGAGAATTGGGCTTCCCATGAGCGTTCAATGGTATTTTATTGGCCGAATTAAATAACGATTAATAAACAATTTGAGTTGGTCGGCCCACGAGCATTACATGGCATTTTAACTGACCCAACAAATTAACGAATTATCAAATCAATGGAGTGGGCCGGCCCATGAGCATTACATGGCATTTTAACTGACCCCACTAAATATCGAATAAACGAATAAAAAATAAGTAGTTGGAGTATCTCGTGAACCACCATGGTGATATCCCCAACCAAATATCGAATTAAAACGGGTTGTGAAATGAATAGTTGGAGTGCCCATGGATTGTCATGGATTTTTCACCCAACTAACCATTTAAAAATAATTAAAACGCAATTTTGAAAAGTTTCAGAATTTAGCCACGAATCACCATGAATTCGGTTTATAAAAGGAATGCAACCGTTTGATCGGTCACGTTTGATTCACTTAAGGTCCGGTTGTATGACACATTGTCCAGCTTTGGCCTAGGGGCTCGAATACTATGGTCAGGTTATCCTCCATGTAAGGAATAGCGTCTTACCTTGGGTTCTCGGAACCGTTTTACCAAGGCCCGACTCACAGTTATCGCACCCCTTACAGTTACTACCGAACATGTCATACCCCCATGCCCTAAGGAGAGAGAATAAAAACAAATCTTGGGAATTCTTAAGAAATTTCCCAAAATGGAAAGTCAATCTACTAAAGTTTTTAAAAGATTTTCAAAGATTTGTAAAGATTTGTGAAAATATTTTTGAAAGTGAAGCATAGCCTCAGATTTGTTGTGTGCAATATATACTAAAAATAAAAGATAATTTAATAAAATAAAAGATATAACCACTTAAATTAAAAGATACAAATTAGCTAAAATAAAATAAATTAATGACTATTTTCCTAAGATAAAAGATTTAATACATATTTACCTAAAATAAAAGATACAAGGAATAATTACCTAAATAAGCCATAAACAATTAATGAGCAATTAAACAGTTTAGATAGGCACGTATAGGGTTCCTAACATATGACTAGAACAATTTCTAACCACCTATCTTAAACATTCGGCTCTGATACCAATCTGTCACACCCCAACCTAAGACGGAAATGCCGGGGCGTGAGCATGATTGCTCATAGCTCAAGGTAACTATCATGCAATAATTGTGACAATATCTAATAATTCAATTCATTAAATTCCAATCACAATATCCATAAATAACCAAATAATCCAAACAATATATCATAACAAGAATAGAAATAATCCAAATACTTAAATTAAATTGTTCTTGATAAATATTCCTAAGGTCTCGACTAATCATTCAAAACTCCAAGTCTTCAGTTTAAACGATAACCTGCATATACGTAGAAAATACAATAGGTTGTCAACAAATATGTTGAGTGAGCAAGTCATTAATTTTGCAGTTATATGAAAAGATAGCAAAACGTGAATAAAGTGATAATTAAACCAAACCAATGAGCAAATAAAGTGTCAAGCGAACCATTGCCAAGAGAATCGGGCGCCGGTTAAAACTAGAGGGTCGTATGATCATACTAAAATGAGAATATGGTGTACCTCTACGAATGCGCAAATTTAACAAGTAATCAAATAGCATTTATGTCTAGCAATTCACACAAAATATAACGTTTGCTAATGATTAAATATGTATAATATGAAATACTATAGGTACGTATACGCCCCTAAAACGTTTGAAAATGTGTGAAAATGGGGGAATGACAAAACTCACTTTAAAATAAACGAGTTGATTAAAAGCAACCAGATTGACTATTTTGCCCTTTTATCGGGTTTTAAAGCAATTGACCAGCCAATACACTTCAATATCAGAAATTGATTGAAGGTTATCGACTAGAGAATGTTTATGAACAAAAAATCAGTTTACAACTTACCGGGAATATGAACGAACAACGAGATATAACGAGTCAAAGGTCCTTGGACTAGCAAAGTCAACCGGTTATGAACAGTTCTTTAACAAAAACACCAAAAACCGAGCTAATATGAGATGGGCAGCAGGTATGATGGCTGAGAGGTGATGTCTAGGGTTGTTGTAAAGTTTTATGGCAGGTGTTTAATGGTTGTTTATATAGGAAAACATAAACCGAACTAATTTTAGTCTTTTTGGCCCGTCTAAGCAAGTAATGTGTATTTTATGAATGAATCACTGAATTTAAGCATTAAGATCTTCCCTTGATCAGTAAGAAATGACTTGGGATTCATATTTTAGTTATATAACGATTTCTTGGTCCTTACTTCTCTCAAACATGCCGAAAATACCCGATTTTATGCCAAAAACGAGCTAATAAACGAAAACGAACCAGATTGTCATGAACTGACTGTGCAGTAGCACCATAGCGCTGCGTGGCCGGCTTCTGGACCCCCACCGCGCGGCGCTCTGGCCACCGGTGGTGGTGTCTTTCAGCTATTGTCACAAACAGCCCCTATACTTTCGTTTTTGATCAATTTATGAACATTTTATGCTATGATTAGGAATTTAAACAAAGAATAAACATGAAGGGCTTAAAGTGGCTAAAAGGAAACTTAATTACTTATAAGTGCCAAATATCATTAAGGATTAGGATCTGAAAAAGGTTCGTACAATGACAAAAATAAAAATAAACGGATATGGTAAAAACCCGAAATGTTACATTCGACAAATTCCGTTCTTATCTTGTGTTGTCCAAAACCATTGTTTATACTGATCATGCGGCATTGCGATACCTTTTCGCCAAGAAAGATGCAAAACCTTGTCTAATATGATGGATTCTCTTGCTTTCTGAATTCGATATTGAGATTAGAGATAAAAAAAAAGGGAGCGGAGAATGTTTCTTTGGATCACTTGTCACGTTTGGAGGATCCGAGGATAGGGGAGATTAGAGAGGACGCCGAGTCGTTGATGATGGTGAGAGTGAGGTTTGAGAGAGACAGTGTTATACGTGAGTGCTGAAGAGGTGGGTCTGCCATGGTTTTCCGACATCGCGAATTATCTCTTCGAAGGATTAGTGGTCAAGGGCATGAGTTATCAGCAAAGGAGGAAGTTTTTCGCAAATGCTAGCCACTACATATGGGATACACCGTAATTGTTTCGTGTAGACGCCGATCGAGTGTTGAGGAGGTGTGAGAGTAGGGAAGAGGGCTGTGAGATTCTTAGGCACTGTCATGAGGGTTTAACTGGAGGCCACCATGGTTCGTCTTCCACGCTAGGAAAGTTCAAGATTCCGGCTTTTATTGGCCATCGATTTTTAAAGACTCACACTAGTTTGTCAAATAGGGTGACGCGTGTAGCGCAATTGTAACATCTCATTCTGTAATGAGATTCCCCAAAACTCTATTCAGGTTTGTGAGATTTTTGACATTTGACGCATTGATTTCATGGGTCCGTTCCTTTCTTCTCAAGGGAACTGATACATTCTCGTAGCTATCGACTATGTTTCCAAGTGGGTTGAGGCTCAAGCCTTACCCACTAATGATGCCCGAGTTGTAGTGGGATTCTTGAAGAGGTTGTTCTATCGGTTTAGTACTCCCAAGGCCTTGATCTGTGATAGAGGCACGCACTTTTTCAACATATGAAGAAGACGTTGGCACGGTATGGGGTCACCCATCGGTTGTCCACCGCCTATCACCCACAGACGAGTGGCCAAGTCGAGAACGCAAACCTAGGTGTTAAGCGAATTCTGGAGAAAACTGTCGGCAAGAATCGAAAGGACTGATCCGATAAGTTAGATGATGCGCTTTGGGATTTCCTCACAACGTTTAAAACGCCTATTGGGACCACATCCTTTAGGATGGTTTACGGAAAGTGTGTCATCTGCTGGTTGAGTGGGAGCATAGAGCGTATTGGGTGTTGAGATCCGTTAATCTTGACCTGACCCAAGCTGCGAAAAACCGGTATCTCCAAATTCATGAGGTTAAGAAGCTGAGAGATGAGGCGTATGCGAGATTGTGGATTTATAAGGAGCGTACGAAGGTGTTGAACGATTGAAACCTGAAGAAGGTGAAAGTGTTTAAGTGTGGGGATCGAGTGTTGGTGTATAATTCCCGTCTGAAGTTATTTCCAGGTAAACCTAGATCGACATGAGGAGGACCGTATACAGTCAAGGAGGTGTTCACACATGGTGCTGTTGAACTTCGAGATGTTGATGGGAGATTGTGGAAGGTGAACGGCCATAGCTTAAAGCATTACATTAGTGGGCTAGTTGATACGGTCAAGGAAGACATGTTTCTCCTCGACATCCCTAGGTTGACTACTTGATAGGGATAGGACCTCGGGTGAATGCCCGAGTGTAGAGTTTGTATATGTTTGTATTTGTTTTCTTTTATTTTTGTATTTTGAGTCGGCTTTTAAGTTTTAAAGTCTGTTTGATGTCTTCTTTGGTTGCTTTGAGCTTTGTTTTGTAGGTTTGGGTGTTTTGGTTCGTACTCAATCTCCATTCTGACGGGGGCGTTCTGAGCTTATTTGATTGTAGAGGGGACTCAAAAGCTGAGACCACAAATGAAATGCTATTCAGTCGCTTTATCGGAACATGACTCATGAAGTTCATTGCCATATCACCAGGGGAGTCTGTTTCATTTTCTTTATGCTTTGTTTTATTTTATTTTGTTTTATTTCATTTTATTTCTGCTTTATTTTTGTCTTTTTCCTGTCTCCCATTGAGAACAATGTGAAATTTAAGTGTGAGGATGGGAAACTGACTTTTTTTTTTTTGAAAAAAAAAACAAACAAAAAAAAGTATATAGTTTTATAAAAATAAAAAAAACAAAAAACAAAAAAGTAATAAAAAAAGAGATAAAAAAATGTCCCTTGAATTAAATGTTTTGCAACAAAATAGAAAATGATAGAAAAATTGGGGATTGGGTTTTAAACTACTAATATATGTGACATAAAAAAACAGTAAGCACACTTAATTAGGGATGTGTCGATAGACCCAACTAGCTTTGAAAGGTTTCCCCTGATTATTATTAAAATACCTAATAATCATAAACCTTGTGGGTTCTCATCTTGAGGTGGATAGTGAAGCTTAAAATTCAATAAGGTATAGCGAGTATTACCATAATCTGACTACTTTGAGGTGGTGAGAATTACATGCACTTGAAATTTAGCACGCCACATTGTTTTATAAAAGTAAATAATTAGTGGTGGCGCCCCGCCATGTCCAAATTTTATAGGAGCTTAGAAAATAGTTATATATTTAGGTAAAAGATGCCTAAGAGAACAAAGTTTATTGCACGAACGTAAAATATGTGCAAATATTTTGAAAGTAAAGTAAATGAGAAAGTTATACAAATGCCAAAGAAGCATTCACTAAAAAAATCGAACATAGAAAAAGAGGCCAAAAGGTACATACAAGACGGGGCCGAGAGTACGTGTTACCAAGGGGATGGTGACTATGAGGATACACTATTGGGTCTCAAAGGTTCTAAGTCAATAAATATTTTTAGGAAATACTAAGGGTGGAGGCCTGGGACCGTCATATACTGGGTTGCAGCTCGGGTGAAACAATGCTGGGCCGAAATCCACTAATATAGTTCTAGGTATAAGTATTGCTCGTACGACCTCACTTGACCTTTCATGCATATAAATTCCACCTAAGTGCATTTTCTTCTTACCATTAAAGGGTTTTTAGCTTAAGGTGATAGTTTGAACCAGTCTGTTTCAACCCTGTTTTATATTGTCTTGATTATACTTGAGATGGGGGTAAGCCGATCTGTAACTCCTTACGTGTGTGGCCCATAGGCTTATTGATATCACTTGAACTTAATCACTGAAAATGATGGGGGGCTTGATAGGTTGGTGGCTTGGTTTAAGTGGACAACAATATCGGTCATCGCGGTTTTTGCGTTTATCTATTACTAATTAAAGTAACCTAAATGTTTTGGAAACTAGTTTTCTGATTCTGATTCCATTGCAAATAGCTTTTTCAAAGACGAAAAAGATTTAAGTGTGGGGATATTTGATGTGATCTAAATTATACATATTATTATATAAATAATCCCTACTTTTAAGTAATTTTGAGCCAAATTTTTTTTAATGTTATTGTTATTTGGTTCATATGTGAGTTTAATGGTTTCTAGAGATAATGGGCTAAAATGAAACACTTTTATTAAACTTGATACCGACAAATGAAGAGTCGAGCATATGATATATTATACTATTTATTATTATAGTTATATGTAGTATTCTAAAAAGAAAAAGAAAAATAAATAAATAAAAAAATAAAAAAAAAAACAAACGTAGCTTATCGTAATATATAATAATAATAATAATAATAAAGTTTTGTCGGTTTTATTGATTTCTTTTTGTCATATTAGATTGGGCATGTCATACCCCAACCTAAGACGGAATATGCCGGGGCGAGACATAATTGTATCATAGCTCAAAAGACACTAAGTAAATTCACGTGTCAATATCTAAATTATTTATTTCATATAATCCAAATACACAAATCACAAACATTGTCTCAAAAGAAATAAACATTCCAACTAAAAATAATAGAAATAAAGTTCATCATTATTAATCATGCATCCTAAGGTCTAGTTTACTCTTTAATCTCTTGTTTCCTCATTCTAAAAAAAAGCTACCTGCGCCATGCGTGAAAATACAATACTAAAAAGTTAAAATACAATATTAAAGTTGAGCAAGTAATCACGGTTTTTGAATATATATATACATATATATATATAATATTAAAAAGTCAATTCCTTGCGATAAATATGAATTACAACAACTAGCATAACAATAAATATAAAAAATATGTCTTTTTACTCAAATCACATAGATAGCGAGCTACTTCGACGGCTTATGATCATACTAATGAAGATGAGGATGAGGATGACATACCAACCACCAAAACATAAAAATAAACACATAGTCATATTTGCACGTATAACTAATTGACCAATATCATATAACGCAAATAACGGAATTGTATTGAAATAAAACGATTGAGTTGTGAACGCATAACGCCCCCAAAATATAAAATAGTAAAAAAACGGGGGGATGTGAATTACTTACATTTAGTGAGTGGATTAGTGGGGATGAGATAAGATAAAGTTAGGGTAGAAAACGATCAAGCTCCTCGGGATACGCCGACAAAGATTCCTAACGGTTAAAGGTAACGTTAATTAAATATAAACGAAGTATTAACAAGACTTAACGAATTTGGGATTCGATTGTTTTAAGTAAAAGTTTATTATTAGAACTTTATTAATTTATCGATCAAAATTATTATTATTATTACTATTATTATTATTATTATTGGTATTTGGTAAACGTTAATGGTTATTAAAATATGTAACCAAGATATGATATTTATAAATAATACTCGTTACGAATAGTTAATCATTATATATTTATATATATTTTGTCGAAAAAGTAAATGCTAGTTTTGATAACATGTTATGTAATAAGTGAATTCATTATTACAAGAATTTTACTATTTGAACATTAATAAGTTATTAGATCGGTGTATTTAAACGAGTGGTAAAACATTTAAACCGTAGTTATTATAAAAATATATATAATCATTATATAAAGGTATATATATGTATATATAAAAGAAAGTTGTGAAACTAGGGCCAAGATGAGGGGAAATAATCATCCCGGGGTCCGGTTTCGTTAAAATAATGTTTAATTTTTATTATATTGTGATTATAATAAAAATAAAACAAACAAATAAGTAAAATAAAATAAATAAGCAAAAATCGGGTCCAGGGGGTTCAAACCCGCGCCTGGACTGGTTCCTGTGTTTTATCCTTCACACACCAGCCATCATGCTGGTGTGTTAGTTTGTGAAAACTTCCATCAGATAATATATAACTAGGTCAGTGATTCATCCCAAACCCACCATAAACCCTAGAATCTTGAACCTCTTGATTTGTTTGTTGTTTGTTTAAATTGGTTTAGGGTTTTTGATTGTCGATTAAAAACGAGGAGTATGCATATAAATATTACCGTTTATGGTTGTGGATTGAGGGTTAACAAGCGCAGGTGGGTCGCGGCTGAACTTTGTTTAGGGAACAGGTCCTACGGCTATGTAATTAGCGATTGGGTTAGGGTTTAGTTTCGCAAAGTTGAGAGCGATGTGTGAGTAGATTTAATTGGGTTTTCGCTGAGTTTATATAGTGTTTTAGAGCCTAGGTTTGCCGCGGTTTATTTTTGGTTAATTAGCCTTCGTTCGTTAAGTGTTTTCCAAGTTTAAAGTGTCAGTGGAATCGAAATTGAGTGGAGAATCATTTTCGTATAATCAATTCCGTGATTATGGCCGAAAAACATGAGTTGCCATGGTAGAGAGAGAGGTGTCGGTGAGTTAGGAAGGAAGAAGGAGAAAGTTTGTATACCTTTTGCAACTTGGTCCTTGAGCTTTGGTTGTGGATGTAAAGTTGGATTAAGGTTTAGTTTAGGGGTTAATTTTGCATAAATTTGATAGTTATTAACAATTAATAAGAAAAATAAATAAATAAAACTAAATTATATGTAATAAACAAACTCGGGATTTATTAACGAGGTAACCAAGTACAAAGACGAGTGTCGTGAAATAAGATAAATGATCGATAATAATTTTATTAATTTAAATAAATAACAATAGAATGAAAAATAAAAATTTAAATGGGTCGGGTTTTAGGGTCTGAAATTTAACGAATGTTACAGAGCAGGGCCCACGAGGGTACCTAGAAAGCCGTCATTGGAATTATTATAATTGGTTTCTTGAATTTGGCAGTGAAAAAGAGACAGGAAAACAGAAACCTAGAGCCGCCATCATCAAAAATTATTATATGACTTGGAGATTGATTGGTGGAATATTGAAGACAGTGGAGCAAAAGTCAAAGAAAGGAAGCAGCCATTCTAGAAGAAAAAATAGTATTATTCTTTTTTTGGTATTTTACGAAGTCAACAGGAGAAATAAGGCAGCCACTAGAAGGTATTATTATTCGAGTTGAGGCACTTGGGTTGACACCTACTCATCCAAACATCACAATATTTGGTTTGAATTTATTATTTTTATTATGAACTTGGTTGTTGAGCTTATTTATTTTATGTTTTTAAGCATAATTATTGGGTAAAACTACTTTAGTTACCTAGGCTTTGAATGAATATTTGTTGAGTTTGGATTGCCTGTCAGTTTTATTGGTAATTGGTGTTGGACTAATATTATTGTAACCAACTTTTTGATGTTTGATAAGATGAGCATGCATGCTTAGTTTTAATTTACTTTTATTCAATAGTTCCATATGTGTCTTTGTGAAAGTCTTTCATTGTATAGACGCATATTAGGTTACCTATTGTGTGTTCGTAACTAGTTTATGGTTTATAGTCAACATAATCCATAGGAACTATTGTTTGAAGGTTTAGATAAATTAAGTGTTCTACCTATCTTGAGACCGAGAGGTAATAGATAGTTGGGGCTGTCTTGGTCATTAAGTGGTTTGGGTATAGATTGTATGAGAGTGGATTTCACTCTTATTGTCTTTTGGTTTTCGCTATCCTAAGTCTTTTTTAGCATATTTAGGTTACTCCTTACACTCCCGGATGTGTTGTGATTGGTTTATTGGATTTTAATAATCCATATTAAAGGGTATTTGCCGTTAATAATCCCTATTCAGTTTTTCACCGGTGGCGGTCCCAAATTTAATAAGTTTGGCCCCCAATGGTCCCCCGTTAAAAAAAATTTAACGGGGTTAGTTTTATGCTGACGTGTAACATGACTAGGACATGATTTGGATTTTAATTTCTTTTTTATATTTCTTTTTAACATAATTAATTGATTACATGGAAATAGACACCATTAAAAAAACCATTTTACTTATCTTTCTTTACCAAATGAAACCCTAACTCTTTAGATTGAGAGACGACATGAGTTGAAATCCCCTTTTTACTTCACCTTTACCAATTGAAACCCTAACTCTTTGGATTTAGAGCCTACATGAGTTCTTCATCATCATCTACCCCTGTTCAATCCCATACACTCAAAATATTTAGACTTGGAACCAATGGCAATGTGTATTGTAATCATGACATGGTTGCAGTCATGAGAGTTACTGGAAATCGAAGTACATGACAAGGACAAGAGTTTTATGGTTGCCTCTTTGGCCTGTAAGTGAATTTGTTCATGTGTATGTAATTTTTGGACTTTGGAAAATTAAATTCTATGTACTGAAAATGAATCTGTTGATGTGTAAATATGTTAGAGGTCGGATTGCAAATTTTTCATGTTGAAACAAGAAGTTGATGCTTTGATTTCTACCGAATGCAATTGTAACCTATTTGAAATGAAAATAAAGGCACTAAAGATGAAGTATTTGAAACTGGAGTTAAAGAATATGAAGCTTGAAGAAGAGAACGCAAGTTTGAAAAATAAGACGACTTTTTGGAATTTAACGTCAAAGAAAGCATATGTGTTTTCAGTTGTAGGCTTATTAGGTGCAATGTTATTGTATTTTAGCCACTTAAGTTGAAATGTATTTGTTATAACGGTTGTAATGGTTTTCCATGATTTTGATTAGGATTATTAGATGCAATGGTTCTCAGTTGTATTTTGTCCAAGATTTGTTAATGAAATATAATGGTTTATGATCATTGTAATGGTTCCAACATTTATAACATAATAGTGCGAAATTCTAACAACATTTGCAGCAGACTACCATTATAAATCCTATGTGTTTATATTTGAAGAAATCTTTTGCAAAATATCCTAATGTCATGTATTACATATCCTAGATTCCAATATCAATAATGTCATCCAGGTGTTCATGTTTGAAGAAATCTTTTGCAAAATATGACGAAACTGCCCTTGATGTTAAAATATAGTTTTGATCTTAATCGTGGGTTGAAGAATACTCTATTAATATAATACCTCATGTTGATTTTCTTGGTCACAAACATATTCTCAATTACCAAATTGTCACTTTTTCAAAATTGGCTCATTTGACTAAACATAGTCAAACCAACACCATTTCTATCAGTTCACAAAATTGCCTTTTGTTTTAAATGCCTTTTGTGCAAATTTCCCAAATTAACCCTCAAACCAATCCTAACAATAAGCTACCATTTTTTATAAACACTCAAATAATTGATAACAACATGTATTGCATATTGACTTCTTCAAACTGCAGCCCAATTTCTATGCAGAGGTGCACAAAAAAACTAATTCCGGACCCGACCCTACCCTACCCGCGAGTATGGACCGGGCTTTCCTTCCGAAACTTACCCTGAACCAGAACCAAAACCGACCCTAACCCGGACCCGGTGGAACCGATTCCACCAATACCCGGTCAAAACCCGGCCCTACCATACCCGAAACCCGAAAAAACCCGATGGAACCCAAATCATTGTAACAAAATCTATCTTAACCACAATATAAATCCAAATCAAATAATCATTTATACTACATATTGAATATAACATCAGCACCATAAGGTCTTGAGATAGGATTTATTAGGCAAAATGAGCAAATAAAGCACAGATTGCTATCTTTTAAGCACAAACTGCTTCAAATTGAACAAATTGGAAGCTTGAACCTGCTTGTACCTTAATCCAAGTTTAGTATAATCTTCTAATCTTCAATACCAAATTCAAAAAACCCAAAATGACCAGAATCCAAGTGCATCCCAAAAAAACATCTATCTGTGACCAGAATCCAAATTCAAAACCAATTTAAATCATCCAATAATGAGCAGCCATAAAATAATAAGAATCCAAGTGCACCCCAAAAATGAGCAGCAACACATCTTTGTACTGATCAAATAGGCCCAAATTTCATAGGCTGCTCCTAATATTTGCATCAAATAAAGCCAAAAACTTGCAAATTCTTCACATTAACATGAACATCAATCCAAACATAAACATAATCTTAAACATTACCATTAAAGCAAACATAAACATCCAACCTAAAGACCATTTTCTAGTTCAAACAAAAGACAGATAAAAGACCATTTTAAGGTACTATTCCTGACTGGTAGGTCTTCTTTGGTCTTCCCCTTGGCTTCTTTCCTTAGGTATATCGTTGGGTGGGTTGAGAAGATTGTTGTGTTTCCGCTGGCCTTTTAAGCCTTCCTTGTGACTTCTGTCCCTAACTATATTGCTGTATGACTTGAGTAAAGTGTGTTGTACCTTGTGAACCCTGTTCAACAGGTGCTTTTCTTGACCTTCTCCTCTTCGTTGGTTCTTGACTACATCATATAGTTGATCTTTCAGCAGATGAACTCTTTTTTTTAAACACACCATGCCCACTAAGCTTTCCAGGTTTATTGGGGAGTTCATGAGGATCTTTTTTTCTGTTTTTCTTAGGTCTTCCAGGACCAACCTTTACCGGTGGAGGGTCTAAAGGTAAGTGAACTGCTAGCCAATACTTTTCTGAAGGAAATGGGGGAATTGTGAATTCATAGGACTTGATATACATTTTCTTTGTGTAATAAGCATGAACATACTCCTCAACATTCACCTTTCTAAAACCTGCTACTGCATATACATGTACACATGGGATACCTGTAAGGTCCCATTTTCTACATGTGCATGTCTTGTTATTCAAATCAACAGACACATCATCATAATACTTCACTTGAAACAAAGTGTTACTTGAAGGGTATACGGTACATTTAAAAGCCTTATCCTTCTCTCTATCAAGCTTTTTCTGAATCATTGGGCACACAAACACATTTTTAGCAGACATTTCTTTTTGTTTTTTGACTAACCTTGTCATTATTGATAGTCTAATGTCCTCTAGCATGTTTATTATGTGCTTTGATCTTGACTGAAGGATATACCCATTAATTGTCTCTACCATATTGTTGACTATGACATCAGTCTTGGTTTGGGTGTTGAGATAGCACCTGCAAAAACATTTTGGGTTCTGCTTAAGTATGGCTTCCGTTGCATCAGCATTCACTTGCCTCATTTCCCTAATGGCTTTTTTGAAATCAGGCACAGAGTGTGATCTAGTAGCTCTCCAATACAATTCCTTTAAGTCATCTTCTTTGTAGGTCTTATGCCAATTTGCATATATGTGCATAGCACAATTTCTATGCTCGGCATTAGTCCAAATCAAAGCAACTGCATTAAGCAAACCCTGAAAATGTGTTAAAACAAATTTAAATAAAATCAAGTCAAACATATTTAACTAAAACCAAGTCAAACATATTAAACAAAAACCAAGTCAAACGTGGTGTAACATACCTTCTGTAGGTCTGATACAAGTGTCCAACCCATACCATCTTCAGTGACTTCTAAACACTTTTTCAACTCAGCCATAAACCATGCCCAACTATCATTATTCTCCCCTTCTACAACTGCCTATGCTACTGGGTACATCTGATCATTGCCATCCCTTCCTATTGCAGCCAATAGCATACCTCCAAGAAAAGTTTTTAGGAAACAACCATCAAGACATAAAAGTCTTCTACAACCACTTAAGAAACCCTTCTTCACTGGATCAAAACAGACAAAAAGCCTAAAGAACACCTCATCATCTGAATTTAAGTTATAGTATTGTGGTGGGACAGTTACTAGTTCAAAAGTTGAACCTGGATTTGTTTGTTTCAAAGCCTCCACGTATGAACCCAACTTATCATAATGTTCCTTCATTGATCCATAAAGTTTCTTTTGGGCACTATTTTTTTCCTTATAAGCCAGCCACGGAGTAATGAGAACCTTGTACTTCTCTTTAACTGCATCTTGAATCTCTTTTGCTTTCCAATATGGCTTGGCTTTGAATATTGGCAAGAATTGGTCAGCTATAAAGTTAGCATGAAGTTGTCTGTTCTTCATCATGTTTCTCTGGCAAGTGTGTTCATTGGTTGCACTTTTAACCAAATAACAACCCTTTCTAGCATGAAATGACATATAAACCCTGAATGGACAGCCTTCAACACAAGAAACACCTAATCTTCCATGTCTGTTATTGTTATACATAAATGGACACATTCCTACCATTAGTGACTGCATAATTCCTTACAGCATCTTTGAAAGCATCCCTTGTAGGAAACCTTGTACCAACAACCCATACCCACTTACTCCAATCTGTATAATAATTTACCACTGGAACATTTGCCTTATGCTTATTCCCTCTAATGTCATCTTCCTCACTCTCTCCTGGTGAATTAACATCAGCTTCAGAGTCTTCATAATTACTTGATAGATCTTCAACAAATTTGTCTCTTGGTGAAATAATTTATGTTCCTTTTAATAGCAATTCTACCAAATCTTTCTGTGACAACTCATTTTCATTTATGGAAACAATAGATGCTCTCCATTCTTCATCATCATTGTCTGAATCAGAACCATTCAAATCAGATACTTTCCACCCTTCATCATCACTATCTGCTTCATCAGATCCATCAGTTCCTTCATTAGACGACTCAGAACTAGAACTCTTATTAGCAACTTATGTTATGACTAGTTCTTTTTGGGGTAAAGGTATTAGTTTGGTTGGTGTAGGAAGTCTCCTGGCAGTACACTTAGTAAATCCCTTTATAGGTAGTTCGTTGGTGGGTGAGGGTATTACTTTAGTAGGTGTAGGAAGTCTCCTAGCAGTAGTTCTAGCGTGTTTAGTTTTCTGTTGAGGTGGTTGTTTAGGGTTCAAAGAGGCTTCTGCTATGTGGGCTTGAATGTTACCGGGTTGGGCTTTGTTTTGGTTCAATTGGGTTTCAACAACAGAGGACTTACCATATGAAGAATATGCTTCACATCATCACCTAATGTTGTCACCATCTTGCTCACATCTTCATCATTCTTCAACTGAATAAGTCCTTTTTCAAAGTTCATCCCAGGAATTAAGTAAAACATATCAAAATCTTTAGTTTTGTATGACTTACTGTCCATCACAAAACCCATTAGCTCAAAGTAAGACATTTTGTCTACATAAACTTCAAACATGTAAGTATCACCCCTCTCATAGTGCAATTTAGGTTGGGGGTTAAGATTCCCACCATGCCAAACTTTTACAATAATCGTATCATCCATCTCCCTGTATGATTACAAGTAAAATTGATTCCTAATATGTAACTAAGTAGGAGTAAAGGGTGTTAAAATCAAAGTTCATATACTATCGTACCTGATCGATGATGATGGTTGAAGAACTCTGAGATGAAGAACTTGATTGATGAAAACTTAGGGTTTTTTCAATTGTGAATCGATAAAGAAAAGTAAAATGGGTTTTTTTAATGGTGTCTATTTCCATGTAATCAATTAATTATGTTAAAAAGAAATATAAAAAAGAAATTAAAATCCACATCATGTCCTAGTCATGTTACACGTCAGCATAAAACTAACCCCGTTAAGTTTTTTAACGTGGGACCATTGGGGGCCAAACTTATTAAATTTGGGACTGCCCACCGGTGAAAAACTGAATAGGGATTATTAACGGCCAATACCCTCTAATAGGGATTATTAAAATCCAATAAACCTATTGTGATTAGTGATACTGAGAGGTGATCTAGTTATTTGAGAACTTTAATATTGTTGGAGAGACTGAGAGGTAATCCAACCAATCGGTTTGCGTCATACGTCCCTTAGGCTTTCCTTTTTGGTCACAACCAGAGAATGATCATGGATCCATTAGGATGTCTAGGGTGCAGTATCTTTAGATCCTGGTTCCATCATAGTTTCCATAGCCGGTAAGTATCCAAGATTCACAAATAAGATTTCAAGCCTAGTTAACACCTTTCTCATTATTGTCTTCGTCTAAGTCTTAAGAATTTTAAATATATTTTTCCTAGTTTAATTTAGTTTAATTAATTATTAGTTTTAAAATAAAATAAATAAAATTCTGAAAAATAATCTTTTTCTTAATTATTAATTTATTTAGCTTTTAGAATCTAGTTTCGTTAATCTAAATTAGTGTCTCCAGGGTTCGATATTCCCGGACTTTCCATAGCTATACTACACCCGATAGGTTCACTTGCCTGTTGCTACTGATTTGTGCTAGGTTGATTAATTGCAATATTTTTTAAGGGATTCTAGGTTTTTATTACTCGTTGTGCTAGGTTGATTAATTGCAATATTTTTTATACCACTTTTAGCTCATCACCCTTCCAGTTCTGAAGTAGATCTAGCCTATAAGCCACTTCTTCCACACGAGCTACGATTTTGAATGGTCCAATATATCTCGGACTTAGTTTTCCCCTCTTTCTAAAATGAATAATCCCCTTCCAAGGCAAGACCTTGAGCATCACATGGTTGCCAACGTTAAATTCAATCGGTCATCGTCGCTTATCGGAATAAGACTACTGACGATCTTGAGCAGCTTTCATCCTTGCCTTAATCTGATCAAACCTCGAGGAGGTTTCTTGCGTGACTTCCAAACTTCCAATCTCCTTCTGACCAATCTCTCCCCAACATACGAGAGTTCTACAACGTCTACCATACAACATTTCAAACGAAGGCATACCAATACTTGAATGGTAACTGTTGTTATAAGAGATTCTGCTATGTGAAGATGATCATCCCAACTTCCTCCAAAATCTAATACACAAGAACATAACATATCCTCAAGGCTTTGGATAGTCCCCTCAGACTACCCGTCTTTTTGAGGATGATACGTCATACTGATGTTCAGTCTCGTTTCCATCGCTTCATGCAATATCTTCCAGAATTTAGAAGTAAAGCGGGTATCTCTATTGGATACGATCGACAACGGCACCCCATGCTTTGTTAAAACTTCCTTAATGAGCACGCTCGCTAACGTTTATGATTAGATCGCCTCCCATATCAGCAGAAAGTGAGCACTCTTCGTTAAACGATCCACAAGCACCCATATGGTAACATGATTCTTAGCTGTACGCAGTAGCTTAGTTATGAAATCCATGGTGATGTTTTCCCACTTCCACTCGGGTATCTCCAAAGAATGCATCTTCCTATAGGGTTTTAACCTATAAACAAGTTAAGCACTTACTGACGTAATCTATCACCTCATTCTTCATACCCGGCCACCAGTAGTCTTTCTTCAGATCTTGATACATCTTGGTGGATCCTGGATGAATCGAGTATCGAGACTTATGAGCCTCGTCTAGAATTCGACCCCTAAGATTCCCATGTAGCAGAATCCACATCCGGTCGAATCTGATCTTTACACCATGCGTATTATCGATCAACTCAGTCTGTTGTCCAAAAATCATTTCTTTCTTCATTAACCCTTCATCTGCTAGCACCTCTGACTAGACCTTGTTGATCTCTTCAAAGAAATCCGAGTTGATAATCAACTTATAAGACTTCACTGTCGCGATAACTTCTTCATTTTTTCGGCTTAAGGCATCAGCGACTACATTAGCTTTTCCCAGATAATACTTGATGTCACAGTCATAGTCTTTAATCATCTTTAACCATCTTCTTTGTCTCATATTCAGCTCCTTTTGGTCGAAGCAGTATTTCAAACTCTTATCGTCTGTATAGATAGTACACTTAGTATCATACAAGTAGTGTCTTCAGATCTTAAGAGCTTATACTACAGCTGCTAACTCTAGATCATGCGTCGGGTATGTACTCTCGTGAGTCTTTAACTGTCTAGATCAGCTTCTAATACTTCTCTCAGATGGGTCGGGGTCATGGCACGCTTATCGAGAGTACTCTCGTGAGTTTTTAACCTATCAGCCAAAGCTATGGTCTGTATAGATAGTACACTTAGTACCATACAAGTAGTGTCTCCAGATCTTAATAGCATGTACTACAGATGCTAACTCTAGATCATGCGTCGGGTATGTACTCTCGTGAGTCTTCAACTGTCTAGAACCATACGCTATGACTTTACCTCGTTTCATTAACACGCAACCTAACACATTATGCAAAGTATCAGCACAAACTACTAAATCCTCGTTACCGTCGGGAAAAACAAGAATTGTAGCTTGTATGAGCTTCTTCTTTAATTTTTCAAACACTTCTTCCTGATACTTACCCCAATTGAACACTATCGTCTTTCAGGTCATACCGGTCAATGGTGCGGCTATCTTGGAGAAATCTTGAATGAACCTCCTATAATAGCCAGGCAACCCTAAGAAACTGCGTATCTCGGTTGGGTTTTGTAGAGTCTTCCAATTTTTTATTGCCTCGATTTTTGCTGGGTCCACAGTAATCCCCTCGGGATTAATTATGTGACCTAGAAACTGTACCTCTCGCAACCAAAATGCACAATTAGAGAACTTCGCAAACAGTTTCTCGTCCTTCAGGACTTCTAATACTTCTCTCAGATGCTTAGCATGGCCAGACTCGCTCTTTGAGTAAATCAGTATATCGTCAATGAAAATGATAACCGACTTGTCTAACATATGCCGGCATACTCTGTTCATCATATCCATAAATGCTGCGGGAGCATTCGTTAGACCAAACGACATCACGAGGAACTCATAGTGTCCATACCGCGTCCGAAACACTATCTTAGGGATGTCTTCCTCCTTCACTTTCAACTTGTATTAGCCCGTCTGAGGTCTATTCGCGAGAACCAGCTTGCACCTTGCAATTGATCAAACAAGCTGTCAATCCGTGGCAATAGATACGTATTCTTTACCGTAAGCTTGTTCAGCTTGCGATAGTCAATGCACATTCTCATACTTCTGTCTTTCTTCTTAACGAACAACACCGGCGCGCCCCACGTGGAAACACTCGGTCGTATGAAACCCTTGTCAAGGAGTTCTTGCAGTCGGGACATCGGTTCTTTCATCTTAGACGGCTCCAGGCGGTAAGGTTCTTTCACGACGGGCTGGACTCCTAGTACTAGCACTATCTGAAATTTTACCTCTCTCGTTCCAGTGGCAACCCAGTAGGTCCTCAGGGAACACTTCGGGGTAGTCGCACACTACATGAGCATCTTTCACTTCCTTTGCCTCCGCTGAAGCATCAACAACATACGCCAGGTAGGCACCGCACCCTCGCCTTAACATTTTCTCGGCTTTTATCATCGAAATGACGTTTAGCCCTGTGCTTTCCTTATCACCATAAATCATCACTGTACCACCATCCAAGGACTTTAACCTTATCAACCTACTCTTACACACTATCTGAGCCTCAACACAGAAACCCAATCTATTCCCAAAACCACATCGCCCTCCCAAGGTCATTACATAAAGGGTAACATGGAACTCACGTCCCTCTAACTTTATCTTACCCTCCTTAGTCATCCCCATTATCCTAACAGGAGTTTCGCTAGCCGTTTCTACTATAAAAGTTTAGGCACACGACAACATGTCATTTTATCTAACTTACAGAAAGTTACATCTATGAAACTTCTATTAGCACCTAAATAAAAAAAAACAGAAGCAGAAATACCGTTTACTAGAAATCTACCTGTCACAACATCGGGGATCTGCTTGACCTGTTCCTGGGTCAGCTTGTAAGCTCTGGTCTTTGGCCTTGCCTTTTCGGCATCTTTCTTCCCACTACCCATAGCTTCACCATCAGTACACTCCCGTGCCATATGACCTGTCATTCCACATTGTAACAGGAGGGTTTTGCGTTACATTCATTAGCATAATGCACTACCTTTCTGTGACATTTGAGCCAAAACAAGGTACACCTCAGTACGTATTTACTGATTAAGCAAATAAACGCCTTTTGCGTAACAAGCGAACGATTAACCGAACGGGTCGGGTTATGACCCAGATATCTCGGGGGGCCATTTATAAGTGATATACGATCTATACAAGCTAAAATATTAGAAATATGGTCTTAGTTTGATAGCAAACAAGTTAAACGAAAACATACTCGTTTAACCACCCGCCATAGAATTAAACGCGAAAGATAGTTACAAACCAAGCATTGTATCATCCGTTAAGCCGAAAAAGACTTACCAAACACTTACTTGAAATGTTTTAAGCGATCCGTGAAAATATTTTTGATTTTTACAAACATATAGTATGTTTTTATAATTTTACACAAAACTAGCCGAAAAACACTCGTTTTCGCGTTGTTTAACGCACCCGATAAGTTTTTCGCGCCAAAAACCGAACCCGAACTAAATTTGGACCAGGCTTTTCATATTTGGGCTTGAGAAATCAGAAACTTGGGCCAAAATGGGCCCAAGGTGGGCCCATGATTGTCCGATCGCAATCAGCAGCCCCCCCTTATTTTTCTTTCACATTTAAACTAGATTCAAGCCATTTCCAACACCAACTCTTGAAAATTCTGGACATAAACATTACTCCAGCCAGAAAACTTCCAAAATCCTAAGGTAAGAGCTTAAATAAGTAGCTTTTTTACTTGCTTGAACTTGTTTAATACCATAAAAACATGTCTTGGTTACTAAAAATCATTCCTAACCGTGTAAAAATCCTAAAAATGGTCCATAAACATGTTTTGATCATACACATGGTAAGGAACCTGTTTTGATAGTTTTTTTGGCCATAAACACGGATTAAAGGGTTGAAACGACGTTTTTACGGTTCAAAAGTTCGTTTTTGTGCACTAGCCGAAACCCTAACTTAAGGGCTGTTATGTTGATGAAATATTGCTTGGTTTGTGATATAGGACTTGTACCTAGCTTGCTTTGAAGCACAAGAACCTGAAAACTTGATTAAAAGATCGGAAACGAGCCAAACCCGCTAAGGTAATGCCGAAACACTCGCTTACGGGCTATTTAGGTTAAGGTTATGATGTGCATATTTTTAGGACTTGAAATTTTGCAGCGACATCAGGGATCATGTCAGTGAGTCCCTGTTCAAATTTGGTAATTTTTCGACAGTCCGAGAATATTTGGCGAATTTATTACCAAATTGGGACGTTTATTTGGGAAAAATAGCTAAAATACTTCAAAAATTATGAAATTTTTCTGGGAACTCAGATTTGATGTATTTTTATCACATATGAATTTTTGGATCATTTGGAGAAGTTTAAAGGTGTTTTGTTTATTTACGTTCGTGTGAATTTTTACAGCCGAATTTGGGCCGAAAAGAATATCGCACGAGCTTTTTACATTCTGAAATTGATACAGGTTGTTTTGGGACATGAATTGAGCATTCAGAAATTTTTGTGGATTTTTTGGAAATTGTTTGGGGTAAACGGACGATTTTCAGGCTAAATATAGCTGATAAAATGAATTTTTATAAATTAATAAATCAGTAAAAAAAATTCCAGAAATATTTTTATAAAAATCTACATATTTTAATTGATAAGTGGTTATATTTTCATAATTTAATGATTAACGGTTAATTAGTTATGCTAAATTGAATATTAAACAAATTCAGTTTTTATAAAAATCGGCAAGTTCGCGACTAACGGACCTACGGGAATATCAAAACACCAAGAGTGATCAAAAATCATATTTTTGGGCTAGTTAAGTGAAAATGAACTTTTCTATGAGAAACCTGGACAATCCGGGTAGACTGTGCGCGTTTCTTCCCAAATCAAACTGAATAAGCGGAAACGGGCCCCGTGGCTAATCCGGGACCCCAGTGTGTGATCTTTCTTTATAACTTAATCATTTTATTAACCAATACATTTACCCAAGCTTATTTTCCCATAACTGTTTTCTGAACGCGTAAACGAACAACTTGGCCCAGCTGGGAAAACGGGAATCTGAGCCAAGTTCAGTTTTAAGTATTAGACATTGAACAACATCACAACCTAAGCCTATTGCCACTTTCTGGGCGTTCCAGCTACACCCAGATTAGTTATACAGCCCAGTTTAGTATTGAGATTATAATAATATTAAAATATTAATATTATTATAATATTAATTATAGGAACTACTTATAGCGGACTGAACAAACCACGAGTTGATACAGTACGGAATATCTACAAAACCGTGAGTTTCATGACCCCACTTTTAAACTGTTTTACGAACTTTTGGGGTGAAAAGCATGTTTGATTACATATACATACCTGAAACATGTACTGATGTGAATTATCTAAGTGCTAACACACGAAACTCCCCACTATTGGTTTGACAAACCCAAACGGAATCGGCCTGGTTTCCGTGTCACATACCGCCGTTTGCACATGACCATATTTAAACAAACAGGCTATGTAGTGTTAGACATAGCTACCGGGGCATGTTGTGGGCGGAAGGGGAGCCACAGTGGTTGATTGAGCGTGGGAAAAGGAGGCACGCAGCACGAACAGTCCAGGCTTCACTGTAGCTTAGCATAATTACATCACATACATCATTTACATACATACATACTTATTTCATGATTACAAGTGTTGACTTGTGAACACTCATTACTGTTTTCATGAAACTCGTGAAACTCACCAACTCTAGTAGTTGACCCATTTTAAACTGCTTTTCAGGTGTACCTAAATCAGAATGATGGGGTGATCTGTTACTTGCCTGAAGTGTGTGGTTGATGCTATGTGAATAGAAGCAAGGGCGTTATTAGTAAGAATGTATAGTTAACGAACTAGTTTTGTTTGTATCGCTTAGACTGTTAAACAATGATAGAACAAAGAAATGTAATATATTGTAAATTAGTTTGTAATGTTTCTTTATAAACAATGTATCGATATCAGAGGTGTCTGTTACATTCCCGTTTTACGCTTCCGCATTGTGCTAGTCGGGGTGTGACACTTTCCACACTTATAACAGGCATTTGACCCAAGCCTGCATTTTCCTCCATGAGGCTTCCCACACTTATGACATGCATCAATACCAGCACTCCACTTACATTACCACAAGTCTTACATGATTTCCTTTCCCACCTCTACTATTTATTGTCTTTGGTATTCCACATCTGGGTACCGGGCCACTTAGCAGGAACAACCCACTTCTTTTCCTTCTTCTCCTCTACCACCACTTCATCCACCGCCAGATCATCGTAAACCATTTCCGCAAGTTCAACCACGGAATCAAATGTAGCAGGTCTACTTTCCCTGACCAGTGTGTGGACATTTTGTGGAAGTCCCCTAACGTAACACTTGATTCTCTTAGCTTCAGTTTTCACCATCTCGGGCACAAGTATTGGCATTCGGTTAAACTCAGTAGTGTACTCGTAGTGTGTTATCTTTCCCGCCTTCAAGTTCAGAAACTTCATCTCCACCCTCTCAACTTCAACATCAGCAGTTTTAGCAATCAGTTCTTTGGAGGGTACTCGGTGGATACGTGGCCTACCACGGCATCCCGTGTGCCCTCCCTGCCCAGCAGTAGTCCTAGCACCAGTCATCTGAATTCTATAGGAAAAACACAAACATCTTAACATGAGGAACTATTTAGTACAAAGATAGTAAGGCTCCAGATAATAACAGTGGTCAGCTATGAATAGCTGCTCACGTTACTCTCCGTGTCCTTTACGCTTCCTTTCGTGAGTCTACTTGTGCTAGTTCTACTTATAACAGTTAGATAATTAATAAAGTCAAATATAAACAATTAATTCTACTTCTATGAATTTGATCAACCTTCTAACTTATCCCTACTTTATACACAAGTAAATCATGCATTTAAGCTTGCTTGTGTGACACATGCATTCTTGGACTGACATCTTCTTTGCTTTCTTCTTTAAGTCTCATTCCCTGTTCGAGTCTAAGCACACAGCCTCGAAAACATAACATAGAAAGGGGGCTAGAACTCATCTGTAGTCGGTTCCGCTCGGAATTATTCATGATTCCTTTCTTTAGTTGAGCTCAACTAACTGTTTAATAATCACACGTATTGATTCTCTGCTTTTAAGTTTCGTTATCCTCTTAAGTTAACGGAGTTAACAGAACCGGTCTTATTGTCGAACCGAACTTTATAAGTTAAAAAAACCGGCTAACGAAACCAAGCTTATAACCTTTAGTGAAGCTTAACTTTGTTATTTTAACGAACCGATGTTTCTTAAAAAATTTACGAGTTAATGGTTTCTTAAGCGAGTTCGGGTTAAGTTCTCATATATATTTTTTATATATATATTTTTTTATACATTAACAACTTATTAACGATTTCATGTGTTAAGGCTTTTCTTAACAAACTTGCGAGCTTTGATTCCTCAAATGAGTTGGTCCTCGGTTTCGATTTATGTTTTTGTTTGAGTCAGGTTACGGGTCCGACTTCTGTTTTCGTTGAACCGGGTTCGGGTTAGGTTCTCCTGAGTTCTACCCGAACTGATCCAACATATGTATATGTATTTATATTTTTGTTTAAGCTTAAACAGATCGAGAACAAGGAGCTGTGGTCCAACACCCATCTGCTACAAACTCAGAATTACCAAAATACCCCCCACTCTCACTGTATATAAAAAGAGTCTATAATATCCCACCCTAACACGTACAACTATCATCGCCACCCCCATTTCAGATAGCCATGGCGATGGAAGGTGGATATTGAAGCCGGATGAAGAAGCTGATATTCGGGTCGAGTGATATTTTAGCCGAGTCAACTTTTTCCGTCCACTCGACTCGATGAGTCGAGTTCCTTCCTCTATGCCAGTCGAGTCCGGCAATTGGGTCGAGTGTGTTTTTCCAATCGAGTCGATGGATAGGGCGTTAGGCCTAAACTAAATCGAGCCGATCATCTCATTCTTTCACTCAACTCGAGTCGAGTTCTTACACCACTCCAGTCGAGTTGATTTGCTCGAGCCGACCCTTGTTTTATTCGAGTCGATTATATGGCCCCCAAACGAGTCGATTGCATGCTTTCATTTGGGTCGATACTTGAGTCGACTCCTTGGTCCATTCAAGTCGATTTAATTGGTTCGAGTCCAACCCTGGGTCCGAAATGGGGTCGGGTGACTTTGTACTTACTCGAGCAGTTTTAAACTAATTGTCACCTGAACCATACTCGGACCTAGATCTAAATCCTTGTTCGATCCGAGTCGGGATCCCATAACTTACTCAAGCCAAACTTACTATATCTTGCCCACTTATCTAAACCGAACTTAATATATATATATATATATATATATATATATATATATATATTATGTCAATTCGTTTAAATCAAAATCCAACTCTCCTACTTGGTCTGATTAAAGTTCATTTAGATCAGCTAGGCTCGGTTCGTTTCTTTACCAACTTATAAGAACTGTTTACTTTATTTTTTTTAGATCTTGACAAGATAGAAACAAGATGTAGATGGATAAAAATGATATATCTTAGCATAATGCTTACCTTTTAAATGTGATTAGACTAGATCTTTGATATCTTGAAACCTTAATGAATCCTCTAGAATCTTGAACAAATGAAAAGGAAGGAATGTTTGAGTATGAGCAGAGAGTGTGTGTGTATGTGAGTATCAGATAATGATGATGGAATGATGAGTGTGAGGTAATTAGGGTTTTAGGTTTGTTTAAATAGGTTAAGCCCAAGGCTTTCGGCCCGTAACCCCTCTTAAGCCCATGACATCCCTAATCTTATCCTTTCACATCATTATTATTTAATTATATTAAATAACATTACACGACACATGATTAAATAAAACTTGTATTATTTATTTAACAATTTTCCAAAAGTGCGGACGTTACACTTGGGAACAACTGTGAAATCATCAGTGTTCAGCAAGTTATTAAATCAGAATTGCCGAGGTCTACTTGTCTTGGTAAGATTGAATGTCCTAAATTCAGAGGTGAAGATCTAAATGAGTGGTTAGAAAATATAACCACTTCTTTGAGGCTAATGAAACTTCTCAAAATTGTAAGCTATTTATGGTTGATTACCTTGAACGTGTGGAAATGCATTGGCAACAAAAGTACATGAAAAAGCATAGTGCTATTATATCAAAATTTTCTTGGACTGCGCATATAAAGGCTATTACTGGACAATTTGCAAATACAAAAGAAAGAAGGTTGAATTAATATCCACAAGTTCAAGCAGTCAACTCACATGTTTTCAATCATTGAGAACAAGAATATCTTCAAAAAGGAAGCAAAGATGCATATAGTGCACAAAGGGAAATCCAAAGTATTGGAGTTGTCATTTCCAATTGATGAACTTTATGTAAAGATGAACATGATTTGGCTAATGGAACTGTACTCACAAGAGGATCGAAGAAGGCCGTAAATTAACAAAATTATAAAAAAACATGGTTATGGGAATTATCAATATGTCAATCTCAGTTCAGTCAATAGATGTGAAGTTCATAACAGAAGCGATGGGCAGAATTTACTATGATGTCTTAGAGCCTTATTTACAATTGGTTCTGATTAGGCATGGGGTTTGTTCCACAAGGAAGGTATACAGGTGGCTCAAATGGAAATATAAAGTGTTATTTAGGAAATGTATGTGGCACAAATGGAAGACCAGAGGGTCATGGCAGTTGTATTACAAATCATGTTTGAAGAGGTTATTTGATAAATAGATTTGGTAGAGCCGATGTGCTAATATGGGATATGAAATTTTACGTCAAACAATGTTGGAATAAGTCGTCCACGAAGTACATGACCTGGATGCAACAAAATTATGTTTTTTGGATGGAGCCACAGCCTAATCTTGTTTCAGATCTTGTCAAAAGTCAACTAATTGTGGCATGGGAAAAGAGAATTGTAGTGAAGCATGTTGCTTGTCAATCTGGGTGCAGGTAGTTGATTATAGTTGTCATGATCTAGTTGTATTTGATGACAACAGAACATTTTAAGTGGGTCTTGCAACAGACATGGCTGGTGTCACACCCCAATCTAGCGCCTAGGCGTGTGATCATAAGTTGGTACCTGTTTTGTAAATATATCAGAGTTTAAGGTGGTAAAGCGGAAGACTTGATTAAAATATTATTCGATTCAAAAGTCGGGAATTAAACACCCGGTTGGTTGGTACAAAATGTTGGGAGCACAAAACCATAATTTAAAGTATTTTATTAACAAAAACTTCATCTGAGCCATCAGATCGTCTAATGGCTAGTCACCATCTCCAATCACCTATTCCTCATTACCTGTAAAACAGTTTATAAAATACGTCAGCAACACATGCTGGTGAACACGTTGACACAAAACATTTTGATACTTAGTTATCCCCTCGGTTAGTGTTCGGTTTTTTCAAAAGTAGGGAATGCTGTAACATTTCGGTTTTTTTCGTTTTCTTTCAGTTGTAAACGTTAGTTATCAATAAAATATTTCTTTTAGTTAATTATTTCTTATATATAGTTATTGTTAAACTATCAAAGAATAGCAAAAACAACCCCTAAACTTACTTCTAACCTACTTTGCATTCACAACCAAAGTTCAAGGATCAAGTTGCAAAATAACCCAAACCCTCTTTCTTCCTCGTATAACCCATCGCCAATACCTCCCCCCCTCCATTTGTTGAGCCGTAATTCACGAGCGTAATCACAAAATTGATATTGCCAAATCTGTTGTTGATCAAAAACGCGTCCGGCCGACAATTTATTCATGGAAAACGAATCAAAATCACATCTAATTGCGATTATAAACTTGCGGCTAACCTAGGTAATGAAAAACTAATAATACATAATGAAATTTCAATTAATCGTGCACACATCATCCCCTCAATCTCACGAACCAAAACCCTAATTCAATTACATTACACTTAGCCGTCAACACCATTAACGAAGTCAAGCTCGTCCGCGAACTGTTGTTGCTCGT
Source organism: Bidens hawaiensis (assembly GCF_021521415.1). NCBI lineage: Eukaryota > Viridiplantae > Streptophyta > Magnoliopsida > Asterales > Asteraceae > Bidens > Bidens hawaiensis. Next base: position 280,070 of record NW_027493740.1, on the reverse strand, counting down.
TAACCCTCAATCCCCAGCGATAAACGGTAATTAATACATAGGTTATACTCGTTTCTGTCTACTAATCAATAACCCTAACCTTATTTAATCAAACAACAAACAAATAATCGAATTCAAGATCTAAGGTTTATGGTTAATTTCGGGATGGTATTAAGATTCTGTATTTAATTCTTTTGATCTCATCTAAATCGCAAATTGAAGCACCAGCCTGATGGCTGGTGCATAAGTACTTAAGGCTCTGAACGGTCCAGAGCGCGGGTTCGAACCCCCCCTGGACCGGTTTTTCTTTTTATTTATTATTTATGTCTTTTAAATCAATATTTGATATAAATAAACAATATTCTAACGAAACCGAACCCAAAGTCTCATGTTTCTTATCGTGAACCTTCATTTATTGATTTATTGATAACATATACACACATATATATATATAATATATGTATATATAATTATGAGTTCACAAGATATATAACAAAACATGATTTCCTTCTAAACCAACTATATATCTTTTTATATATAAGTTCACTATATATATTCCGTTTAACCTTTTCGTTAATATACACGATCATACATAACATTTGTCATCATTCAATATTCCACCAAAATTTATAATAATAATAATAATAATAATAATAATATTAATACTAATATTAATAATAATAATATTGATAATATTAAATAATAAATAAAAATTATAATAATAATTTAAAACCTTAAAAGGCGCCAGATCTTTCACACTGATTAAATCACAATAATGATGTTGAAACTAATAATATCCCATCAAAACTCAAATCGTTGTTTACTATTAATTATTTTCCTCATTTATTAATTATACTATCATTAATATTAGGACCTTTTGGTGACACATTTCAAGGAGCTTGACCATTTTATCTTAACTCTTATCATCACTCTCATCTTCTTTAATCTACTCGGTAAGGTAAGTAACTCGCATCCCCCTTTTTACTATTTTATATGTTAGGGGCATTATGCGTTAATCATTTTTCACTACAATTCCACTATTTACGTTATATGATATTGCTCAATTAGTTATACGTGAAAATGTGACTAAGTGTTTATTTTTATGTTTTGGTGGTTGGTATCTCATCCTCATCCTCATCCTCATTAGTATGATCATACGCCATCGGAGTAGCTCGTTATCCATGGGATTCGAGTGAAAAGACAACTTTTATAGTATTGTTATATTATTGTTATGCTAGTTGTAGTATTTCATATGATCGCAAGGAATTTTCATTTTTATATTATATGTATTCAAAAACCGTGATTTCTTGCTCAACTTTATGTTGACAAACTATGTATTTTCCCGCATGACGTAGGTAGCTATATTGGATGAAGAAACAAGAGAATAAAGAGTAGTTGGACCTTAGGATGCACGATGAATTAAAGACTATTTACTCCTTTTTATTTAATTGTTATGTTTATTTCTATGAGACAATGTTTGTGCTTTTGCATACTTGAATAATATGAAATGAATAATTTAGATATTGGCACGTGTATTTACTTTAGTGTCTTTTGAGCTATGATACAATTATGTCGCGCCCCGGCATATTCAGCCGTAGGTTGGGGTGTGACAGATTGGTATCAGAGCCGAAGGCTATAAGATAGGTGGTTAAACGTAATGGCCTAGTAGCATGATTAGGGTCCCTATACGTGTTCCAATACGTGCACCCTACTTGTTTAAATTTTTGTACATAGCTGAATTTATTTAAATTGTTTATCATATACAATTGTACACAAAAGCACACACTTACTCCGAGGCTATGCCTCAAAATCATTTTTCAAAATTTTAGGACGATTTTTAATCGGGAAATTCCTTAAGAATTCCCACCTTTTACCTCTCCTCTCCTTGAGGATGATTCGTGTAACGGATACGTAGTACCTGTAAGGGGGGACACACCAGTACACCAATCCCTTGACACCAAGGCTTGCGAGCCTAAGGAAGTGCAATGCGCATACATCTCAATCAACCGTGAGACCTGGTTGCCTTCCTGGAGGGTGACGTATGAGTGTGAAACTTGTTAGGCCAAAGCGTATCACACCAAACGTTTACAAATCTACCACCCTCATTGTATCAATCATGGTCATGTGACGATCACATCCTTAATTTATAACCGAATTCACGGTGATACGTGGCTAAACTCGGTTTTCCGTATTGAGTTTTAGTTGAATAGATGAGTGAAGTACACAAATACGAGGTGGTTCCCGAAGTACTTCAATCATCTATCTCAACACTCCTCAAAACTCAATTTTCATCGATTTTGTGAAGTTAATACATGAATATTTCAACAACTTTTATTTGGTTTTTTATAATTTCATTTAGTTGGAAGGAACCATGGTGGTTCATGAAATCCTAACCAACAAATGAAACCCCTATGTTTCAAATTTTAAGTTATGTTATTAATATTTATTTATGTATGTATTTATTTTATTTATTATTCCTCTTTACGTCAACACTAACAAAATCACGTCTCATAAATGACCTCATTCTCAACCTCAACCACAAACTCAACCTCAAATTGTTAAATAGAATTCACAAGTATAAACTTATACAAAGTCATACATTTACAACATTTACCCAAGTCTCATAAATTTTACACATTTGATCCTTGCAGTATGTCTTCCCGTCTCATCAACCATACCCGTCGCGCCGGCAACTCTGGCCGTCGCATGTTGTCTCGCATTACGAAGGGAATCGTGGAAGCCCTTCCAATGGCCATCTCTCAACTCCAAGCCGTGAATGCCGCTAATGTTCCCACAAACCCTAATGTTTTCACTATCAAGCAATTCACCAACGCTAACCCGGCCGATTACTTTGGGACTGAGGGTGCTACAACCCTTCTTCAATGGTTCGAGCACATGGAGAGTGTGTTCCTCCACTGTGCATGTCCGGATGACAAGAAGACCATGTATGCATCAAGTGTTTTCAAATCGAGTGCCCTTTACTTGGTGGAATAGCAAAAAGAAAGACCTTGGGGCTGAGATTGCCATGGCCTTACCATGGGATGACCTCAAGAAGCTCATGTAAGACCAATTCTGCCCGAAATATGAACTCTGGAAGTTGGAAGAAGAATTATGGGATTTGAAGCAAGAGGGAGGAGATAACACCGCTTACAACAATTGATTCCATGAATTAAGCGTCCTTATCACGCATATGGTTACTCCTTTGGAGCGTGACATTGATAAGTACATCACAGGTTTGTCGATGTGAATCCAAGACTCCGTCCTTAGTCGTGACCCGAAAGAACTTCGTGATGCCATCACCCTAGCCGGTACACTCACTGAAACCACGTTAAGGTTGGGACCTTGACGCGGAAAAGTTCCAAGAAGCCCAATGATAAGCCCGCATCCAAGCCCGTTAAAGAGTCCAAGCCCACATCCTCAAATCCCGAATCGTCAAAACCCGAATCCTCCAAACACAACCACAACCACAACTCCTCTCATTACCGCAATAACAAACGAAAGCCTAATTTACAAAATTTTGTTATAGCCCAACCACAAGCCCAACAAGCCCCTCCAACCAAGTAACCAATACACCGGCCAACACCCATATTGCAATACTGGCCAACGTCACCATCTGGCCCAATCCACTAGCTGAGTGTGCACCAATTGCCACCGATTCGGCCACCTTACCCAATACTGCCAAGAAGCACCCCGTGTGCAAGCCGCTCCACCGCGGTTCACACCGTCAAACCAACCTAACCGAGCCATCCATCGTGCTCCAATCATTAACACCGTTAGGGATTGCTATAACTGCGGTGATCCAAACCACCTCCGCAATGCGTGTCCTCGACTCGCTCAAGCCCATCAAGCCTATGTTGCCCCACAACCCTACAACACCTCCCAAGCCTACCAAGTTCAAACTTACCAACCTCAATTACCCCAACTCATGCCTCCTCAAAATCCTCAAGATCAACCCATGCTCATGCAAGCCTATCAAGCTCCAACCCCTCAAGCTTCAACATTTCAAACCCAAGCACCTCAAGGAACTCACGGGCAAGCTTTCGCCATCAATGCTCATGAAGCCCGAAACTCGAACGATGTGGTGAACGGTACGTTTCTAGTTAACAAGCATCATGCATCGGTATTATTTGATTCAGGAGCCGATAGGAGCTTCATTTCCTTTGATTTTGAGTACATACTTGATATGCCCCGGAGTAAATTGTCTAATCCATTCACGGTAGAGATAGCTAACGGTAGTTCGATAGTTATTGACTCTGTTGTTCGTAATTGCACGCTCACCCTTAATGGGCAAAAGTTCTCCATTGATCTCATTCCGATGCAAATGGGTAGCTTTGACATCATCATTGGTATGGATTGGCTTTCTCTTCATCGTGCCGAAATTCTATGTTTCGAGAAGATTATTCGTATCCCTATCAAAGGTGGCGTAATTCTAAACGTCGCCAGAGAAAGACCATTCTCAAAGCTAAACCACATGTCGTGCCTTGAAGCCTAACGTTATTTGCACAAGAAGTATATTGCCTTCTTAGCCCATGTCACCACAAAGGCCAACGAAGAAAAGCAACTTTCCGATATTCCAATTGTTCGCGATTTCCCCGAAGTCTTTCCCGAAGACGTTTCCAGACTCCCTCCCATACGTCAAGTGGATTTCCGTATTGATCTTCTACCCGAAGCAAACCCCGTAGCCAAAGCATCGTACTGTCTTGAACCCTCCGAGATGCAAGAACTCTCGAACCAAATCCAAGAACTCACGGACAAGGGTTTCATTCGCCCGAGTTCGTCTCCATGGGGTGCACCCGTTCTGTTTGTCAAGAAGAAGGATGGTACTCTTTGTATGTGTATTGTTTACTGGGAGCTCAATAAGCTTACCATCAAGAACCGTTATCCCCTTCCGCGCATCGATGACCTATTCGATCAACTTCAAGGATCCGCTTGTTTCTCCAAGATTGATCTCCGTTCGGGTTATCACCAACTTTGTGTCAACGAGGATAACATACCCAAGACCGCCTTCTGTACTCGTTACGGGCACTTTGAATTCCGAGTTATGCCTTTTGGGTTGATTAATGCTCCCGCCGTTTTCATGGATCTTATGAATCGCGTTTGTAAACCCTACTCGACAAGTTCGTGATTGTTTTCATCGACGACATCTTGATATATTCTAAATCTGAAGACGAGCACAAAGATCATTTGCACGCCATTCTTGATTTGTTGCGAAGAAACAACTTTATGCTAAATTCGACAAATGCGAATTTTGGATAAAGCAAGTTCAATTCTTGGGCCACATCGTCAACGACAAGGGAATTCACGTTGACCCATCTAAAATCAACGCCGTTAAAAATTAGAAAACCCTGCCTCTCCAACAGAGGTTCGCTCATTTCTTGGTTTAGCGGGATATTACCGTCGCTTCATCCGCAACTTTTCAAAGATTGCTTCACCCCTTACCGCACTAACCCACAAAGGGAAGGTTTATGAATGGGGTCTCGAACAAGAAAAAGCATTTCAAACCCTAAAGGACATGCTTTGCAATGCTCCTATCCTTGCCCTTCCCGAGGGCAACAATGATTTTGTTGTGTTTTGCGACGCTTCTATCCAAGGTCTCGGTTGTGTTCTTATGCAACGAGACAAGGTCATTGCTTATGCTTCGTGTCAACTCAAGGTTCACGAGAAAAATTACACGACGCACGATATCAAACTTGGAGCGGTCGTGTTTGCCTTGAAAATTTGGAGACACTATCTTTATGGCACGAAATGTGTGGTCTTCACCAATCATAAGAGTTTGCAACACATATTCGACCAAAAGGATCTCAACATGAGACAAAGACGATGGGCCGAATTGTTAAGCGATTACGATTGCGAGATTCGCTACCACCCCAGGAAAGCAAATGTCGTGGCCGATGCTCTTAGTCGTAAGAGTCACATTAAATCTGTCTTGCTCAATTATGTCACCATGCAATCCGACCTTAAATATCGCATCTTTGACACTCAACACGTCTTCGTCACTGAAGGAAGTTTATACGACGAGATGTCGTGTGGCGCCGAACTCCAACTTGAAACCAAACGTAACGATTTACTTTATTATTTGAACCGTTTATGGGTTCCCGATCATGACGGTATTCGTACATTCATCCTCGATGAAGCTCATAAGTCACGATACTCGATTCATCCCTGTGTAGATAAGATGTATGCCGATCTTAGTCCCATGTTTTGGTGGCCGGGAATGAAGAAAGATATTGCAGTATATGTATCTAAATGCCTCACTTGTTCTAAGGTCAAGGCCGAGCATCAAAAGCCTTTTGGCTTGCTCGAGCAACCACCGATCCCCATTTGAAAATTGGAGGACATAGCTATGGATTTTTGTCACCAAACTCCCCACTACTCAAAGCTACAATGATAATATTTCGGTAATTATTGATTGGTTGACCAAGTAGGCTCATTTCATACCCATTCAAGAAAAGTTTCCGTGAGTCAACTAGCGCAACTCTATGTCAAGAATATCATTTGTTGCCATGGAACACCGTTAACCATTATCTCCGATAGTGATGGTCGATTTACCTCTCATTTTTGGAATTCGTTGCAAACCGCCTTGGGTACCCGTATTGATCTAAGCATCGCTTATCACCCACAAACCGATGGTAAATCTGAGCGAACGATTCAAATGCTCGAAGACATGCTCTGCTCTTGGGTGCTAGACTTTGGTGGAAATTGGGATACTCACTTACCACTTGTAGAGTTTTCCTACAATAATAGTTATCACACTAGTATTGGCATGGCAACCTTTGAAGCTCTCTATGGTCGAAAATGTAGTTCCCCGATTTGTTGGAACGAGATTGGGGAATTGCAAATCACCGGTCCCGAGCTTGTTCAAGAAACTTCCGACCGAATTACTCTTATTCGTCAAAATCTTCTTGCCGCTCGTAGCCGTCAAAAGAGCTATGCCGATAAGCGCCGTAAACCTCTCGAGTTCAATGTTTGTCACCGAGTTCTCCTCAAAGTATCTCCTTGGAAGGGAGTAGTTCGTTTTGGTAACAGAAACAAGTTATCTCCTCGTTTTGTTGGTCGGTTCGAAATTGTTGAAAGGGTTGGTCGAGTTGCTTATCGTCTCGATCTCATAGTAGAGCTCTACAATGTTCATCCGAATTTTCACATTTCCAATCTCAAGAAGTGCTTGGCCGAGGAGAACCTCCACATAACCCTCGACAAAGTACAAGTGGATGAATCTATGCGCGCAATCGAGAAACCCGTTGAGATCATGGATCGTATGGACAAAGAAAATAAGCGTAGCCGCATTCCGCTTGTCAAAGTTCGTTCGGAATCCAAGCGTGGACCCGAGTTCACTTGGGAACGGGAAGACCAAATGGAAGCCAAGTACCCGCACCTCTTCGTTACGGCTTAATCTCTAATTTCGGGACGAAATTTTCAAAAGTAGGGAATGCTGTAACATTTCGGTTTTTTCTATTTTCTTTCAGTTGTAAACGTTACCCGACCCGGTTAGTGTTCGGGTGAGTTATCAATAAAATATTTCTTTTAGTTAATTATTTCTTATATATTGTTATTGTTAAACTATCAAAGAATAGCAAAAACAACCCCTAAACTTACTTCTAACCTACTTTGCATCCACAACCAAAGTTCAAGGACCAAGTTGCAAAATAACCCAAACCCTCCTCTTTCGTCCTCCACTAACCCGTCGCCAATACCCCCCCCCCCTTCCGTTTCTTGAGCCGTAATTCACGAGTGTAATCGCAAAATTGATATTGCCAAATCTTTTGTTGATCAAAAACGCGTCCAACCAACACTTTATTCATGGAAAACGAAACAAAATCACATCTAATTGCGATTATAAACCCACGGCTAACCTAGGTAATGAAACACTATAAATACATAACGAAATTTCAATTAATCGTGCACACATCATCCCCTTAATCTCGCGAACCAAAACCGTAATTCAATTATATTATAGTAGCCGTCAACACTATTAACGAAGTCAAGCACGGCCGCGAATTGTTGTTGCTCGTTAACCCTCAATCCGCAATGATAAACGGTAATTAATACATGGGTTATACTCGTTTATGTCTGCAAATCAATAACCCTTAATCTCGCGAACCAAAACCCTAATTCAATTATATTATAGTAGCCGTCAACACTATTAACGAAGTCAAGCACGGCCGCGAATTGTTGTTGCTCGTTAACCCTCAATCCGCAATGATAAACGGTAATTAATACATGGGTTATACTCGTTTCTGTCTGCAAATCAATAACCTTAACCTGATTTAATCAAACAACAAACAAATAATCGAATTCAAGATCTAGGGTTTATGGTTGATTTGGGGATGGTATTAAGATTCTGTATTTAATTCTTTTGATCCGATCTAAATCACAAACTGAAGCACCAGCCTGATGGCTGGTGCATAAGTACATAAGGCTCTGAACGGTCCCGGGCGCGGGTTCGAACCCCCTGGACCCGGTTTTCTTTTTATTTATTATTTGAGGCTTTTAAATCAATATTTGATATAAATAAACAATATTTTAACGAAACCGAACCCGAAGTCTCATGTCTCGTGATGTAACACAAAGTGTACATCTTATTGCATCAAATTACCTTCATATTTATCCCGAAGTCCATGCAAATTCATTGTTTTAAGTACTTATTTGAGTTATTTGTTAATTTGCAGGTCCGGGCGCCCGCCCGACAAAGAAAACATGAAAAGATGGCGTTTCGGGGACAAAAACAAGCAATTTACCGGACCTGCACGCCCATGTCAGCCCGTGCATGGGCCCGTGCCAACCTGGAAATGTGCCAGTGCAAGCCAGTGCATGTTCTACAGCTGAAAAAGTTCAAAATAACCAGCCCGTGCACGGCCGTGCATGCCCGTGCCAGCCCGTGCCCAAACAGAGAAATCTGACTTTTTGGTCAGACTAAAGCAATGGGTTGACTTTCCACATTAGTGCACGGCCGTGCGTGCCCGTGCCAGACGTCCAGAATGCATAAATACACTTCCATTGTCCTCATTTCAGGGGTGGAGCCTTAGGGGAATTCTCTAAAATTGCTGGAAAATTATTGTGTGTTTGCTAGAGAGAATTCAAGGCTTCCATCTTGTATGATCATCCCTGCAAGTAGCATTCATCATTCATCTTAGTTTGCAATTTCTTGTTCCTAACAATGCTTTGTAAGACTACTTTGATTTTGTTTGTTGTATCAAGCCTTATGGGCTAATACTTTTACTACTTAGATTATGTTGAAACTTCTACTTATGTGATATTTTATCTATGCATGATTTTGGAAAGTTGGTGTTCTTCAAGTTTATGATATGTTCTTGAATAGAGTTTAATGGTTGAATGTTTGTTTTAATTCCTAGTCTTGATAGTTTGATAGATACTTGGCCATAATATGTTGGAAAACTATGTGTTGAGTATTTGTTTATGAACTTAACTTGTGTATGCATACTTTGTTCATATCACTAAGTTAGGAATGACTAGTGGAAATTAACCTGGTTATGAATTTTAACAAGCATGAAACCTATCACTTGATATTGGAAAATTGTATGGTGATAACATGATTCTTTGAGTTGGTTGATGTTAGCTAGAGATTAAGGCCATAATCCTTAGTTTATATTTTGCTAATTTAAAAGATTCATGTGTTTAACTAGTGTTCTTGAACTTGTCTATTTTACATGATTTTAGGTGGTTAGTTTGTTGTGTTCATGCTAGCTTTCCTTTAATTATGAGATTAGGTAGTTTTGACAAACTTACTAATCTATGGTTATTATCTTGAAAAACACCGATCATGATGTTGTGTTGTTAGTATTAGGTTTCCTTGATTAGAATTTGATATTGATGATTAATACATGATGTTTGCCATTATCATTGTCATTTTGTCACTAAGTTTAAGTGGATGCATAGTCTTAGTCTTGTTTGGATTGATTGTTAGTTATAGTTTGTTTGCTTTGTTATTGTTATATGTTAGTTTGTTAGTTTGAAAACCCAATTAGATTGTTTGTTCGATTAATTAGTTACAAATATTTAGTATCAAAAGTTAGCCGTATCCATGGATTGACACTCGGTTCTTACCGATACTTTGCTACAAATGATAGGTACACTTGCCTTTCGTGTGCGGTTTGGTTGTTGGTGAAAACCATTTTTAAAACCCGATTTGTGTGAAGCTTTTATTCCAATTTTTATATATGTATTCACACACGTCAAGTGTTTGGCGCCGTTGCCGGGGATACGGTGATTTTTCGAGGATGATCCGAGTCTTCGATTTAGCCTTGTTTATATTTTCGATCTGTTTTATTTTACTTTATTTCATTTTTATTCATCTTATTTTATTTTATTAGTTATATTTTTAGGTAGTTTTCCGTGTCTTGTTTGTTTTCATTCCGCGTTTCTCTCGGGTGATGCATGTCCACCACACCCGGTCCTGATCTTGTTTCCCCCTTTTCTGAACCTGAGCGACATCTTCGAGAAGGTTTGAGGAGGAGAGCACGAGAATTTGCCGAGGTCATTGAAAACAAAGTCGTGGAAGACGACGCGAATCCCGAGGTTGAAAAAATGGCGGACCCGAACAATCAAGGTCACATGGATGACTTCGCCACGCCGTCCCTCGATGGCTATGGCAGTGGTGTCACGGAGCCTGAGATTACCGTGAGTTTCGAGATCAAGTCGAGTACTATTCATATGGTCGAAAATTCCGTTTCTTTCCATGGCCTCTTGAACGAGAACCCTCATTCTCATGTTGCGCATTTCCTTCGATTATGTGCGACATTCAAGATCCAGGGGTGTACGGACGATGCCGTGAGACTCCGACTTTTTCCGTTCTCACTTCGCGGGGCTGCCTTGGAGTGGTTAGAGGCACTCCCTTCCGGTTTCATCACCACTTGGAACCAATTGGTTGAGCAGTTTCTTCTTCAGTACTTCCCACCAGATAAAACTGCAAGATACCGGGCAAAAATCACTGGTTTTCGTGTTGATGATGGTGAGTCACTTCATGCTACATGGGAGAGGTTCAAGGGCTTGTTGAGAAACGCCCTCATCACGGGTTGAGTCGCAGTCTTCAGTGCCGTACGTTCTTTGATGCTTTATCCGGAGCACAGAAGCAGGCCGTTGATCAGGTTGCGGGAGGAGATTTCGGTAGGTGTACTCCCAATGAGGCGTTGGATGTCTTGGAGCGAGTTGCTAAGAAGAGTTTTGCATATAATCCGCCTCGTAGTATTCCTTCCAATAAGGGCGTTCTTCATGTCGATTCTAATACCCTTGTTTCCGCTCAGTTAGAAGCCTTGACCAAAAGATTTGACCAGATGCAATCAGATCTGGCTAAGCCTAGCTCTCGTTGTGGGGTGTGTGACGGGAAACACCAGACCAGTCAGTGCCAGCAGGCCATGGTGGTGGAGGATGTTGACTTTGTAGGTCGCCAAAACAATGCCTACAGCAGCTCCTATAACCCTGAATGGAGAAACCACCCAAATTTCAGTTGGAAAGATGGTGGTGGCAGTCAAAATCAGAATTAAAAGCCACCGGGGTTTGACCGAAATCCAAATTACCAAAGTCAACCCCAGAACCAGTCTTACCAGCAAAAGCCTCAGTTTCAGGGTCCCAGCAGTAGCGGTCAGTCTAGTGGTGGGTCTAGTGTTGAAAATCTTTTGACTCAGCTTTTGGCTATAACCGAGACCTCAAACAAACTGGCTGAATAGAGGAACCTGAAGATTGAAGAGACTCTCCAGTGACACGATCTCGAGTTGAGGAATCAGAAAGCGTCCATTCAGACCATTGAGAATCAGGTTGGACAGATTGCTCAACTCCTCTCTACGAGACCACAGGGTAGCCTTCCGATTAATACCGAGACTAATCCACGAGCCGAGGCTAAGGCGATTACCTTGAGGAGTGGTAGATCCACCAATCCTGTTGATGCATCGGTTTCCACACCAAAACCGATCGCCGGTGAGATCGAGACTGAGACTCCTTGTGAGGTACAACCGAGGGTAACCCCAGAAAGTACCGCACAAACCAGTGATCCAGTCAGGACTTATGTTCCTCCCATTCCATACCCAGGCCATTTGAAGAAGCAGAAGATGGAAGAGCAGTACGGGAAATTCATAGAACTTTTTAAGCAGCTTCACATTAATCTTCCGTTTCTCGATGCGTTGAAAGAAATGCCTAAGTATGCTAAGTTTTTGAAAGAGGTCCTCTTGAATAAGAAGAAATTAGAGGAACTTTCTTGTGTGACTTTGAATGAAGAGTGTTCAGCGGTTCTTCAGAATAAACTGCCCAAAAAATGACCGATCCGGGCAGTTTTACCATTCCATGTTTGATCAGTAGTTTGTCGGTTAGTAATGCTTTAGCCGACCTAGGTGCTAGCATAAACTTGATGCCTTATTCTGTTTTTGCAAAGCTAGACCTAGGTGAGCCTAAGCCTACTCGCATGAGCATTCATCTTGCCAACCGCTCGGTGAAATACCCGAGGGGTATAGTTGAGAATATGCTTGTGAAAATCGACAAATTTATGTTTCCTATTGACTTTGTGATCTTGGACATGGATGAGGATAAAAATGTACCACTCATCCTAGGTTAACCTTTCCTAGCCACTGCTAGAGCTCTCATTGATGTCTGCACCATCAGACTCACTCTTAGAGTTGGAGACGAGGAAGTGACCTTTGATATTGGGAGATCCATGCACCACCCACATGATCATGATGACGTGCTATACATTGATACTTTCGATTCTGCGTTTGTGAGAATATACAAGACACGTGTGAGGAGCACTCTTTGGATACTCAGTTGTGTGTTGGAGGGATTTCTGACTTGGTCAGTGGACCTCAATTTGAGGAGTTGGTCTGTGGTGTGGACCACGAGCTTCCTAAGTGTTTAGAGAGGATTGAGGATGTTGATCGCGTTGCCGAGCCTAAGGCAAAACCTTCTGTTGTGGACCCACCATCTATTGAGCTTAAGGAGCTTCCGTCCCATTTGGAGTTTGCCTTCTTAGAGGATGGGTCCCGCCTTCTTGTTATCATTTATGCTAGTTTGTCGAGCGAGGAGAAGGTGAAGTTGCTTGCGGTTCTGAAGAGGCATAAGCACACGATCGCCTAGAAGATCATGGATATAAAAGGGATCAGTCCATCCTTTTGTACCCATAAGATCTTGATGGAGGAGGAGTACAAACCCGTGATGCAGCACCAACGGCGTCTCAACCCTAATATGCAAGACGTTGTGAAGAAAGAGGTCATCAAGCTTCTCGATGCTGGGTTGATTTATCCGATCTCTGATTCCCCATGGGTGAGCCCGGTGAAGGTCATCCCGAAAAAGGGCGGTATGACGATTGTTGTTAATGAGAAGAACGAGTTGATTCCTACACGTACCGTCATGGGATGAAGAGTTTGCATTGACTACCGCAAACTCAACGATGCCACGAGGAAAGACCATTTTCCACTCCCCTTCATTGACCAGATGTTGGAGCGACTGTTGGGAAAGATGTTCTATTGCTTTCTTGACGGTTTCTCGAGATACTTTCAGATCCCCATCTCTCCTGAGGATCAGGAGAAGACGAAATTCACATGTCCCTATGGCACATTCGCCTACCGGCGGATGCCCTTTGGACTGTGTAATGCCCCAACCACGTTTCAGAGATGTATGGTGGCGATTTTTCATGATATGATCGAGGACTCCATGGAGGTTTTCATGGATAATTTTTCTGTTTTTGGGAGTTCGTTTGATCATTGTTTGAAAAACTTGGAGAGAATGTTGGCCTGTTGTAAGGAGGCCAACCTTGTTCTTAATTGGGAGAAATGCCAATTCATGGTGAAGGAGGGCATTGTGTTAGGGCATAAGATTGCACAGGCAGGGCTTGAGGTTAATCGAGCCAAAGTTGACACCATTTCGAAGCTCCCGCCACTGAACTCGGTGAAGTCTATTAGGAATTTTCTCGGTCACGCGGGATTTTATCGGTGATTCATAAAGGACTTTTCCCAAATCGCCCGCCCGATGACGAAACTCCTCGAGAAAGATGCCCCATTCGTTTTCTCCTCCGAATGTCTTCGGGCGCTTGAGTTGTTGAAGGACAAATTGGTGAATGCCCCTATCATGGTTGCCCCCGACTGGTCAGGGCCTTTCGATTTGATGTGCGATGCGAGCGACTTTGCATTCGGGACTGTCTTAGGTCAAAGGCGGGATAAGCATTTTCATCCGATTTGTTATGCGAGTAGGACGCTGAACGATGCGCAGGAGCATTACACGACCACTGAAAAGGATCTCCTTGCTGTTGTCTTCGCATTCGATAAATTTCGGTCTTATCTTGTCCTTTCTAAGACCATTGTGTTCACGGATCATGTAGCCCTTCGTTATCTGTTCATTAAACGAGATGCGAAGCCGAGACTTATTCGCTGGATTTTGTTGCTGCAGGAGTTTGACATTGAGATTCGTGACAAAAAGGGTGTTGAAAATGTCGCGGCCGACTATCTCTCCCGTCTTGAGTGCTCAGCTTCATCGGAACAAGTGGGGGTCCACATAAATGACAATTTCCCCCACGAGTTCCTCATGCATATCGAGACGCTTGATGAAGATCATCCTTGGTTCGCTGACATTGCGAATTTTCTTGCTAACGGGATCGTGCTTAAAGGTTTGACTCACCAGAAAAAGAAGACATTCTTTTCTGATATCAAGCATTATTTTTGGGAGGATCCTTACTTGTTCCGTGTTGGTGCCGATCAGCTCATGCGTAGGTGTGTGTGTGGTGACGAGGCTCGAAAGATCTTGAAACACTGCCACGAGGGCCCGAACGGAGGACACCATGGATCCACATCCACGGCGAAGAAGGTCTTTGACGCCGGTTTCTTCTGGCCAACCATCTTCCATGATGCTCATGATATGGTGCAGTCTTGTGATGCTTGCCAGAGGGCAAGCAACATCTCATCACAAGACGAGATGCCCCAGTGACCGATTCAGGTCTGCGAGGTCTTCGATGTGTGGGGCATCGACTTCATGGGACCTTTCCCGACTTCTTTTAGCTACTGTTACATCCTAGTGGCCGTTGATTATGTTTCAAAATGGGCCGAGACGCAAGCCTTGCCCACAAATGATGCTAGGTCGGTGGTGAAATTCTTGAAGAAGTTGTTCTCCCGCTTTGGTGCCCCCAAAGCACTTATTAGTGACCGAGGAACACATTTCTGTAATGCCCAGTTGGAGAAAGCATTGTCCCGGTATGGTGTCCATCATCGCTTCTCTACACCATATCACCAGCAGACAAGCGAGCAGGTCGAGGTCACGAATCGGGGCATCAAGAGGATCTTGGAGAACACAGTTAGTCAGAACCATAAGGATTGGTCCGAGAAATTAGATGACGCATTGTAGGCTTTCCGTACCGCCTACAAAACACCGATTGGTACAACACCGTTTAAATTGGTGTACGGAAAAGCGTGTCATCTTCCTGTTGAACTCGAGCATAAGGCATATTGGGCATTAAAAAGTCCGAATCTTGATCTTGCATGCGCGGGAAAAAACAAGATGGTTCAGTTGCATGAGCTTGAGGAGTTGAGAGGCCAAACTTATGAGAATTCATGAATTTTCAAGGAGAGGACCAAAAAGCTTCATGACGCCCGGTTGAAGGACCACAAACAATTCCAAGTGGGCGATCGTGTGTTGCCCTATAATTCACGCCTTCGTTTATTCCCCGAAAAGTTGAAATCACGATGGTCCGGCCCCTTTAGTGTGAGACAGGTGTTTGACTACGATACCGTTGAGATTGGCCATGAGGATGGACACATCTTCAAGGTGAACGGTCACCGTTTGAAACCCTATTTGGGTGACCGTTCGAGACAGTTTTGGAGGTTGTTGACCTCCACCCCACGACTTAAGTGTGGGGAGTGTGAGTCTAGCTATCGACTCCGTCAAAATTTAGCATGTTTAGGACTTCATAGATTTTGTGTGTTTGTTTTATTCTTGTTTGTTTTCGATGAGTTAAGCTATCTTTGTTTCTTTCCGGTTTCGTTCTTGAGCAAAAGATTATGGGTTAGGGCTCATAATGGTCAGATTCGGGAACCATTTTGGTTTGGAATTGAGTGGAATGCTGCCAAATTGGCAGAATGAGAATTGGTAGGCAAAAACGAACCTGCACGGGCCTGCACAGCCGTGCGGTTTCGCCTCAGGAACGTTTGAGACGGTTTATATCAGATATTATGCCCTACCTACCCCCATTTTCATCCATTCCACTCTCCCACAACCGATTCCAACTCCCTAGCCCCCGAATCTCTTGTTCTTTACCGGATTTTCACACCAAAGGTATGTTTAATCTTCCTTTTCCTTGTTTTTATAAATTCTAGGGTTTGTTCTTGAGGAATTTGGGGCTTTTTCAATCCTATCACTTTTGGGTCGGATTTGCCCTAATTTCTTGTTGTATTGGTTAGTTTTAGGGTTGCATTTGACTATTTTGGGCTTGATTGGGTTGATTTTGGTCGATTCGGTTAGTTTTCCGGCTATAACCGCCGCCGGCACCACCACTGTTAGGTTTGCACGGCCGCCGACACGGCCATGCACGGCCGTGCGTGGTCGTTTTTCCGGCCAGGGCATTCCCGATCGACCAGTCTGTTTTCTGAAGCCCCCTACATGGTCCTGTTGGTCCGCACTGCCTTGCACTGTTTCCGGCATGGCCATGCCAAATAGTCAATCGACCCGTTTTTTTCATTTCTTTTTGTTTAGTTGTTGTGCTGATTGTTCTCCTTTTTGTCAGATGTCGACAGGTCGTGGTCACCCATTTCTTCAGTTCACCAGCAGCAGCGGCAAGATCCGCGACGCTCACCGCAAGCTCGGTGAGTTGTGGCTCAGAAGAGACAAGTTCTCTTTGGGTCGTGTTCCTTGCTACGAAACCCTCGCGCATATTAATCAGCGTGAGTGTTTTGAGGCTTTGATCATGGAGCCATGGAGGCGTCTCTTTACTATCTTCCGGCCCGTCAACCTCGAGATCACTCTCGAGTTTCTTGCTTCCTTCTTCATGTATCCGTTGATTCACGACCCACACGATAGCAGCTACGGGGTCCGTTTCAGGCTAGGGGTAAGTGGTATAACTGGTCCCTCGCCACCCTCGCCAGCACTCTGGGTTTGTATACGGATGAGGAGATCGAGACAGAGTTATTTGATGGGTTACAGGATTTCCCGAGCAATGAGGCTAGACACACATTCTGGAGACAAGTCACAGGTTGGCAGCACGATGGCCGTTCATCGAAGGCCATTCTCCTACTTGACCCGCTTCACCGCCTCCTACACCACTACATATTATACTGCATAGGAGGGCGCGGTGAGAGCCAATGTAACGTCGTGACCCGAGACCTTTTTCACCTTTATTGCATCATTGATGGTCACGACTGTAACCTGGGGTATAGTGTGGCAGAATGTTTCAAACGGACGGGTGGTTCGACTCCGGGGAACTCTATCTGCGCGGGTATGCTCATCACTGAGCTGGCCCACCAGATTGGGGTGATGGATTTACCGGCTGCTCGCCGAATGACTATGATGGGTGAGGGGATTGCAGTGGGTATTGATCAACTGCGTTCAATGAGGATCGTCAGGCAAGTCGGGAACCAGTCCCGATTGGTTGATAGGCAGGGTCCCGTTTGGGATCCACTGCCCCCGCCTGCAGACGAGCAGATGCCAAACCAGCCACCACCGGCCGAGGAACCGGAGCCGCTTGACTACAAGCGTTTATGGGAGAGGTTTGATCAGTTCAGCCTCAATCAGGAGCAGTTTCGGGTCACTCAGGAGCAGATCCGGGCCAAGCAGATCGATCAGCGGGGCCTGATTGACTATACCGCCGATTACACACGCCGAGGCTTCAAGTGCATGTATGCATACGGTCAAGCCCATGCTACACACAACGGTTTCACGGTTCCCGATGCACCTTCATGGTCCTATGGTGCTTCATCGATTCACCCTTCGGGCATGCAGCCGCCCCCCTTTGACGTGCAGTTCTCCCCGCCTCGTCCTTCCTCTAGCTCGCTCTTTGACCACCCTTCGAGCACCCTTGTGCAGCCAGGCCAGTTCATTATCCCCGACCCCTATACCATGGCGGATCCGTACGGCTCCGACTAGTTCGCGAACCAGGACCCGGAGCCGTCTGGTTAAGCATTTGATAATCCGGAGGGTAATTAGCATGTTATTTCAGTGATCTTCGTGTTAGACTTTTGTGATTTTATTTATGTTTGATTTGTGTAGACTTTTGTGTCATGACTTTGGTTTGTGATGGATGTTATTTGGATTGATGGCATGGATTGTGTTTGTGTATTGTATTGTTTGGTATGGTTTGGTTTGTCTTGCTTGATCCTTGCAGGTGGTTGTTATGGATGTTTATTTGCGCAGTTGGCGTTGCCGGGTCTTCTTTGACCCTTCCGGGTCTCTTGTCTGGTAGCCTTGCGAGTTTTCAGGGGAGTTTCTGTTCTCTCTTATGCACATACTTTTCTAGTTTTTTGTTGTGCAACGATGGCCTTGCACAATTCAAGTGTGGGGAGGGATTTTTATGAATTTTGTTTGTCCAAATGTAAATTTTTTTTTTTTTTTTTTTTTTGCAAAACTCCTAAAATTTTTGTAGCAAATAACAACCACTAATCAATTTTAATTCAACTTTAATTATTTTGTCAAAGCACAAATCTTTAAGACATTCAAGCCAAAAATCTTTAAAAAGACATACCTTTAAGCATGACAAACAGATTCACATTCTTACCTTGCAAAAGTTACCCATTCCGCTCGTTTCCGTAAGTTGGCCTGATCATTATTTTTTCTCATGTTATTGCGGGCAATTGAGTGAGCCGGGTGATTATTGTAAGGTAGAACTTGTTTTTGGGATTGCATTTTAAAACCATATGCATATACATGGCATAAACCATTGAGGAATTTATGATAAATCCTTTGTCTAGCCATTTTTACACTTATATTTTCCTTACATACACTATCTGCTTAGTAACCCATGTTTAGACTTTTCTTTATTTCATTTTTGTTATATTTTATTCACTTGGGAACTTTAGAAGCACAATGCTTTCTCCCAAAATAAAAAGTTTGTATGTAAATATTTATTACTTATGGCAAAAAAAAAGTCTTTGTAAGAAAAGAAGAGAAGTTATGAAGTTAGTTCATCATATATTAGGGGAAACTTGATTTCAATGAGAAATTTTTGGTTCGTTAGCTCTCGGCCCGTTTAAACCATTTGGTTTAGTTAGTTAGATTTCGTTTTGTAGCTAACTTAGTTCCGGATTTTCTAGCCGTTTAGCCACTTTTCCCAAAAATTCCTCACCCTAACCCTAAGCCAAGTTACAACCCTCGAGTACTTGTGTTTTATGCCATGTATTTGAGGGTTTGATTTGACTATTAAACAAGCCCATGCCTTGCTTAGTCATCGTATTGGCATCGAGTGTTCTCAACATGCACTATTACACGCATGATCACTAAATATAGCCGAGTGTATGAGTGAACATTGTGAGGATTGCAAGGTGGGAATGTGATGACAATTTTTAATGTTCTCTAAATTATGTCTTCATTCTTATTAGGCTTATTTTGACATATATACAATACTTGCTAGATCTATTAAAGATTTGAATGATTATTGCTTGCGGGTTATTATTGCTGTTGTGGAGTTTGTTTCATTTTCTTGAGGACAAGCAAAGTTCAAGTGTGGGGATGTTTGATGTAACACAAAGT
Organism: Bidens hawaiensis; assembly: GCF_021521415.1. NCBI lineage: Eukaryota > Viridiplantae > Streptophyta > Magnoliopsida > Asterales > Asteraceae > Bidens > Bidens hawaiensis. Next base: position 260,432 of record NW_027493740.1, on the reverse strand, counting down.
GTACACCTTATTGCATCAAATTACCTTCATATTTATCCCGAACTCCATGCAAATTCATTGTTTTAGGTACTTATTTGAGTTATTTGTGAATTTGCAGGTCCGGGCGCCCGCCCGACAAAGAAAACATGAAAAGATGGCATTTCGGGGACAAAAACAAGCAATATGCCAGACCTGCACACCCATGCCAGCCCGTGCATGGGCCCGTGCCAACCTGGAAATGTGCCAGTGCATGTTCTACAGCTGAGAAAGTTTAAAATAACCAGCTCGTGCATGCCCGTGCCAACCCGTGCCCAAACAGAGAAATCTGACTTTTTGGTCAGACTAAAGCAATGGGTTGACTTTCCACATTAGTGCACGGCCGTGCGTGCCCGTGCCAGACGTCCAGAATGCATAAATACACTTCCATTGTCCTCATTTCAGGGGTGGAGCCTTAGGGGAATTCTCTAAAATTGCTGGAAAATTATTGTGTGTTTGCTAGAGAGAATTCAAGGCTTCCATCTTGTATGATCATCCCTGCAAGTAGCATTCATCATTCATCTTAGTTTGTAATTTCTTGTTCCTAACAATGCTTTGTAAGACTACTTTGATTTTGTTTGTTGTATCAAGCCTTATGGGCTAATACTTTTACTACTTAGATTATGTTGAAACTTCTACTTATGTGATATTTTATCTATGCATGATTTTGGAAAGTTGGTGTTCTTCAAGTTTATGATATGTTCTTGAATAGAGTTTAATGGTTGAATATTTGTTTTAATTCCTAGTCTTGATAGTTTGATAGATACTTGGCCATAATATGTTGGAAAACTATGTGTTGAGTATTTGTTTATGAACTTAACTTGTGTATGCATACTTTGTTCATATCACTAAGTTAGGAATGACTAGTGGAAATTAACTTGGTTATGAATTTTAACAAGCATGAAACCTATCACTTGATATTGGAAAATTGTATGGTGATAACATGATTCTTTGAGTTGGTTGATGTTTGCTAGAGATTAAGGCCATAATCCTTAGTTATATTTTGCTAATTTAAAAGATTCATATGTTTAACTAGTGTTCTTGAACTTGTCTATTTTACATGATTTTAGGTGGTTAGTTTGTTGTGTTCATGCTAGCTTTCCTTTAATTATGAGATTAGGTAGTTTTGACAAACTTACTAATCTATGGTTATTATCTTGAAAAACACCCATCATGATGTTGTGTTGTTAGTATTAGGTTGCCTTGATTGGAATTTGATATTGATGATTAATACATGATGTTTGCCATTATCATTGTCATTTTGTCACTAAGTTTAAGTGGATGCATAGTCTAAGTAGTCTTGTTTGGATTGATTGTTAGTTATAGTTTGTTTGCTTTGTTATTGTTATATGTTAGTTTGTTAGTTTGTTAGTTTGAAAACCCAATTAGATTGTTACTTTGCTACAAATGATAGGTACACTTGCCTTTCGTGTGTGGTTTGGTTGTTGGTGAAAACCATTTTTAAAACCCGATTTGTGTGAAGCTTTTATTCCAATTTATATATATATATTCACACACGTCATCTCTTATCGCGAACCTTCATTTATTGATTTATTGATAACATATACTTATATATATAATATATGTATATATAATTATGAGTTCACAAGATATATAACAAAACATGATTTCCTTCTAAACCAACTATATATCTTTTTATATATAAGTTCACTATATATATTTCATTTAACCTTTTCATTAATATACACGATCATACATAAAATTTGTCATCATTCAATATTCCACCAAAATTTATAATAATAATAATAGTAATAATAATAATAAATATGATAATAATAATAATAATAATATTAATAATAATAATGATAATAATATTAAATAATAAATAACAATTATAATAATAATTTAAAACCTTAAAAGACGCCAAATCTTTCGCACAGATTAAATCACAATAATGACGTTGAAACTAATAATATCCCGTCAAAACTCAAATCGTTGTGTCCTATTAATTCTTTTCCTCATTTATTAATTATACTATCCTTAATATTAAGACCTTTTGATGACGCATTTCAAGGAGCTTGACCATTTTATCTTAACTCTTATCGTCACTCTCATCTTTTTTAATCTACTTGATAAGGTAAGTAACTCACATTCCCCTTTTTACCGTTTCATATTTTGGGGGCGTTTTGCGTTAATCATTTTTCACTACAATTCCACTATTTGGTTATATGATATTGCTCAATTAGTTATGCGTGCAAATGTGACAAAGTGTTTATTTTTATGTTTTAGTGGTTGGTATCTCATCCTCATCATCATCCTTATTAGTATGATCATACGCCGTCGGAGTAACTCGCTATCCATGGGATTCGAGTGAAAAGACAACTTTTATATTATTGTTATGCTAGTTGCAGTATTTCATATTATCGCAAGGAATTGTCATTTTTCTATTATATGTATTCAAAAACCGTGATTTCTTGCTCAACTTTATGTTGACAAACTATGTATTTTCCCGCATGGCGCAGGTAGCTATATTGGATGAAGAAAAAAGGGATTAAAGAGTAGTTGGACCTTAGGATGCATGATGAATTAAATACTATTTATTTCTTTTTATTTAATTGTTATGTTTATTTCTATGAGATAAAGTTTGTGCTTTTGCGTATTTGAATAATATGAAATGAATAATTTAGATACTGACACGTGTAGTTACTTTAGTGTCTTTTGAGCTATGATACAAATATGTCGCGCCCTGGCATATTCCGTCGTAGGTTGGGGTGTGACATATATCCTTTCTCCTTTTCAGGTACCTTAGAATGTTCTTTGCTACAGTCCAATGGGCAACGCCATGATATTGCTAAAAACGACTGCTCATGCTTAAAGCATACGAGACGTCAGGTCGAGTGCATAACATAGCGTACATGATGTAGTCAATCGCTGAAGCATATAGAATTGCTTGCATGTGCTTAGTTTCAATGTTTGTTCCATAGATTGTGATTTGTTCAACATGATTCCTTTAGCAATGGGAACGACTCCTTTCTTGGAGTTATCGATTGAGAAGCGTGCCATTACCTTGTCTATGTATGTACTTTAACTTAGCCTTAGAAGCCTCTTAGACCTATCTTGGTAGATCTTGATTCCTAGAATATAAGCAACTTCACCAAGATCTTTCATTGCGAAACAAGATCCCACCAGTGCTTAACTTCCTTATGCATAGGAATATTGTTTCCAATGATGATCAGTATATATCATCCACATACAGGATGAGGAATGACATAGTGCTCCCACTATCCTTTCTGTAAACACAAGGCTCATATTCATTTTTTGATAAAACCAAACTCTTTGATTTTCTCATTAAAATGAATATTCTAGCTACGAGATGCTTGTTTAAGTCCATAAATGGACTTATTCAGTTTGCACACCCTATTAGGATATTTATGATCGACAAAGCCTTCAGGCTGAACCATATAAACATCTTCAGAAGGGTATCCATCAAGAAAAGCAGTTTTAACATCCATTTGCCGTATCTTGTAGTCATGATACGCGGCTATAGCAAGTAATATCCTTATTGACTTAGTCATAGCAATGGGCGAGAAGGTTTCATCATAGTCAATACCCTGAGTTTGAGTAAAACCTTTCGAGACTAGCTGTGCTTTATAGGTCTATATATTTCCATACATGTCGGTTTTTCTTTTGAAAATTCACTTGCTCCCTACTGCTCGACCTTCGGGGGATAGCTCAACCAAGTTCCAGAATTGATTGTCATGCATAGATTGCATCTCGGTGTTCATGGCTTCTTGCCATTTCTCAGATTTAGGATCTAAGACAGCATATTTGTACTTAGTAGGTTCGTCATTTGACTTTGCTACTAATAGGACTTCATGACCATCTAGATGCCATAGGTATTTAGAATTTGGTACACGAGTCCTACTACTTTTGCGAACGCTTATGTTTATGTCTGATATATCGGCAACAACATGTTGTTGATCAGACGTTCCAACTTCCTCAGCGGTTGTTTGTGGTTCTGGAATTTCTTCAAGATCGACAATATTGTTTCCAGTTCCTCGATCGAGAATTTCCTTCTCGAGGAAATGACCCCTCCTTTTGATAGAAATCAAATTTATATCAGGATGGAAGAAATAGTATCCGCTTTAGTTATAGTATCCTTACGCCGCGAGGATCGAGCTTGTCATCATAATCACTGGTGGCATACGCATCACATCCCCCTACTCTAAGGAAAGACAAATTGGCTCATATAGGGTTTTTTTTACCCTTTTAGTTGGAGCCAGATTGACAATGCGGGCGGCGGTCATAAGGGCAAAGCTCCAAAAGGAATAAGGAAAGTTAGTTCTACACATCATCGATTGGACCATGCTTAGCAAGGTTCTCCTTTCGCTCACGCCATTATGTTGGGGTGTGCCGGGTGGAGTGAGCTGTAAAACAATTCCACGCTCTTTTAGATGATTGATGAATTCTGAGCTCAGATACTCTCCACCTCGATCTGATCAAAGCATTTTAATTGTTTTTCCGAGTTAGTTTTCCACTTTGTTTTGAAAATCTTAAACTTTTCAAAAGTTTCATGCTTATGTTTCATAAAATACACATAAGCATATCGAGTGTAATCGTTAATAAAAGAAAAAAAGTATCTTTCATGATTTCTAGTCATGGTTCTAAAAAGGCCACAGACATTAGTATGTATGACTCCTAGCAAATCCTTTGCTCATTCACTTTTATGAGTGAATGAGTCTCTGTCAAGTTTGCCAGCTAAGCAAGACTAGCTCGTCAAAAGAGTCTGGTCCTGTGGATTCAAGAGTCCCTTCGGATTGGAGTCTTTTAACACGTGCCTTGCTTATGTGACCAAGTCAACAATGCCATAGAAATGTATCATTGATGCCAGATCTGAAACGTTTAGAAAGATTATATACATTATTGTTTATTTGAACATCAATCTCATAAATACATTTCTAGGTTTAGCCTCAACATAAAAAGACATCATTCAAGTAAGCAGAAATAGCAATACCATTAAAAGCATACTTAAATCCTTGTTCAAAAAGTAAAAAAGCTGAAATAATGTTTCTGGTCAAACCAGGTGCAAACAAATAGGTATTCAAAGTAACTACAAGGCTAGATAGACAAGCAAAATGACATGTGCTAGTTGCAAGAACTGGGACTCTCTTCCCATCACTAAAAATGAGTTCCATGCTACCTTGTTTCATCTTCTTCCAGTTTTCAGGCTTCTGCAAGACATTATCGATATGATAACCACATTCGGTATCAACTACCCATGTGTTGCTAGAAACAATGAAAAGTTTAATAACATAAATGGAAATACCTTTAGAGGAGCTTTCATCATTGGTCCTCTGTTTCTTCAGCTCAGCAAGATAGTCGGGACAGTTGCGTTTCCTGTGTCCCATTTTGTTGCACTTGTAGCACCAGCGTTCCTCAGGAGATGGCAGTGGTACCTTTAGAACATCCTTGTTAGTGTTGTTGGCATGCTTGCAAGCAATAGTAGCATTATTCTTGTCTTTACCGTTATAACCCTAGTTCCTGGGATTAGGCTTCTTGACACCAGTAGATCGAAACGTTAGAACTTGATTGGTTTTAGTTGGAATATTCATCTCAGCCATTTTGAGCATACCATGAAGCTCCAGCTCCGACACTATCTTCATCCAGGCATTCATATTAAAATTCATTACGAACCGGTCGTAAGAGCTGGGGAGAGAGTTCAAGATGAAATTCGCTGTCATTTCATCCGACATGGGATAATCAAGTTTCTTCAATTGGTCGATGTACCCTTTCATTTTGGCGACATGCGCACTAACATAAGATCCCTATTCCATTATGCAGCTAATTTTAGTTGCTTCATGGTGTCGAAACGTTCTTGATGAGCTTGTTTCTGGAACATGCCCTTGATTTGCTCAAGCATCTCATAGGTACCAAGATCTTCCAAGCCTTTAGCAAGCTCGGAGGATATGGTGGCTAGCATAATGCAGGTGACTTCAGTAGAGTCGTCTTTATGTTTAACAAGAACTTTTCTGGCAACAGCAATATTGTTTTTAGGCTCAGTTAGAATGGTCCAAGGAGAACATAGTGCTTCTTTGCCATTATGAGAACAAGTCTCAAGTTGCAGTGCCATTCAAGAAAGTTAGTGCAATTCAGCTTTTCTTCTCAAGAATAATCTTGAGGGTGAATAAGGAGTTATTTTCCATTGACGTCTGTTAAATAAGCAAAAGTAATTTAATTAGTTACTAATGAATAGGGATTTTCTAGACTCTAGTTACTAATGACAGCTGTAGCAAACATTAGTAAGTGGTTAGGTAGATTGACAACGTTTGTCAATTGTGAATAAAGCATAATTCTCAGTTATGACGCCTATTAAGACAACATTTGCCTAAGTAGATATGTTTAGTCTCATCTATGCCCACCTTAGTCTCCAGAAAGATGTAGCATGTAACAGAAGAGTAACGTAATAGTCGCCCTAGTACAGTCACTTGTGAAAGGGCCGGATGTGTCAACGAAATCTTTCACGTGCGGTGCTGTAACTCAAAACACTTGATGTTTCGCAGTATGCCTCAAATGTGGCTTATAGTGGGATGGCATAGATTATTGATTTTAAGATTGGTATTAATTTTAAATATTACCAATAGAATAAAGTCCAGTTTTACTATATTAATCGGGCAACTTGATAAACCCTTTCATCTCTCATAACACTTAGTTTTATATAACCTATTAAAACTAAGTTTGTCGTGATATAAATAACCAATTTTAAGTTAATAGTTAAACTATTAAGTTATTAGTTTCGAAAAATCAAATTTAGTTTAATTTTGCAAAACATAATTGGTTAATAAGTGTATTTAAAATATTTGGTATTATGTTGGTGGTGAAATAACTAATTATAAAAGCAAGCAACCACAATAGCAAATAAGAATATGTAAATCTTAAATGGCCAATATCAATGATTGATCTTGCTAGAGCCTAGATCAATCGGGTCAAGGGGTCACAAAACAAAACAACCACAAGGATGGACTCTTATTGCATCCCGTCATCTTTAGTATCTCCTACTGACTTCAAGAATTCCATGTCCTCGTCCTCGGTTTTTCATTCGGGTCTTCTTCATTACAATATTCAACCAATACATAATGAAAAACAAAATCCCTACCTATTACAATTTTGAACAATTAAAAGTGACCAAAAACCATAAAATAAAAACCGAAAGTGAATACAACTTTTGAACATCCATATGGCCAAAACCAAAAATAATCAACAAAATACATAAGGTCGGGCCAGATTTACATATTCAACAAAATTAAAAATCAGGCAATCCTTTTGGTCAAATAAAATAAACAAAATTTTGACCAAACCAATGTTGCCCTAAAATTTTGCCTAGATCAAAAACTTCAACAACCTTGAAGTTTATGATGTAGAACTGGCTAAAGTACCATATTCAACTCGTCTGTTGTAACCAAGGCTCTAATACCACTGTTAGGTTTCAATGGTGATCATCAACAGTTTCGCATTTAAACCCGGTTTTAATTATAGCTTCATAATTGTTTAATATCATTAAATATCATCATGAACACAGCGGAATAAATAAACAAGTAATCATCACTTCTTACAAGATCTGGTTACAAACAATACGAGTACGATACGAAACCAACCAAATTAAATATAAATCTAAATGACAATATCTAATTTTACCTCGGTTAATAATTAACCGGTTGAGACACCGAGGGATAACGAACTTCGCTAGGTGACCAAACGAGATAAAACCCGACGGGTGGCGGTGCATTGAGACAGCGGCAGCAGCGCTGGACAGCTATGGCAGCGGCGATGGTGCAGGATGGTGCAGCAACAGCGGTAGGGTAGCGGTAGCGATGCAGGGTTGCGGTACGGCGGTGGCGGCGGTGAGGCCGGCAGCAGGCTCCGACAGACAAGGGGGCTGGCCGACGGTGGAGTGAGTCAAGAGAGGGAGAGAATTTGTGGTGGCTAGGGTTTTTGTTTTTTGTTAACCTTAAACTTATGATTAGGTTAACTAGTTAAACTAGTTAAACCAAAGCGGGCCACCAAGCCCATCTATAACTACAAAGCCCAATCCATTTGTTTCCATCTCGTTAATCATATGGCAATCCCGGTTAACTAGCCTAAGCGTGTTTTATGCTCGTTACCCAATGTGTAACTCTCACGGGTCATAACTCGGTCAGCCGCGTTGACTTAACCGAACAGGTCCATAAAATCCAACGATCCTTCTATTTATTTGCATCTATATCATTTTTTTATTAAATTTTAAGTTATGATTTTTTTATTATTTTATTTAAGGTTTTTTTTTACTACAAATCATTTACATCCTTCTCATTTTTATCCTCTTTTGTAAAATAATTTGACCCTATAAATAAATACCCTTATGAATTATGATTCAATAATATTTTAGAATATAATAGTGCTAACAAGATTTGTCATTAAGTTGTAGCTATACACATGTGTGAAACGGCGTGTAGCCTACATATAGCAAAATTAATTGGCCTACATATAGCAAAGCGAATTAGATAATACTTGTGGAATCATTTAAGTTTCTTTCTAGATAGAACTTAATGAGCATATTGGCAAAAGGATCGAACATATCTTAATAAAATAATATAATAATTGATGGTTAGGATAGATTTGGAGGACACAGCCGACTGATCCGTTTGCAATGGGTTGAGCTATGCATACTGTTGTCTTGTATTGATTTTATTAGCTCTTGGTTGAGCTATGCATAGTGTTGTCTTGTAATATCCTTGGTTGTAAGAGCAAACAAACTAAATTTTTGAAATTTTTGAGATGGTAGCTGAGATTTAATGTTCTTACACGGTTCTTTTAAAACATATTCGAGTTTTATTTAAGTCTAAAATATATTGATTATCTTGAACCAAACTAATATTTGATATTTTGATTACATATTTTATTTCATTTAAAACTTTTAGTAAATGTATGTATTCTACTTTTTATATGATGGTACATTTTCTCTCTATATTCAAACATTAGATTGAGTGTATCTAGCTTTTTTGGGTTTATGTTTTACGTTGTACATGACAATTTGCATTCTTGTTGTGAGTCGTGTTCTGGAGGGCCGGTCGGTCCAAAATAATTGGTAAATTTGATAGATCTCACCTTGGGCACTTCTTTTGTTGTCAAACTATCAAATACTAAAGACATCTACAATAAAGATCTAAGTCAAACGGTTGAGTTTCTCAAATAACCGTTATCCAATATAGTTGTAATATTGGGGCTCGTTGCGTCAAATCTTGTATTTTGTTTTAACCGTTAGCAAAACATGTCATATAAGCTTTTAAAGAGCCGGCAAAAACTTGTTGGATAATCTTGACGGGTCGACAGGTACGGGTCAAAGAATGGGTCATCAGCAGCTAATGGATCAAAAGTGAAAAAGTAGTCTTGTGTTGACCGGGTTCGTTGGAGAGTAATAAGTGCGAGTTGGATAAAAGGAATTAGTATGTTAGTTTGTACGAGTATGAAGTTTAGTTGTTTTATTATTTTTATTTTATTGTTCCCACATTGCATGTATATGAAAGTCTTATATATAGACTTTTTGTTTCATTTAATAGAGGACCGTACCCCTTTTTTTGGGCAGTAAAGTTTTGCCTTTTGCACACCAACTTCTTTAGTCCATTTGCTTCCAATGAGGTGAACAAAGTTTAAAATTCAAAAGTATTCATCGTTAATAGCCGCTAAATAGTTTAAAATTCAAAATTGTTATCTAGTCAAATCGGGTTGCATCTTGTATTTTAGTAAAGGAGATATTTAGGAGATAATTTCTTCTTAATTCATGCATTGTAAACGTGTATATATTATTTGTTTGTGAATAGAAAATATCAAGTTATTTATTCTCACAATCATGCTCTGGCTCCATGGTCATAGACCATCAACCATTATTGCAAATAATACAATGATACAAGCCTACAAAACATATTTTGTTCAAGTAAGGTCCCGCTTCATTGTCTCTCTAGGCCGCTTATAGATAACACTTGGTTTTCAAATCCTAGCGACGTTGGACAAGAAGGGCTTAACTCAACAAAAATTGCACTAAACTATTTAAGCTTTATTTATTATTCTACAAATGCAAGAGGAATTTTAATTTACTCTTTTTATTCGAATTTAACAAACGCGTATATAAAATTGCACTAAAATCCATTGAACATCTAAGACAGACCCTTAAACAATATACATAATGTAGAACCTAGAGGTATGAAAAAAACATAACCAATTTTAAATATAGACACTATTGGAATGCCGACTGTTCTTAAATCTCAAGTGTATGAGGGCCTATTGGTTACTTGCATTAAGCTCATAGACCAAAGAAAAATAAAAACAAAAATTTGGCTTTGCCCGAGTTCGAACCGAGGACCTTTAGTGTGTTAGACTGACGTGATAACCAACTACACCACGAAACCAACTTGTTTATTATGTCTAAGAGTATTCACTTAACCGGAACTAATAGCTTAAGTAAGTCTGTTTGGTTATATACTAAGCCAAACCGATACAAAACGGTTATAAACCAAAAACAACGCGAGTTAACTGTTCTGAATATTAAAAAACGGGCAGTTTAGTTCATGGTTCCAAGACCCTACAAAACACATATGCAAACTTGTACCAATCAAATACTGATAAACGGGATTCAAAAAAAATGATATCGAACACCAAAAAGGTATTTTGTCTGTCAGACAACCATGAACCATGCCAGGACCCATATGATGGGCTCGCAACGATCCTCTACTAAGCCATGGGTTAAACCACAAGCTCTGTTAATCACGCTCTGGTTCCACGGTCTTGGTTCATCAACCAAACATGGGTTTCTGTCTTCTCAGGAATCAAGAATACAGAGGTACGAGCCTATAGAACAGATCATGTTCAGCCATTTTGTTAGTTTGGACCAACAGCGACCAAAAGGTGATGGTTGGGATTATTTAAAACCAATATACTTTTATACAATGCCTTTATTATGTTTTTTATTTCATCTTTTTAGAATTTCTCGTATACTTAGTGACAGACCCAAAAACCAAATTTTCTACCGGGACATGTATTGTTTAAAGAAGACAATGACTCAAACTTTCTTTAAGATTTCTTTAAGTTATTTGTTACTTGAATTGGAGATTTGTCTAACTTTGTCTTTGAATAATTACAGAAAATGCCTTTAGTAAGCCTCAAACATGTAACCATTGGATTTGAGCAAAGTACTTACCATCACACTAAAGATAACTTTACCATCACACTAAAGATAACTTTGTTACAATGGGTTTCACGTAAATATTTTTATAAGGTCCTTGAAAAGATAAATTTATCGTCTATGCTATATTTATAAAACAATTGGATTCTCGAGATCCTGACCCAACTAAGATGGGCCCCCTGCTCATACTCCTATTAGATAAGCACTTTATGGTAAGACAACTTACAACCGGGATGTTCATTAAGGAGCGAGAGCATTCTCAGTATGTTCCCTAGAAATATGTGAGGGAGATTTATAAATTATATGGTATGGTTGTGAGTGGCTGCGAGTAGAGTAGAGAGAAAATATTACATGAGAGCATTCCCAGCTCATTCATCATCCTAATCTCTATAATTGCACTACAAAACATTATTTTTCTCTCTCATGTTCAATTAAATAATACTTTTTAATACCTTTAGTATTACAGTTTTTTCTCTTCCCTACTCACAACCAATTCAACAAATATTAAAAAATAAATAGAGAAACGAAATTTCCCTAAATTTACAAAAAATCATTACATTTTCTCTCTCCACCTTATAAATTACACTCACAACACTCACAACTCCACCCTATAATTTACAAATTTTCCTCACATAATTTTAGGGGATGGGTTGGGAATGCTCTGAGAAAGTTAAATTTGGGGTGTCACTGTTCATACCGTATAATTTTTTAATATTTTCTAAAAGTGGTTGTGAGTGGAGAAAAGAAAAAAAAAATATTGATAAAAGCATAAAATTTATTATTTAATTAAACAACAAGAGGGTAAAAAAACAATGATTTTTAGTGTAGTTATATAATATACTAGTTTGAGGCTCGTGTATTACACGGGTAATTGATGAAAATTTTAAACTTTAACCATTAAGTGAAATGCAATCAACAAATTAATCATATTTTGTTAATACAGTTACAATTTACATTAAAATTACATAACTAAAATCATACAAATATGTTAAAAATAAGTAAAACCTTCCATGTACACTACATTTGTGATTGTATTGGTTGGTATACATTGTTTATCAAAAATCAAAATATTTAGTCTATGCCTGCTTGTAACTATTGATAAAATAACATATAGGTCTACTTGTAACTCTTCCGTGTGACAAATAAGTTTCTTCAAATACATGTCAACCCTAGATAAATGATAATGTATCCATGAAACTAACAAAAAAAATATTCATACACATAAAATATCATACCTTTTAATCAATTAATATGATGTCATTTGAGATTATATGCTCATGTTTATCCAAAAAATATGATTATCCCAAAAACTAGATTACCTGAACTTTAATGAAATAATCATCCTTAGAATCTTTAGAATTTGAAATTGATTGATCATGATAAATTTGTTGTCATTAATAATCTGTGTATGACAAATTTTTAATTGATTTTATATTTTACAATTAACAATTGTATAATCAAGCAACATCAAAAACCAAAAATTAAAATATAACAAAATGATTTGTTTCATTTCATATGGATGTAATTTCTAGGAAAATGACAAAGACATACTAATCTTAATAATAAAGCGAGTTAATAGAATATTAGAAGATTTAAAGTTGTATAAAAATGAAGGTAGTGATTCTTATTTATAATAGTTGAAAGTATTGGATTAGGAATGTTTAAATTTTGAATACTAATCCCGTGTTATTAGTTAATATTATGGGAAGTTGTTGGAATATTTAATTAATCGATATATATATATATATATATGTGGAGAGTATCAAGAGAAAACTCATATTTAGAGAGAAAACTTAAAAACTCCTAAAGAATTATTTTTAATTAAAAATAAAAAAATATTTCGTTTTTTCCATTATTTTTATATTTTCTTACCATTCACTAGAAAAAAAAATAAATAAATAACTTGCTGTAATGCACATACGTATTACTGTGCGATACCGTTGTATTACACATGTGTATTACTATGTATTTTTAAGTTCAATAGTGTTTAATTGCATATATATTCAATATTTGTGTATTGTATATATGTAGTAGTGTTGTATTATATGGAATAAAAATAATAATAAAATAAAAAGTCGGTGTAGTGCACATGTGCGTTAATGTTGTATTACACATACGTACTAATGTGTATTCAATGTGCGTATTAGTTTTATATTGCATATATACAATAGTGTGTATCAAATATGTGCAATAGTATTGTATTCTATGCAATACAACACTTTTGCATATATGCAATGCACACTATTACACATGTGCACTACACCAACGAGGTTATCGACAATGTTTTTTTTTGGAACCAATAACAACATATAAGAATAATGGGGAAAAAAAGAAACTTCAAAAAAAAAATTTTAAGTTAAAATAGTTTTTTAGGAGTTTTTAAGTTTTCTCTTTAAGAGGAGTTTTCACTTGATCCCACCCCTATATATATATATGTATATATATATATATAGGGGAAGGATCAAGAGAAAACTCCATGTTATGGAGAGAACTAGAGAACTCCAAACTATAGGATTATAATTGTAAAATTGCTTTCTAATAGATCTGGACATACAATGCAACCTTCCCCTGTCTGACGAAAACCTAACCATGTGTGATGGTTTCAACAGATAGATTGTAAAATACATCATGTTCGATGATTATGAACCATAATTATTGAAGATCGATTCCTTAATCGTGCGTTATTACATCCAGATTTCTATTGAATATCAATTCAACAGGATTTCAATCATTTAACATGACAATTGAAGGTATTTATAATTCTATTGTTATCTTCCTTGCTAATTCGTGTTTGTGCTTCTTCTGAAAGTTCTACAAACAAAACTAACACCGTAAATCCATAATCACGTAATTTAGGTTTAGAAACAGTTTCTAATTGATGAAAAAGCATAATTTGCTTGACTAGTGAGTCTAACCGAGTTCATATGTCGATATTGATTCAATATCTGGAAATTCTAATGGTATTTTGTTGCAACCCAGTTGCTTTGGTCAACATGGTAACATCTTATAATATACTACATGTATGTAATATAACGTTAAGTATTACATATATGTAACATAATGTATGCTCACACATACTTCGTGTATGCTATCGTGTCGTGTTACAGATATTTTATTGAGATGTAGCTAATAATTGTTATTATTTTATAATTAAATGCCCAAACGAGTTCAACACATATGTTACACGTACGCAATATATTTACGACTGTCTCCCTAGTAACTATTTTATTACGTTTAAGCAACAACTAAACATTATCATACTCTACCATGCTACATATATGTAGTGTACACAAAAATTTGCATTAGCATTTACATTATCAATTTTCAACATATATTACATATGTGCAATGCAACTACAACCACCTCATTTGCAATTAGTTTCATATTATCATTTTTTCACTATATAATTGTAATAGTTTGTTTCGATATCTTTTAATGTGTTAGACGTGACTTGTGTGTAGGTCAACCTTAATATGCGTGATATATCAGTTTCGTGTTTGTTCATGGGTTTCACGCGTATCGGGTATGTGTGAAAACATATTTTTCTTGGCACGCTTCATTATACGAACTGGAAACGGTTAAAGATGTTGTGGTTTTCAAATCCTAGCGACGTTGGACAAGAAGGGCTTAACTCAACAAAAATTGCACTAAACTATTTAAGCTTTATTTATTACTAGGTTAGAGCGCGTGTTCCACACGGTTGAAAAATATGATAAAAATAAAAAATTGTTATATATAATACATTAATTATAAATGAATTAACAATATATCATTAGAAGTCAAGAAATTCAACACAATAACTACTTAAGTAGAGTTGGTAAGCATCTTTAGTTTGAAACATGAGGTCTTGGGTTCGAGACTTGTATTAAACCGGGTTATGGGTTATAACATAACTAAACGGGTTCATGCTCCATATTATGTTTGAAAGAAGAGATGATAAAATAAGAAACTGCTCACATGGCATCTATGTGGCATCCTATGTGGAAACCATAGAATGATGCCATGTGAAAAAATCATATTGCTTTAATATATAGTTAGATTATATTAGATTAGATTCTACAAATGCAAGAGGAATTTTATTTACTCTTTTTATTCGAATTTAACAAATGCGTATATAAAATTGCACTAAAATCCATTGAACATCTAATAGTACCCTTAAACAATATACATAATGTAGAACTAGAGGTATAAAAAAACATAACCAATTTTAAATATAGACACTATTGGAATGCCAACTGTTCTTAAATCTCAAGTGTATGAGGGCCTATTGGTTACTTGCATTAAGCTCATAGACCAAAGAAAAATAAAAACAAAAATTTGGCTTCGCCCGAGTTCGAACCAAGGACCTTTAGTGTGTTAGACTGACGTGATAACCAACTACACCACGAAACCAACTTGTTTATTATGTCTAATAGTATTCACTTAACCGGAACTAATAGCTTAAGTAAGTCTGTTCGGTTATATACTAAGCCAAACCGATACAAAACGGTTATAAACCAAAAACAACGCGAGTTAATCATGAAGGTTGTACATGACTCAATTCAAAGACTATAACTGTTCTAAATATTAAAAAACATGCAAACTTGTACCAATCAAATACTGATAAACGGGATTCAAAAAAAATGATACCGTAACACCAAAAAGGGATCTCAGACAACCATGGAACCACAGGACCCATATGATGGATGGGCTGGCAACGATCCTCTAATAAGCCATTGGTTTAGACCACAAGCTCTGTTAATCTCGCTCTAGTTCCACGGTTTTGGTTCATCAACCAGATATGGACCCATATGATAGACTGGCAACGATCCTCTAATAAGGCATGGGTTAGACCCACAAGCTCTGTTAATTTCGCTCTAGTTCCATGGTTTTGGTTCATCAACCAAACATGGGTTTCTGTTTTCTAATCAAGAATGTAGAAGCCTATGAAACAAATCTTGTTCTAATAAGGTCGTGTTTTCTTTCCCCTTTGTATCTCTTATAAATATGATTTTATTTTCAAATGCTAGCGGTGTGGGACAAGAGTAACCTTCATTAGCCCAAAGCCTATCCTGTTCAAGGTACTATTCTGCAGGCCATTTATAAAGACAAAACCAAACCAAAAACATCAAATGTTCAACACAAAGGCTAGACCGCATGATTCGGTTCAAAGACTTTTACATGACTAAGAAAAAAAAAAAAAAAAAACAGGCAGTTTAGTTCATGGTTCCAAGACCTGACAGAACCGCATACAGTCATCTAACAAACATAAAAAGCAAAACAGAAGGGCCCAACTGAAAGACAAAACGACTAAAACATGAACGACGAGCCACAGACTTTTAACGTTGAAACAAAATCAAGCCCGGTTTCTTCAAACAAGGGTCACGTAGAGATGGTGATGTTGGAGTCATTTGATTGACTTTCATTAGCACCCATTTGTTGAACGTTGCACCCACTGGAAACGATAAACATGAGTCTGACTTTTGATCATGCTTGACCTTTTTAGCCCCTCGGTGCATATGCTGCACACAGTATTTCAGCCTCGGAAGCACCTCTTTTTTGCACCGCCGTTTCTTGCCATCTGTTCTTCTGTATCTTTCGGGTTGACCAATATTTAGATCCTTGCTCGAGGCCCCGGAAACTAGACCTACACAAAACAAATATCATAAGTCAGAAAACCTGTAACAACAATAACTTTGACTTTTGTAGTCAACGGTCAAATTTCGCGCTTACAAATTCTGATAAAATTAGTTTTTTGGTCAAAGTGCACATACCATTGCCCATGCTATGTTTCTTGATACTAACTTTGTGATGATTGGTCTTTTTGCATGGGCGTGAAGATTAGAAGTGGTTGACTTTGACTTTAAAAAGATATCATCGACTTCCACAGCCCAGGACGGGTATGATGGGCTGGCAACGATCCTCTACTAAGCCATGGGTTATATTATAAGACCACAAGCTTTGTTGGTTTCATCAACTTCATCACCACACATGGGTTTCTGTCTTCTTAGAATGAAGAATACAGAGATACAAACCTATAGAAGAGATCCTGTTATTTGAACACAAGCTTGCTTTCTGGTTCATAGCTAAGCAAAACCATACAAAATGGTTATCAACCAAGAGTTAATCACGAAGGTTGTACATGAATACAGAAAAAAATAATACCGAACACCAAAAAGGTATTGTGTTTATTAAACAACCATGGAACCATGCCAGGACGGGTATGATGGGCTGGCAACGATCCTCTACTAAGCCGTGGGTTATATTATAAGACCACAAGCTTTGTTGGTTTCATCAACCTCATCACCACACATGGTGATCTGTCTTCTTAGAATGAAGAATACAGAAATACAAACCTATAGAAGAGATCCTGTTCAAGTAAGGCCGTGCTTTCTTTCCTTTCTGTACCTCTTATAAATGTCACTTTGTTTTAAAATGCTGACGATGTGGGACAAGAGGAACCTTCATTAGCCCAGTGTATCATTCTCTTTATTCAATGATTCTTATTTCTTACATAAGCAAGAATGATTTTGATTTACTTATTTTATTCAAATCTAACAAAAACCATTTCTAAAGTCCATTGCACATCTATTTCGATGTGAACACTCCGAAAATTTACCGTAAGTTCATAAACATATAAGATGTTATTGTTAAACGATAAACATCAAGGTATTGTTCTGCAGGCCATTTATAAAGACAAAACCAAACCAAAAACAGAAAAAGCTCAACACAAACGCTAGACCGCATGATTCGGTTCAAAGACTTTTACAGTTCAGAAATATTAAAAAAACAGGCAGTTTAGTTCATGGTTCCAAGACCCGACAGAACCGCATACCGTCATCTAACTAACATAACTAGCAAAAGTAAAAAAGACCAGAAGGGCCCAACTGAAAGACGAAACGACTAAAACATGAACGACGAGCCACAGACTTTTAACGTTGAAACAAAATCAAGCCCGGTTTCTTCAAACAAGGATCACGTAGAGATGGTGATGGTCTCACTGCTACTTCTGGAGTCATTTGATTGATTTTCATTACCAGCAATTTGCTGATACGTTGCGCCCACTGGAAACGATAAACATGAGTCTGACTTTTGATCATTCTTGACCTTTTTAGCCCCTCGGTGCATATGCTGCACACAGTATTTCAGCCCCGGAAGCACCTCTTTCTTGCACCGCCATTTCTTGCCATCTGTTCTGCAGCATCTTTCGGGTTGACCAATTTTCTGATTGTTGCTCGAGACCCCGGAAACTAGACCTACACGAAACAAATATCATAAGTCGGAAAACCTGTAACAATAATAAGCTTGACTTTTGTAGTCAATGGTCAAATTTCGCACTTACAAATTCTGATAAAAATTAATCTTTTAGTCAAAGTGCACATACCATTGCCATGCTGAAGAACAATTTCCATGCTATGTTTCTTGATTTTCAAGCTGTCATTCTTGACACTAACTTTGTGACGATTCGTCTTTGCATGGGCGTGAAGATTAGAAGTGGTTGACTTTGACTTTAAAAAGATATTATCAACTTCCACAGGCTTTCTTGAACATACGCGGCCTCTGTGTACATGGCGCTCGCAGTACTTCTGATCAGGAATCACACGTAACCGACACCTCCATTTCTTCCCGTCGGTTCTTCTACACCTAAATGGCTCTGCGTCCATTACACTCGGTACTGAGGTCAAATGCTTTTACTGAAAAGGTCCACACGTTTATTAAATTAGATTTTATTTGAACCAATCCAAGGTAGCCTAACATGTTTTTGACCCGTTACCCAACCTGCTCAATTTGTGGCCTCTACATTGTTTTTATTACTATTTGAAAACTGAAAGTCGCTCGTATTTGACATGTAGTTATGGTTAATTCAGCTTTTAAATTAATTCTAGCCCGTAAACTCAAAACTAGATAATTAAATGACAAGATAATCAATGACTCAATGTTCTTAGGGCAACTTATTAGGTGCTTCTCCAACGTAGGGGTGCAAACGAGCTAAGCCGCTCACTATCAGTGGCGAAACTTGGACGAGTTTGGGGGGGGGGGACTCAAAATGTATTAAAAAAATCATAAATGAGGGGTCCGGGCTCAAATGTTCGGTCAAAAACGGGTAATTTACAGTATGTATACAAATTTTCGAGCAAAAAAATGTATACTACACAGGGGGCCAGGGCCACCCGAGCCCTAAGGAAGCTTCGCCCCTGCACACTATCTGCTCGAACTCGAATCAATAAAAAGGTCGTAATGGGCCGAGCTTTTTCAAGCTCAAGCCTTGTACGTTTAGGCGCGTTGAGCCTTGTCTTTTAAGCTTTGGCTTGTTTAAGGTACTACACGAGCTCGAGCCGAAGCCGAGCTTAGGCTCATTAAAGGTGGGTTTTTTTTTCAATATATAAAAATAAATAAACACGTATATAAATTAATTAATAAATAAATAAATAACGAACTGAAAAACAACTCGCCTGGGCTCGGTTCGGCTCGTTTACACCCCTAGAGTCCAACACTGAAGAAAAATGACAAGTGTTTATGCAACAGAAGCTTAAATTGTAACAAAAATATGCATCTATACCTGGAATTCCAACTTAAACACAAAATAAAAGGCTGAAGTCGAATAAAAAGTAAAGAGATTTGAGTGAAATTGAAGGTGAATTTGTTACCTCGGGCGAATACAAGTTTTGGGAATGAGAGTAAGAGTGAGAGAAAATATGTAATGTAAAATGGTATTTGAATGGTTAGCAAATTGGGTGTTGCCATTACAGGGATTGTCAGACGGTGGTGGTTTCAGCCATTGACAGACAGCAATGCCAGATACTAGTGAGTGAGTGTACATAGCCCTTTTTTTCATACAAATTGTTAGAGCTGTCAAGTTTACCTCAAACCTAACCCGAACCCAAACTAACACAACTCAAAAAAGTCAAACCCAAAAAAACACCAACTCGAATCGAAGTAATTCGGGTTGGTTCTTGGGTCTGATTTCAAGGTTTCGGGTCAACCTGAAAAACCCGTATAAACTATTTATTTAAAAATATAATATTATTATTATGTATGTACATCGCATACGAAACACTCTACATATTACACTTTTTTCCTCTTCCACCTATTATGGTTGATTGACTATTTATTGTTTATATATCCTTTTCTATTTACGACTAATAACAACTGTAGTCAAAGAATATGTCGCTTTACCGGGTTATGTTTATTTAGTATTTGGTTATTTATGACTAATAGCCTGACCCGGAAAACCCGAAAAACAAACCCGTAGAACACCCTTACCAGTTGTATGTACAGGCGTTAGTTCCTGACACAACCTGAAAACCAACATTAAAAATATAGGTTTTGGGTCAGCTGACACAACCCATTTTCTTAACAAGCATCCATTGCCAAAACCTATATTTTTTCAACCTACTTGGGTTCTCCCGAACCCAAACCCGACACTTCTCGACCCATTTTATTAGCGATGATGTGAAGCACTCGACGTGCACGGGCTTGAGCGATGGGCGCAATGTGACGCTTTAATGGCGCACTTTCGAAATGGACTTAGCTTTCAGCCATCGCACTATGCGATGTAGCCTCACGACGAAACACACACGTCGAAACACGTGGCACTACGTGATAAGCCACATGTCACCACGTGGCAGTTTCTAAGTATGTTGTGTCATCGCGTTACGTTATGACCCTTTTAAAAGGTCGGGATCTTGAAACTCGCCTAGAAAAGGGGACGATCGGGCTTTGCCATAAGCATACCAAAGCCCACTCTTATAACACACACAAACCCTGTGGTCTCGGGAAGCGTGCCTCAAGTCTGTATCCAAAGTATCGATGGTTTAAGCCCTCGGGTGCGACGTAGAGTGTAAGTGCTATTTGTTCACGTTTAGGCATTTAGCTCCAAGTACCCATGTAAGGTAGGAGTTTCGCTTAATTTATTATTTTATTATAAGTCAATGGTATAGCCAAAACCTTGATCAAATTATAAGTCAAACCTAGCTTTGCATAAGCCAAGGGTATAGACAAAATAATGTTTTTTTATAACTAAGAAACATGAAGTTTTATATGAAAAGGGTATGCTTAAAATGATGTTTCTTCATGATTAAGAAACATAAGATTTTGCATACAAAAGATTATAGTCAGAGTAGCGTTTCTTCATGATTAAAAAACATAATAAAAGTTTTATGTACAAGGAATATAGTCAAATTAATGTTTCTTTATGAATAAGAAACAAAAAGGTTTTCATACAAGAGGTATAGTCAAACTAACGTTTCTTCTTGAAGAAGAAACCTAGCATTGACGTTTCTTCTTGAAGAAACGTAGCACATAAATGGTAAATCAATAGAGGGACTAAAGGTCCAAATGTTTTAACAAATGATATATCAATGTTAAAGCTATGCAAAACATACTAAAGGTCTGAAACTAGACCGTTGATCTAGTATTTACGAAAGGTTATTCTTGTACTATAGGTCTGAGGTAACGTTCGAGCATAAATCAGTGAATTGCACTGATCATAACAAAGTTGAATATGCTCATATCTATGAAACTCTTTAATCGAGCCATTTACCGAGAAACCAAAGTTTACATGGGATAATATATCCCAAAACTTTAGTATCTGCTGGCAGTTGGCCTGTGAGGGCTTGATTAATGTGATATAATTGGTACGCCGGTCTAGAGGGTCGCTGATTGTTTCAAGGATGAATTAAAGGTTTTCATAAATGATTCACTTGGTTATTTCTTATGTCACGATGGGTCGAGTCATAAGATACTCAAGAGGATAACTAGGTTTGTATAAAAATATTTTCTAGTCAACAAGGTCACCAACATATAGCTAACGTATTCTCCCCACGTGTCAGGAAAACAAGTTGAATATGAAGTTAGATTCTCGCTACAAGAAGATGGCTCAGTTTTAAATTACTAATTTTTTTGTAATCTGATAAAACATTTTGTAAATACTCGGGCATTTAATATCCGAAGAAAATATTTTGTAAATAAATATTATATTTTAAACAAAGTCTCCCGCAAAAAAAATCTGCAATTCTGATATATTTACAAAACGGATACTCACTATTGGTCACACGTCTAGGCCCATGGAGCCGGGTGTGACAATTGTGTAGGAACCAGTTCAGTTTCTTCAAGGACAAATGTTTACAATCTCATGTTTTCATATAATTACATATCTAGCTATTTATCTTTTTAACTTGTTACAACTTAAAGTTTAAGTAATACTTACAACTTTGACCCCTTAGATTTATCCAAATATTACTCAACTTAAATGTTTTTCCTTCTTATGTGTTTTATAAAAATGTGATTAAAAGTATTCAAATTATATAAATATTTAAAATAATTAAACGAACGTGAGTCAGGCTCGGTATGAAGTTCGAGTCGAGCTAGAGCTAGTCTTGGCTTGATGTACTAACAACGTCTAAGTATTGTTCCCCGCTACATCGTGCAGGCAGCTATTGTATTTTATATGTTTGCATGTGTGTATTTAAGGGTGGCAAAACAAACCCATTTGGGTTGTTTTAGGTCAATTTGGATAACTTTTAAAATTGAGATGGGTTAGGATGGATCAAAAGAATTTTGCAAGAAGGTCAAGATGGGTTGAGAAAATGCTAGTGACTTTTGGTTATAGGTTAGAATGGGTTTGTTTATGGGTTAGAATGGACTAAAACAAGTTTTATCCAATTTTATTTCAAACAAAACCCACGGAACCGAATAGAAACCAAGAAATCGAAACCGAACATATACCGAAACCGACCAAAATGGAAAAAAGCAAAACCGAAGCAAAAAAAATGAAAAACCGAACCTGAACCGAGACAAAACCGAGTTTTTTTTTTTTAATGAACGAGGAAGACGGGGGAAACATTTTAGTTATTTTACTTTTTGCGTTTTCGATTTATATTTTGAGTTATTATTTTTTAAAAAAATTTTTGCATATTTTTTGAGGGGTTTTTGAACCCTTTGTATTTTAACCTTAACTTAGTTCAGGATAGGGGTTAACTTTACCCATCTTGACCCATATCCATCCTAAACCGAATGAAACCGAGAAATTGAAACCGAACAAAATCCGAAAACATTGAACCGAATAGATACCAAAACAAAAAAAAGCAAAAATGAACCGAAAAAAAAACCGAGCTTGAACCGAGACAAAAACGAGTTTTTTTTTTTTTTTTATGAATCGAGGACAACGGCGATGACATTTTAGTTATTTTACATTTTGCGTTTTTAATTTATATTTTGAGTTATTAATTTTTTATTAAATTTTTTGAATATTTTTTTGAGAGGTTTTTGAAACCCTTTGCATTTTAACCTTTACTTGAGTCAAGATGGATAACTTTACCCATCTTGACCCATACCCATCCTAACCCTCTATTTTAAAAATCCATCCTGACCCATACCTATCCTGACCCATCACCCAAATCCAACCCAACCCACTCATATTGCCATCTCTATGTGTATTTTGGCACCTTGCTGTGGCGTCTACACCCTTTAGGCTTAGGGGTCTCTTGCTGTAATTAGAGGAGTCATGATTGTAAACAAAAACTGTTCAACCTATGCTATCTCGCTCAACACATCTAATCATGTTTCGGTGTCATGCTTGATGGCAAGGTCAGTATGGTGGTAGCTTTGCGTTTGGTTAAAACTTCCAATCGCTTCGGTTTTCATTTCCATTTAGACTACGCACACCAAGATGGATCTAAAGCTTGGAAGAAAGTGATTTACGCGGTATTCATGGCAACGTGTTGGCGCCTTTGGAAGAGTAGATATAACAAGAAATTAACACTAAAGGAGGACGGTTCTCAAGTTCATAGAGCATCTTAAAGCAAACATCTATCTTGTAAAACTGTGAATGAAAACCAAACAAAAAACCAAATTTTTTTCTAGTTCATATAGCCAGATCGAAAACAATAGAGATATTAGTACGATTCATCGGTGTTTAGGCTTTGGGAGTTTCAAATAAGAATACTTTTACCCTGTCACAACCCCACCCATTGACCAATTTAACTTGCAGAGTTGCAGCTATAATAGATGATCCTAATAAACCAACAAATACTGTAACTATAAGTTACAATGTGACAGCATTGGATCACTTCAAGGTCCAATAAATAAATCATCCTGCATTTGGTTCATCGTTTGCAGCTTCATTAAACGACGCAGCCAAGATTTCCGCAAGGCTTGGTTGAGAACTAGATTGTTTAGGAGATTCCGAGACTCGACGTTTTTTTTGCAGTAAGAGATTGAGGAAGCCATTGTTTATTGTGTGACTTCCAAATAACGGGTTCTAGAATCTTCCACGGGTCTTCCACCATTGATTTGTTGAAGAAACGATCAGGCCGATCCTCTGCTGATAAATGATTATGGGCCCCACCTCGTCCTCACCCCCTACCTGTCCCTCTACCTGAACTAGGACCCAAGCTCATGTTATTCATGAAGTTGGGTCCATGACTAGGGTAGCCTCTAACTGAACCATGACCTGGGTTGTTGGCGAAACAGGGACTTGGGTAACCGCTTTGTCCTGAACCATGGCGTGGACTACCGGTGAAGTGGGTTTGAGGATTATTTCTATTCCAACTGGAGCTGCGGATATTGGTATGATTAGGATTTGCATATTGGCCCGGTGGTTGTTGCATTCTCAGATTTGGCAAGTGGTTTATATGCGGTTGCAGGGAATGCGAGGGAAATGTTACGTTGGTTGGTGGCCCTGTAGAATCAACAAATAATTATGTATATTAATAAGAACAGCTATTTAATATTTAAATGCATGCCAAGTCCTACACTTGAAGTTAATATAAAGAATATCAAAGTATTGTATGCAAGTAGAAGTGACAATGTTGACCCATCTACTGACAAAATGGGTCAAATTAAGTTACGTTTTATCTCTAACCGATAAACGTGTAGTATTGAAAAAATCAGCTTAAAAGGAAACGACCAAATGAACCAAAAAGATCAGTGGGTTAAAAGTTGCAGATAGTGTAATGTACCGTAATGCATAGAACCTCCTAAATCAATTGTTCAAAAGAATATAATATTACTGAAATGATAAAACTTTTGTACATCACATTAGACACAATAGCTAATTACAAAAAATGCTAAAAAGAATTTGAAAAAAAAAAAAAAACATTTCGGGTCAATATCGCACGAGCAAATGAACCGAAAAGATCAGCAGGTTAAAAGGTGCAGATAGTGTAATGTACTGTAATGCATAGAACCTCCTAAATCAATTGTTCAAAAGAGTATAATATTACTGAAATGATAAAATTTTTGTACATCACATTAGACACAATAGCTAATTACAAAAAATGCTAAAAAGAATTTGAAAAAAAAAACATTTCGGGTCAATATCACACGAGCAAATGAACCGAAAAGATCAGCAGGTTAAAAGTTGCAGATAGTGTAATGTACTGTAATGCATAGAATCTCCTAAATCAATTGTTCAAAAGAGTATAGTATTACTGAAATGATAAATTTTTGTACATCACATTAGAAACACTAATTGATTACTATAAAGAATGCTAGTAAAGAGCTTGAAAAAAACATTTTGAGTCAATCACTAAAATATGCACACAAGTCATACAAGCAGGTAAACTTTAAACAAACAAGGGTAGCGGCGAAGCTTGTTACCCGTTTGCCTTGTGTTTCGATGTAATCACTACTTTTCAATTTTATATCATTAACTCAAGTAAAAAAATAATTTAAATTTAAAAAAAAATCCATGATTATAAAAGTGAAAACTCTTCATACGAATATAGCACTAACAAATTAGGTATATTGGTTTTTACTAATCCCAATTATTGTCTTTTGGTCACTGCCGGTCCCAACTAACGAATTGGCTATTGACGGTCCAACTTTTAGCGTATTTGTTCCTAATGGTCCACGACTAACATAATCCTCACGCCATTAGTTTCAGGTCGGTGGAAAAACGGTTTTGGCCGGAAAAGTCAGATTTGTTGCCGAAAAACACCACCTGAACATCGCAACCACCACCAATTGACTCACCGCCAACCAACAAACACCACTTGAGCACCATAAACTGATTCCGATGATGGTTCTAGGGTTTCCGGCAACCTCAATAATTGGGGCTTTTTCTAGAAAAAGGTTCCTAAAGGGTATGATTCAAAGTTACCAAGAGGTTTGGGACGAAAATTGAGTTTTCCGGTCAAAAACGTTTTTCCGGCGACCTGAAACTAACGACGTTAGGATTATGTTAGTCACGGACCGTTAGGAACAAATACGTTAAAAGTTGGGCAGCCAATTCGTTAGTTGGGAGCGGAAGTGACCAAAAGACGATAGTTGGAATTAATAAAAACCAATATACCAACAAATTAGCATGCATAAGAAGCTAAAACTGTATAATTAGAGTATGTAATTACTTTGAGGTGCGGATATCTGAGGGCTGACCTGGACCTGGCGGCTCCCAGAATACGCTGCCATCGGGTCGGTGTAATAATTAGAGCTTCTCGAATACGACTGCACCTGGCTTTCAGGGGATTCAAGAAGCGTATTTTAGAGACTAATTGTGGAACGCTCGTCATTACACGCTGCAGCAGCAGCAGCAGCAGCCGCCTCTTGCAAAGCTTCGAGTCTCATAAGTTTTGAGTCTTTCCCTCCTCTGAGTTGACTCTTCCATCAATCTTCCTAGAGAATATAGATACAAACGAGCCATGTGAAATCAGATATGTGTGATGGTGAACAACACTTAAAGGCTGTTAAAGCGGACTCGGATCAGCTCGAAATTAAAAGTCAAATAAATACATGAGCAGCTTTAGAAGTCATGACACTCAGATGCCCAGATATGTGTATCAAGAGCAATTACATAAGAAATGAGGGAAACCTATAGCATACACAAATTAATGCAGGCAGGAATATTAATTATTAGAAAATTAAGCTATAGATTTGTGTATACCTTTGAAGAAATCAATCAAATAAGAGACTGAAGATTTCAATGATTTTGCAATCGTAATACGCCCATTACTTGGCCCGGCTATCTAGATACAGACTCACACGAACCTATACGAATTTAACACTGACAGGTAGACACGAATTAATACGTTAATTTCCATGTTTAAACTCGTTAGTATCTTATTAGAATTTTTATAAATAAAAATATATAATACTCCGTTCCGTGCTATAATATGTTATACACCCTAAATTTTTACAAAAAAATAGATCACCGTGCACATCATTTCAATCCAACATCAAGTAGACGCGCACAAACGTTTCTCCGATTCTACCTCTCCGGATCTCCGTTGGTTTCCCTCCACATCTCCAGTAGTCATAGCCCTTTGATTCTTCAGTCTCCCACTCCGCATCTCCGATTTTTCGACAGTCCGGCCTTCTCGCAGTTGCAGGACACCACCGGCACCGAACGGCTGAACCCTTCTCCTGACAGATTCATGTCTTATCGTGTATACCTGATATTAACAGGTCCGTTTTCAAATTTTGGAATAAAAGTACACGATGCGTTTTCGTGTCATTTACACGTATATATATTTCGTGTTCATGTCTTTCGTGTATGCCTATACACAATACCATAACTTACCGGAATTATTAGTTTTTAAATGATTTTTTATTAGAAAACTATAATAATACTATTATAGTATTTAAATAGTGCCATTATTATGTGTTTTTATGTTATCCTTTTAGAATTTCTTGTACACTTAGTGGCGCCCCAAAACACAAATTTTCTATCCTTATGAATATTGTTTAAAAAAGTTTAAAGAAGCCGATGACTCAAACTTTTTTCCAGATTTCTTTTAAGTTGTTTGCTACTTGGATTTTGTCTTTAAAAAATTGCAAAAAATGCCTTCAGTAAGACTCAAACACGTGACCATTGGGTTTGAAAGCAAAGGATTTCCCATCACATCAAAGATAACTTTGTTACACTGGGTTTTATGTAAATATTTTTATGAGGTCTTTGAAAAAAATAAACTTATTGTCTCTACAACTCATACTATATTTATAAAACAAATTGGATTCTCGAGATCCTAACCCGACTAAGCTAGGTCCCCCTGCTCATACTCCTATTAAGGCTGTGTGCTATGGTGAGGGGCTTCGAAGTCTCTCCACAGTGCCACGTCAGCGCCACGTGGGCACTGGGGGCATCGAAGCTCCAGGCATAATGCCCCTCTATGGTGAAGGGGCTTCGAAGCCCAACATTTTTCTTTTTTTGTTAAAACAAAAAAACCAATACAATAATAAAAAAAACAATAATACTAAAATACAAAATAAATTGAATAAAAAAACATATAAAAAAATTAAAGATATTTTTAGTCGCTGTCATCGCCGTCACCTTGCTTATTACTCCAAAGATGTTCAACCAAATCAGATTGAAGGCTGAAATTCGTTTCCCTTTTTCGTGTTTTTAATAGATTAGCAAGTTTCTCATCTTTGTTTAGTGTACAGATCGGCTCTGGCTCATCGTTGTACTCGCCTTGGCAAACTGCTCTACCCGAGTACTCCAATATCATATTATGCAAGATAATGCAAGTGTACATTATGTTTCTTAACTTATCCATTTGTAGAAAACGAGCCGGTTGTCTAATGATAGACCAACATTTCTTTAATACACCGAATGCCATTTCGATGTCTTTTCTTGCCGACTCGTGTGTTTTCTTGAAATACTGACGTTTTTCGTCAATCGGGCACGTAAAGCTATGAACCAACGTGGCCCACTCCGGATAAGTACCGTCGACTAGATAATATCCGTATTCGTAGTTGACATCATTCGTGGAAAATGAGATGTCGGGCGAGACTCCGTCGTGAGACGGTCAAAAATAGGGGACACATTAATCACAGCTATATTATTGTTTGCACCGGGCGTCTCAAAAAACGCATGCCATATTCAAAGATCAAATGATGCAGCCGCCTCAAGAATAACTGTTGGGCCATCATGATCACCCCGATGATATTGACCTTGCCAAGCAACATGACAGGCTTCCCATTCCCAATGCATGCAATCGAGGCTACCAAGCATCCCGGGAAAACCGTGTCTTTGATGATGCACCTTGTATATTTTTTGTACGTCGCTTTGAGTCGGCTTCCTCAAATATTTTTTATGATATAGTTGTGGAATACCTAAGTTTAAAAAATTTTATGAAATTCATGCTTAAAATGTTACGGTTTTGAAATAAATAATTAGAATATTAATACTCACATTCGCAGAATGCGTGAAGCGCTTCACGAGCCACTGTCGCCGATATCTGTAAGTACTCTTCCATGGCGTCGCTCGCAGTCCCGTACTCTAGTTGACGAATTGCCGCTGTGCATTTTTGCATTGTTGAATATCCCGGTTTACCTCTCGCGTCCGCCCGTTGTTGGAAGAATGCATAAACGCTTTCTAAATCACCAAGTATTCGTAAAAATAGTTGGCGACTCATTCGAAAACGACGCCGAAATCGTTCCAAATCAAAAGTCGCGTCCGACGAAAAATAATCTTTCATCAACCGGTCATGCACACTTACGCGACCCCGTTGAAGATGAGGCCGTCTTTCTAGTGGTTGTGAGCTTTCGTAATTCTGGACTACGAGTCGGGCAGCCTCTACAACGGCACTAAATATCGCTTCATCCTCTAAATCCGAATTGGAAATATCGTTGATATCGGGCTGGAAGTCGAGTGTGAAAGATGAGTAGGAAGACATATTTGAGGAGAAAGTTTTATAAAGTTTAAATAGGAGAATGGGATGTTTGTAGAGGTTGGGTGATTGGTATATATATATATATATATATATATATAGTATTTTATATTATTTATTTTTTTAAACGGTAATAATGCCGTTGGTGGTGGCCCCCACCTCACCCCCCCTCCCATCGAGCCCATCATCCGCTCCACCCTCACCCCCTCCGCGCCCCACCTCACCGCGCCCCTCGGCGGTGTTTTCCCCTCACCGCACCCGTCTCTCCCTCCCTTCTGCGCCCATAACACATAGTCTAATAAGC
The DNA here is from genome assembly GCF_021521415.1 of Bidens hawaiensis. NCBI lineage: Eukaryota > Viridiplantae > Streptophyta > Magnoliopsida > Asterales > Asteraceae > Bidens > Bidens hawaiensis. Next base: position 230,350 of record NW_027493740.1, on the reverse strand, counting down.
ACTTTATGGTAAAACAACTTACAAGCAGGATGTTCATTAAGGAGTAAGTATAATACCATTAGTGGGTATAAATTATACAATAATCTAGTACTACGTATAAACTTAACAAAATGTTAGTTAAATAAATGATCTTTTATATTGGATTTAAAACAGTATTCATAGAGTATAGATGTTATTGAATATTTAAAACCAAATAATATTTTGTTTATTACAAATTAATTTTTATAAATCTTTGTTCATTATACTTTTCAGGATTTAGTGTGTGTGTCATTTGCAATGACAAACGTAGAGGTAGAGTTGCATTTAACAATAATGTGCTACAATACGATGTTAACCTGGATATCACGAGACACACCGATACACACGATCTTTGAACGTGACTCGTTCGACTCTTTCTTATTATTTGAAGAAAAGATTACAGTACATGCATAAAAAAATAAACCCTGTTTATACTAGATATAAAACTTGCCATGCAAGACATCCTAAACCTATTCAATACGGAAAACAAATTGAACTAAAATCAAACCAAACATGAATTAATCTAGTTAACTAAATTTTCCTTTTTAGTCCTCGATCTTTTTAACCTTTAATGATCTCCTCCTAAACCACCCCTTGAGACCAAACCGTACCATCCTCGAGTCTTATAACTTAGTCGGTGTTGGATATATTTTCACATACGATATGCTGTACAAAAAGATTGAGGGGGTGAGGCAAACTCTTCTGCTAACGAGCATAGCCTTTTCATTCGTCATGTCTATCAAAAAATGAAACTTCAACACGCAATAACTACAACTGTTTCAGAGTTTCAACCGATGATGGATGAACTTAGGACATATAATGTTAAGGCATGTAATTGGTTGGTAAGTATCTCATCACAATATAATTAGTCAATATCACATTTTACAAGTACAACCGAACCGTCAAACCTTTATTTTTCTTTTGCATGTTATTATTGAAACCAAAATATGTATAGGTATAGCCAAATTAGATGTGGTATTAAACATGTGCGATGTATTATAGATGCGAAAGTTGTTGAATGCAAGGACTAGCACTAGCCCATCACCTAGGATTTATGTTATATGAGAGAGTACACCACGAAGAGGATTGATAGTCATAAATGTGATTGATACGCATAATGCAAAGTTACTTGATGAGTTGATGATATAAAAAAGATTAGCATATAAGTACACCGTCCAATGGAATGGTGGCAACAGAGTCCTATGGCATGGTGGCAAGAAATATAAGGTGACTAAGTGGTCATTAGAACAACCAACGTGTCGTCGATGTTGTGGATAATGTTTGACTTAAAGAAGATGGGAGTCGATAGGACTGCATTGTAAACATGTTGTTGATGTTAATTGGGATATGCACTCAATGGACAAGATCTTGGTCCATGCTACCTACTAGAAATACGAATAAAGGTGCATCCTTCAAAATTGGTCCAATCAATGGGTTAAACATTTAGCCATCTAAACATGTAATTTTCAAAAAATCATGTGCCGAAACCGTATTTTAATAAACTTTTAGATTTTTATTCGACATAAGTTTTGTCTTTTATATGAACTCTTTTATATGAATCTACATTAGTTGTTATATATAGACTTTACTATTTGATAAAATGTATAAACATTTATATTTTAATTGACGTTTTTTATATCCTCACCCCCGATGATATACAGGTAACTAACCTAGCCCAATTTTATAAAAAAGAACCGTAAATTTTATTTACAGATAAAATTTAAACTAGTTATTTTTTAATATATATAAAGTTAACATTGAAAGGCATAAAAATAAATCTATCAATCGTATTCATCATCATCATCATATATATATATATATATATATATATATATGAGATGGATTATGCGAGAAGTGATATTATAGCGAGAAGTGCGAGAAGTCGATCTTAACCATTGATTATCTCTGATTTGTTCAATGCATTAATTCCTAATTACTCCTAAAATATTCTTCACATTAATTCTAGTAGAAAGTTACAAATTTGAATTATCTATTACCTACATATAAAAAAATGTATATGTAGGTGAATTGTATAAAATTGATCACATACACAAGTAACATAATAATCTACACATAGCTCATACTCAATTATACAAATTGTTAGTTATTTTTATTTTTATCAAAATATAACTCGTATTTACTAACATAACTTATTTTCTCCTACACTAATTAATTTTGTTTCTTTTATTTTTCACCAGCACATAACTAATATTTACCTACACATATATCATATTCACCTACACAACTTGCTAGTTCATTTTGTTTTCACCTACATGTAAATAATATTCATCTACACATAACTCGTATTTGGCTACACATAAAAGATAAACTAAAAAATAATTAAAATTATAAAAAATATGATGTGTTCCTACATTGCGAATATTTTATAAGTTTAGGTTAATACTATTAATTGTATGTGATATCATGAACAAGGTTTGTTTGTGTATGTTAATATTCTGATATGTGTAGGTAAATACAAATGGGTAGACTATGACATGAAGTAAATTTGTATATGTAGGTTATTATTGTGATTTGTGTAGGTTGACATGAACTAGTTATGTACAAGTATATAAATATTGTGATCTGTGTAAATGATAACATGAACTAATTTTTGTATGTGTAGGTTAATATTATGATTTGTGTAGCTATTAGTTTTTATGATGGTTAATATATTTATATTTTTTATAGTATGATTATGATGATTTTGTTTTATGAATTGTTTAAATATTAAATCAAATTAAAAAATAAAATAAATGTATAATCATTTGTAACTTAACAGTAATTAGTATTAATTACTAAAAGAAACTCCTAAACTTTTTACTAATATACTTCTACAATTAAATTATCCGAAATTAAAAAGAAAACTTATGATTGGCCAGAATCTCTTCTCGCACTTCTCACACTAAAACACTTCTGAAATGAACCCAATCTTATATATATATATATATATATATATTAAAAACCACTATTTTCTATACTTATATATTCAATATTCATCCATGTTTAAATCTTCTTACATAATGTACAACTAAGCATATATTGCATAATATTATATATATATGCATTTAAAAGGCAAAGAATAAAGTTTTGTTTCTTATGATTTGTCACAATAGTTTCAAATAATTACCTTTTTGTCTCTCAACTTTAATTACTAACTTTGATTTATAATTTTTATGCTTTGGACATAAAAGTTTTATACTAATATTTTATGGCTCCTCAACTTTAGTTTCATATATTTACTTTTTGGCACATCAGCTTTGATAATGCAACTTTTGTCACAAAACTTTTACTTTAACGAATTCAATCGATATCAATCGGCTTCTAGCCATGTACCTGTCGCAAAATGTGATAGCTTTTGAACATGAAACGCACCGCAACGCACGCGTAGAAATACTTGTTTATATTAAAAATTATAAAATAAAAATACAATTGTATCTCAATATTCAGGACGCTACCATTTCTTAATTCAGTTTCGTTCAGAAACCACCATCACCGGATCGAAAGCACACTTAGGTGGTGATTCACCATTGCAATTCAGGTGATTCGATCAACATCAATTACGACGTATATATACGAGTAATTGTACGTGCATGTGTAATTTCATCCACATTCATTCATGCATGCGTTGTTGTTGTTGTTGTTATTATTATTATTATTATATTTGACGTTTTTGATTCACACTACAGATTCATTCATTTGTTTTGATTTAATTATAATTTGCTATTATTATATATATACAGTGAAAGTGAAATGGAGGAGAAGGCTAGTAATACCATGGATTACATCAACCATATGTTCCCTACAGGTTACTTACTTGCTTACTAGTTTCTGCTTTCGAGCGATCTAATCATTATGATGATGATACATGCATGCATGTTTCCACAAAGTAATTTCATTCATATTTGAATTGCATGTATTTCAAAGCAATGTAGGTATATGTGGTTTATAGGAGGATATTAGTTTACCGATCGAAAAAAAAAAATCAAAGGATCTTGGATTATACATGTTTCTTAATGAAAAGTGTAACTAATTACAATAGCTAAGTTCTATTATTGTCATTTGATGCTAGTGCTGCTAAGGCATACACTGATTCATATCTTTGGTCTTAATTGTTTATGCTAATCAACTTGTCTTTGATTAACATTGGGGACTTGTTCACTGTCCAGAAGCATCGTTATCGGGCGTCGGCCCACTGATGCAGAAAATACATAGCGAGATACGCGTGGTGGACGCTGAAATTCTTGCGGCTGTCCGTCAACAGGTTATCTATATGACATTATATATGTTTGCTCCTTTCTCTCAAGTCATAAGCATTAATATTTTGATAATATATATTATTGCAACCTTGCTGAATCTTTCATATCCAGAGTAATTCTGGAACCAAAGCAAAGGCGGATCTGGCTGCAGCTACTCACGCTGTGGAGGTTCGTCAACATTGGCATCTAAAAACTGTTACGTTTATTTTCAGTCTCAGTGACATTGTTGTTTCCATAACTATAAGTAATGCACTCAGTATTTTCTATGCAATACTTTGGGTTTTGTTGCAGGAACTAATGCATAAGGTTAGAGAAATCAAAACAAAAGCCGAGCAAAGTGAAACAATGGTTCAAGAAATATGCCGTGACATTAAAAATCTGGATTGTGCAAAGAAGCACATTACAACCACCATCACCACTCTCCATCGCCTTACTATGCTAGGTTGGTTTTCCAGTACAAAATATAGCTATGCAGTTTTTCTTGACATGTAAAGCACGAGAAAATGCAGTTTTTCTACACACTATAAATGCAATATCTTATGCTAATTGTGACAGTCTCTGCGATAGAGCAACTTCAAGTAATGGCTTCAAAACGAAAATACAAAGAGGCTGCTGCGCAAGTAGAGGTATGAAAGCTTGTTTTCTATTATTTCCTGTGTCTTAATACATTTTGGTAAGAAAGTGTGTTCTGGAGTCTAATATATATGATTTATGTGTTTTAGGCTGTCAACCAGTTATGTAGTCATTTTGATGCATACAGAGATATTCCAAAGATCATTGAGTTAAGAGACAAGTTCAATAATATTAAACAAATTCTCAAGTCGCACGTGCTCTCTGATTTCTCTAGGTTTAAGTCAATCACAAGTCCCTACAAAAACACTCTTTGATATTGTATTGGGAGAAAGTTACTGCGTGTTTTGCCAAATTTACGCTGGTAAGTTTGATATGCTGCATCTGTTTTATCCCAGCTTAGGTACAGGAAACGACGGAGAGGAAAATAATTTGCTGCAACAATTATCAGATGCTTGTTTGGTTGTTGACGCACTGGAGCCATCGGTGAGGGAAGAATTAGTGAATAACTTTTGCAACAGAGAGCTTATTTCTTATCAACAGATATTTGAAGGAGCTGGTGTGTTTCCTATAACTGTTACGTTGGCAGTACTTCAAACTGAATCTAATATCTTTGCTAATAGTTTACTAAACACTTGCTGCATTTTATCAGAGCTAGCAAAGTTGGATAAAACCGAGAGGAGATATGCTTGGGTCAAACGTCGATTACGAACAAATGAGGAGATATGGAAAACTTTTCCTGCTTCTTGGTGTGTTGATTACTTGATGTGTATTCAGTTCTGCAAATTGACCAGGTTTGTTATTTTTATATTGTTCCCTGATAAAAGGACAGTTTATACTTCTTAATCTATGTGAATTGTATATTCCTAAATATAAGTTAAGGGCCTGTCTTCTATTTCTTGTGAGTGTTGATATCCTTTGTTTGTAGGACACAACTTATGCAGATTTTTCAAAACTTAAAAGAGAAGCCAGATGTTGGAACATTACTGCTGGTAAATTTGAAAATACATCATTTGTGTTTATCTTTATTGTTGAACTTAGTTCTAGCTTACAATTCAACTTGCATTAGTTTACTCATTTTACATTTGTTGGCCGCAATAGCATGATTAGCATCAGGTTAATTATTTTTGCGGCCCTTGTTCGGTCTGCTTTCTTTAATCACTTCATGGCATCTGATTCTGTAGCATTTACAGGCATTGCAACGGACAATAGAATTTGAGGAAGAATTAGCAGAGAAGTTTGGCAATGGTCATACCAAAAAGGTTACAAGTGACGTTGAGGAATCAGATAAAGGGGAAAATAGTAATCAACTTGTGATGGATATTCGAAGAAAATATGAGAAAAAACTTGATACGCGTCAAGGAAACCAGGATGATGTATGTAACACTAGTTGCTTGATTTATCTAGCCATTTTTACTTTTTGCAGTATTTTATTCTCATTACAGTCGTGTTTTACACGCTAACTCCCTGATTTCAGGATAAAGATGCAAATAAAGATTTGTCTATACCTGGAGCTGGGGTGTGCCTTTTAACTTGTTAAACTGGCCTTATTATGGTTGAATATGAATCCTAGTTATTACTTACTCTCCATGGATATTGCAGTTCAATTTTTGTGGCATTATATCATCTTGCTTTGAACCACACTTGATGGTATATGTGGAATTAGAAGAAAGAACACTTATGGGGAGTCTGGAGAAGCTCGTTCAGGTTTTAACGGTTTCTTTATGGTTTGGAACGTTTTGGTCCTTTACTTTTTTACTTTCTGACATGTGTGCATCAATTACAGGATGAGACATGGGGAATGGATGATGGAAGTCAAACTAATATTCTATCTAGTAGCATGCAGGTAAGCTACTAGGCATGCCTGATATGCAAATGCTAAATGCTAACATATTCTTTTTCTTGCTAAAGGTTTTTCTAATCATCAGAAGGAGCTTGAAAAGGTGTTGCGCCATGACAAAGAACCAAACACTCCTAAACTTATTCAAGGTATATATTCAGGTCGCGTGTAGGTAAATAAATTCTAAAATGTCTCACATACTATATTATCACTGTAAGATATTTCTGACTAGCAGGTTTTCCAAAGAATTCTTAGAGCTTATGCTACAAAGCTTCTAATGAAGTTGCCTAAAGGCGGCATGGGGATTGTTGCAACTTCCACGGGTATGGATGGGCACATCAAGGTATCATCCGGTTTATCCACTTCATCTTTACGAGGATTGTTGCTTTCGGATGTAACTATTACTATGCTAACACTCTAAGTCCGTATATGCAGACATATGACAAAGATGAAAGGCTAATATGTTATATTGTGAACACTGCAGAATACTGTCATAAAACGGTCAGTTATTTCCTTAATCTCACCATACTATGGATGTTAGTAAGTGTTATCATATAAATCTTCCTTGACTAATTAAGAGTTCATAAATTATACAGGCTGGTGAGTTGGCTGATAATGTCTCCAAGATAATAGATTCCCACTTGACTGATGCAGTGGATATTTCAGAAGTGCAGGTAACATTTGAGAGTAGAGGTGGTAAGATGGGCGGTTTGGGTAACAGGTCAAAATCGAGCCACAAACACTTCTGTCAATTTTTTAAAAATCATGCATAATTGATGTGTTATCTATGATTAAAAAGGCATCATTTTAACAGTTATAATCCAAATCTTTAAATAAAAAACAACTACGAAGGTTGTATGCAATGTTATAATGAGGTGCACATGGTTATGTTCACATCCAACAAAATTGCAGGCTTATTGACCTGTAAATATGTAATTTGGACTTTGGAGTATATATCACATTCTCACGATTTTTTTTATTTACGCAGGATGAATTTTCAGCAGTTATAACAAAAGCATTAGTAAGATTAGTGCATGATGTGGAAATCAAAGCAGATATTGAAATGGCTGCAATGACACGTGTTCCCTGGGGTACGCTTGAAAGTGTGGGTGATCAATCAGAGTAAGTTGTGTATATCATATATATATGACCTTCCACTATATATCGTGCTTAAATCCGTTTCCTGAAATGATAAGAATGAAATTCAATGTTGTAGGTATGTTAATAACATAAACAAAATCCTTACCAGTAGTATCCCCACACTTGGAAGCCTTCTTTCGCCGGTTTACTTTCAGTTCTTCTTAGACAAGGTGAATAGTCTTCATTTCAATGATGACACTTTATGCTTTTGCTGTCAATAAAAGTATTTCTAACTTCTTCAAGAATCGCTTTAATGTTATTATCATTTGTTATTTGATTATATGGTGCAGCTTGCATCATCTCTAGGTCCTCGTTTCTACCTTAATATCTTTAAGTGCAAGCAGATATCAGAAACCGGAGCTCAACAAGTATCGATCATTTTAACTTTGTTTTTCCTCTGCCTTCCTATTAGCACCCTACAAACAGGGGCGTTGATTGTTGTATGTAATTTAAAATGGTTCTTATACAGATGTTGTTAGATACTCAGGCGGTAAAGACGATACTTTTAGATATCCCATCCCTTGGGAGACAGGTAAAATCTCTCTTTTGGCCTGTAATTTGGCATGATTTTGTACAAAAGGTTCATTAATATAATTTTCATTGTTCTGAACAGACGGCAGGTGCTGCTAGCTATGCAAAATTTGTAAGCCGTGAGATGAGCAAAGCCGAAGCACTCTTGAAGGTGAGCTTTTAAACCAGTCATATCTCCCTTGAGAAATTATGCTTCACATATGTTTTTTTTAATGGCCTTCACGTGTGTACTTTGCTATACAGGTTATATTATCCCCTATTGATTCTGTGGCAGATACATATGCAGCACTTCTACCCAAGGGGACACCTTCGGAGTTTCAACGAATTCTAGAGCTCAAGGTTATACTCAATCACCGCTAACTGCTACTTATCTTTGTATCTATATATTAACTTTATTTTTCAAAAGATCTATCATTTACAATCGTTTGACTCCTCAGGGGCTGAAAAAAGCAGACCAACAAACCATATTGAATGATTTCAAAAAGCGTGGGGCCGGGATTCCAAAATTCATCCCCGAAACACCAGTCGCCACCCAAGCAGTCCATGTGGCGGTAACTCCAGTGCCACCTCCCATGGTCAGTACACCATCAGCTGCAGTTATAGCCTCCAGAGAGGATGTGCTTACCAGAGCAGCAGCACTTGGTAGAGGTGCAGCCACAACTGGATTCAAAAGGTTTCTTGCTTTGACGGAAGCTGCTAAAGACCGAAAGGATGGGCCTTTCCGGAAACTTTTCAATGCCTGATGTTTATAAACTCTGAAACTACACACTTTCAGATTCTGCTTGTTCCTACTTTAACATTAAATAAACCATCTTATAGATGTAGGAAATGGGCGCTTATGACAGGTCCACATGGAACGCATCAAGTTGGAAACCCGTGCGTCAAGTTTTAGTAATTGTATGCAAATGATTGAGTTTACTTGCCCTTTTAATGAATTTAGCACCGCATAATGATCATCTTAATATGATTAAAGAGGGCAGCCCTCTTAATGCCAAGACCACCACACCAAATAAAGAGCACCAAGTTGGGAACCTATGGCGTCATGTTGTTTTACACTGCAATTTCCTACTGAGCAGACTAATTGACAACAGTTCAATCCAACCAAAGTACTTTCAAAGTTGTTTTACGTTGTCCGTCTTTTTTATGTTCACATCTTAGTTAGCATTCATACTTTCTCTCGTTACAATAGGCTAAAAAAACTTTTGAGTTGTTTTTTAAGCACTACTAATTCAACCATCATTATTAACAACTAAATGGGCATTGATAGCCTATTAGCCTATTGTGTTTGTTTGTATTGCAAGTGTCTCCCCAAAAGAGAGGTGTTGTGGGAGAGGACCATAAATTATCACTTTATTAGGAGTTCATACATTTTCAAAATCAACTCATACACACACATATTAAGGTACTCGTCTTAGTTATTCTGGCACCAAAGCTATTATTTTCTGTCAACCATGTGATTCATAGAAGCTTATTGTGCTGCCAAGGTCAAGTAGTTTTGTTAAAATGGGTCGCTAAATTAACAAGGTCAAAACAACTTAAAGATGCTACCAACCTAACATCATAAATCAGTATGAATAAATGTAGTGCCTCCATAGATATGAAGTTAAAGCTCAACGTGTAACTACAACAAAATTAGCTTACCATGGAAAAATATTGTAATGCAATCGTTCATTTTCATATCCTCCCTCCAAAATTGTGTCACAGTTAGGGTGGTGGCAACGGGGAGCAGGAGAGGGGTGGTGTTGCATCAGTACCGGTGGGAACATCGTCCCGCCTCTTGTAGTAACAAAAAAAAGCATACCAGAGCGCCTCAGAGCGGTGTGTTTGTCCCATTCAACATGAAAATCATTGAAGGTGTGGGATGTAATTTCGGGACGAATGAATGATTTTGGGATGGGAGAAGTGGTAATGTTGTCCCACCCATCTAGGTACCGAAGCGGGAGAGGAGTGATGGTGGTATGACTTGGTCACCCTTAGACCATTCTTTGTGGGTGGTGTGGGGGTGATTTAGGGGGCTATAAAGCTCCAAACACCGTAGAGGGACATCTTTAGGGGGTGCCATAGGGGGTGGGGCGGTAGTGTGAAGTCGGGTGGCTTGGATATATTGGTGGGGCCACCCTGCTTTTCACACACACACACACACACACACTCTCTCTCTCTCTCACACACACACACACATATATGTGTGTGTGTGTGTCTATATATATATAAAGCGGTAAATGGGTGGCGGTTAACATACGCTAATAGACTATCGTACATTAGGTACGTGATGATCCAGAACGTACAATTAAATATGATTAATTTATTAGAGATATTAATACGATACTTACGGCGGTTATCAAAAGGGTAAATCCGTCCTGAACGTCCAACTATAGTCCCCAAATCTAGTCTTCAATTCCCCAAATCTCTGTTCGTCAAAATTCCCCAAAATCTGGCAATCAAAACCTAAACCCCCGTTCCGAACGGCAATCAAAACCTAAACCCCCGTTCTGAATGGCAATCAAAACCCCCATTACATACAAAATGGAGGACAATGGACAGTCAAAAGCGAACCCTACGTCAAACGTTCGGATTACTAAGATGAATAAGGAACGTAGGTCAAAAATTAACAACGACAGACCACAAAAGACGGCAAAATCAGGTAATTCTAAAACGTTTCTGTTTATAGGTAGAGGTTTATGTTTAAAGGAACTTATTATGAGATCATTAGTTGCGTACGCCGATATGATTATCGCTGCGTGTAGATGAGCATATTAGTTCAACTGAGATGATGTTAGGCTGTTTGTGGGTTTGAAACAAAAAACGTATTAGGCAAACGTTTTACCAAGAACGTATAAGCAAACGAGTATTAGATAATCCAAAACATTTTACATAACATATTAGCTTATATAGTTGTTTATGTTAGTTTAATGCTTATAAGTTGTTGTAATATGTTTGAGTGGTTGCAATTAAACAAAGAATGGATGCCAAACGTAAGTAAGCTGAAAAAAACCTTGCAATAGCAACAAATAAACGTAAAAGAAATGAAGGTGAAGAAAGGGACTCTGATTCAGACTTTGAAACACCAATGAAAATTCAGAAAGATCAAACTGAAAACAAAAAAATGCGAATTCAAGTTGATGTGGAAAAAACAGTTTCAGCAAAGAAAGGTAAAAAATCAACCTATAATAAATTACATACTAGAAAAGCATTTCAAGAATACAGAGATACAAACATTTGGACGAGGTGTTGTAACACCCCGGCTTAAGCGGAAACGCCCGAATGTGACGTACAGATTGCTCAAACACACGTGGCACTATTAAGTGACCATAATAACATTAATTCATTAAATAGCTAAGTACACAAGTTCAATCAAGTAAACAATACGAGTTTAAATAAAAGATAAACAATAATAAAAAAAATGTCTCGTTAATTAAATAACCTAGGTATTCTAAGTGTCTTCTAGTCCTTCATCCTCTAATCACGATACCTGTAACATATGTATAAAATATGGTCAGCTATAAATATAGCTGGTGAGTTTCCACAGTTTAAATACGTACATAAAAACCATACAATTCATAGACATGTGGTAAACGAGCAAGTAAGTCCTTTCCAGTTGGTACAACCAACGTGCTTGGATAATCGCGCAAGTAAGGTCCTTTCCAATTGGTAACAACCAACGTACTTGGATAATGAGGCCCTTTTCCACTCGATACAATGGACCGGAGTGCAAAGGGGGGCGTATGATCACACTTAATGAGGCTTCCCAATCGTGCAAGTAATATTCGTGCAAGTAATACAAGTAACACACAAGTCCATATACGAATTGTAGTTTTGTAATAGAAGAAATAATACTTGAATTTTTTATAAGGATACATATGCTACCCCAAAACATTAAAACATTAAAAGGGGTGGTGAAAAACTCACTTTAGTAATCGAAGTGAAAAGGAATAAGAATAACTCGAAAGCGTCAAAGGAAACCGAAGCGGTCAATCCGTACGAACTATAAATAAGAATAAACACGACTTTTTTAACGACTATTCTAATGGGATTTTAAAGTTGATTAATTGCATGAATAATTTTAGAAGTTAGTTATCATTTTATAGTAATTCATTACCAATTTTATGGCTCTTAGATTATTATATTATTATTTATGTTTTAACGGCAATTTGGTTATTAGTACAATTTAAGCACTTTAATGGCGAGAAAACAAAGTTTATATGTTCAAAAAGCTTGAACTATTGTTTACAAGTCGAAAATATAATTGTTGCTTTAACGAAACGATTTTTAGAAAATTAAAGTTTACTTTGCGATTATTACACGATTTTTAATAACGACTTATGAAAACGAGAAACTTGATTTTTATATGCAAAATGGTGAGATATATTTTATAGTTAGTTTACATAATTTTTATTTAATTTAAAAAGGTTTTTATAAATTTATTATGATTTTTAAATGATTAAAAAATGGTTAATTGATTAAAATGAATTAATTAATAATAATAAAAAGAAAAAAACATATGTCTGACCCGGGTTTCGAACCCGCGTCTCGGTGATACGAGTTTACAGTGTTAACCAACTGGTCTAGGTCTTCTATTCATTAAGGTTATGGTTTTAAATATATATATATATATATATATTAGCATATTCTGATAGTTTTATTTAATACTAATAATAATATAAACAGTTAAATAAAAAGAAGGGTAAGAGGACGCGTGACCCGGGTTTCGAACCCGGGTCTGGAGTTTGTAACGTGAAGGCCTTAACCAGTTGATCTGTGAGTCATATTCGTTTTACATCTGAAAAACATTATATATATATAATAATGAAAATTCATCTTCTTCCTTTATCAAGAACATAAACCCTAATTTTATCAATTGGGGTTTATGTTCTATGTTTGTTTCAGTAAGTTTAGGGGTTTTGTTTATTGGTGTAACGACATTAAAAAGCATATATCAATTACCTTTAGATGTTATGATTTGGTGAAGAACACGACGATGCCAGAGCCAAAGCTTTGAAGAACAATTATGATAATTATAGAGTGATTTAGAGAGAAAGAGAAGTATGAGCGAGTTGTAAAGGTTGTGTAAGGTCCTATTTATACTACTACTGGAGCGTATACGCGTTAAATGCTTTAATTTTGATTCCCGTAAAATCCGGCGAGTGTCACGGGATTTGATTCGCGAACAAGTTTGTTATAATGTAATTAATATGCTGATTACCGTGTAATATTGATGATACAACGCGTTAAACAACTTTTTCGGGTCAAATTTTAGGGTTTAGAGGCTGTTTGGGATTTGCCGGTGCCGCCACCGGCATCCGGTCGGAAAAACGGGGAAGGAAGGAGGGGGGGGGGGGGGGCGGGTAGTGTTTAGCTTGATTATTTTAATATATTTTAAATAAGAATATTACAGTTTGGCCCCTGAAGTTTCAATAATCATTTAAAAGATAATTTAAATACTTTTAAGTTAAAATAAGCATTTGAAGTTTACATTTTTAACCCAAACTTTATAATTAAATTATAAAGTCTTCGGTTTTGGATTATTTACGCGTTTTACTCGCGCGGCTCGATTAACGTTAAGGTTCGGGAATTTATAAACATTTAAATAACAACGAACAACGAATAGTGAACATTAAATATCGGGAATCACTTTATTAAAATATATTTAATACATCAAAACGACCCAACGGGTCGAGTTTACAATACGAACACGAATTGAAAATTGACGAATGTCACAGGTGTTCGCCGGGAAATATTTTCGAAGCAATAAAAGAAATGAATGAACAAGAAAAGAAATGGGTTGAAGAAATAGGATTTGGATCATTGTTAACAATGAACATTACCACCATTCCCACTCGTCTAAGATATTGGTTGGTTATGAACTATGATTATGAGAATGACGAGTTAAACATAGGTAACCATATTATTAAGATAACACCCTAATTAGTTCATGAGGTTTTTGGGATACCAGTTGGTGGGGAAGCAGTTTTAGAAAAGAACAGACCAAGAGTAGGGTCGAGTATGTCTACAGATAACTTCAGAAAGCAAATTGACCATTCAAGGATAACCATTCCAAATGTGTTGGACAGAATGAAAACACATAATGGGAAATGTGAAGAGTTTAAGTTGAATTTTCTTGTGTTATTAAACACATGCATTGGATTGATAACAAAATCAACAACAGTCAATCTAATGTTTACGTCCTCAATTGATGACTTTTCAAACATATCAAAATTGAATTGGTGCGCCTATATGATTCATAATTTGAAGAAATCAAAAATGGAGTGGAGAGGTATAAAAGAAAATGGAAAACAAGAACAATTCAATGGTCCTGTAACCTTGCTTGCAGCACTATACACACACGAGTATCAGAGACATCATGGGGCGTTTGGGGACCCAATAAAAACACCGGCAATTAGCTACATAACAACGAAAACTCTTTTTACCATGGATAGCCACTTGTACAATAACGGTCAGTTAATTGATAACGAGGAAGACGAAGAAGAATCTAGTAAGTACTATAATATGCTTTACAAAATATTTATTCTATAAAAACTGTATGTCTATAATAACTGTATGTTACTTCAACTAAAAAACAGGGAAAAATGCTAAAGCAACTGAAAATGAAATAATGGGAAAGAAAAGACAAAGCACAAAAGATTGAAAAAACAGGTGAAACAAGCATCTAATGAAGTTGTGAAACAGAAGAAACAAGCACCTGATGAGGTTGAGAAACAGAAGAAACAAGCAGGTGATGTGTTGGAGAAAAGAAAGAAACAATCAGCTGATGAGGTTGAGAAAAAGAAGAAGCATGCAACTGATGTGTTGGAGAAAAGAAGAAACATGCAGCTAATGAATTGGAGAAACAAAAGAAACAAGCAGCTGATAAGTTGAGAAAAGAAATAATCAAGCATCTGATGATTTGGAGAAACAAAAGAAAAAAGCAGCTGACGAGTTGGAGAAAGAGAAGAAACAAGCAGCTGATGATTTGGAGAAACAGAATAAAAGAGATATATTAGATTTGACAATTTATGAACAGAATGATAAAAGTTTTGAAGATTATAATTGTTATGACAACAATTCACCATTGGATTTCTAGATGCCTATAGGGACATCAACACAAGAAATAATAGACTACTATACTACCCATGTACAGTTGTCTGGTTTGTCAGCATATTTACCTAGAAAACCGTTTACCGATGAGGAGAAGGTACAACTTCAAACGGTAACAACATTTTATATATTGACAAAAAAATTATAGTAGAAATGGAATGAAGAAATGGACAAAAAGTTAGAAGAATTTGATAAAATCGTCTCTGATGTAAACGAGTTGGTGAAGAAAGGGAAGACAAAATAATGATCAAATGTATGACTATTTGATAAGTGTTGTGCTTGGGAAGCCAAGTTCAACAAAAAATCATATGAAAGTCGTCAGAGTCAAACCGAAGGAGGTTTAAACGAATTAGGTAACATAATACGTTTTCCTACCACGAATTAAATCCAATAAACCGACACCTTTGTTATATAGTTGCAGCAGTTGATCTGTCAATGAACGAAGAGGAAATTCGTACATATGCTGAGAAAGGTATAAGATGCTAATACGTTTTCTATATACGTTTTCCTGTTTAGTTTTTGTAAATACAAATGCTTATAAGTTTTCGTAAAACGTTTTTCAGAAAATTATGATGTTGACAATCAAGGAGGTGGAAAAGATGTGTGTGACATATAAACAAGTATAACACACAAAAAGGCTGCTGCAGACAATCAAGGAGGCGAAACATATGTGAGTAACAGAGTAAAAGGTATGATATCCTAATATGTTTTATTAATACGTTTTGTGAAGACACATGCTAATAAGGTTAGTCTAATATGTTTTGACAGAAAGGGAGGATGTTGACAATGAAGGAATTGGGAAAAATGTTTGTAACATAGAACTAGGTATGATAGCCTAATACGTTTTGTTAATCCGTTTTTGTGAAGTCACATGCTTATACGTTTTCCTAATACGTTTTAGAGAAAGGGAGGATGTTGACAGTCTAGGAGTTGGGGGAAATGTTTGTAACATAGAACCAGGTACCCTAATACGTTTGTAATATCCTAATACGTTTTGTTAATAAGTTATTGTGAAGACACTTGCTAATACGGTTTTCCTAATATGTTTTACAGAAAGGGATGATGTTGACAGTCATGGACCAGGTATGATAGCCTAATACGTTTTGTTAATCAGTTTTATGAAGACACATGCTAATACGTTTTGTCTAATACGTTTTACAAAAAGGGATGATGTTGACAATCAAGGAGTTGGAAAAATTGTTTGTGACATAGAACCAGGTATGATATCCTTATACGTTTTGTGAATGCACATAGTTATACGTTTTCCTATTACGTCTTCCAGAAAAGGATGTTAAAGATAATCTTGTAGTTGAAACAAATGTGGGTAACAAAGAGGTCTCAACCGAAGGAGATGACAATGCTCAAGGTGACAATGCTTAGTTAATAATGGTAATGCTTATATAATAATCTTGTTGTACGTTCTGCTTAAAATTTAATATGATGGTGAAACAGATGATGATGATGATGATGATGATGGTGATAGTGAAACAGATGATGATGAGATTATTCCAGGGTTGAGTAGAAAATATTAATTTAATATAGATAAAAACAAAATTAAAAACACACAAATTATGTTGACAAAAAAAATGAGTTTTGCAGTTATGGAGATGGAAGAGTTAAATAAAGAAGTTGGAGACAATGATGTTGCCAAATGTACTAATTCAAGTGTTAAAGATGATGTTGAAACACATCAAAACGATTTCGTTCAAGGTTAGTCAAATTAAATAAAGTTGTTGAGAAGAATATTGAAATTACAGATAATTAAGGTATTGAAAGATTTACACGTTTAAAAAGGTTTAAAACATCATGTAAAAAATATAACTTAATTTATTGCAGGACTTGTTAATGTTGAAATTGAAGAAAATTATGATTATGACAATCAAGTTTTGGATTCAGTGATAATGAATTGTCCATTTTTAAATCAATCACCAACGTTTGCAACACCAACATCAAAGTCAAAGATTATACCGCTAAGAGCTACATCTCCTACACCACCACGTGAAATTGATTTCGAAGTGGTACAAGCAAGAGAGAAAAAAACTACCTCCTGCATTGAAATCACCTTACCTACATAGGCAAATCGCAATGGCTGAAAAAGTAACAACTGATGAGAGGATTGTTGCACGTTACATTTTTTCTGAACTATCAGAGGATAATAAGATGGGGATCATTTACAAATCAAAATTCACAGAATGTTTCAAGTTTGTCTTCGAATGCTTTTACCCTGATGTATACATTTCAGCTGGTGCAATAGACATTTTTACTGAACTGTTAAACTATGAAGAAAGGAAGAGGGATGAAAAAGCATCGCCTTTACGGTTGTTTGCAACATCTACACTTATAGTAAGTATTCCATATTGAATTATATATATATATATATATATATATATTTAAAAAATCAACGTTAATAATATTTTTTTATGTGAAGCCGATTCACTACTATGACGAAAAAGGTACTGCCAACGACATTCAAATGCTGGAAATTTTCACTGATAACCTTGAGAAGTTAATGCGGAACCATAATTACAAGTCTCTTCAAGCTATTACCTTGTTTATTGTGCCTGTATTATTCGAATACCATTTCTATTTGGTAGTTTTCAACTTAAAAACAGGAACAATTGAGCTGATAGACAACATAATGAACGGGGAAGTACCAGAAACCATTAAGTTTGACATGGTTGAGGAAAAAACAGCAGCTGTTAAAAATTCTTTTGATGAAAGATACCAAGGGGTACCGGATAAACTGGTAAATATTTTTTTTCGTTTATAAATGTTTTGCTGATTTAATATTCTTTAAAGCCTCCTTAAAGTGCAACTAATATTAATTAATCCCCCCTTAGAGGGATATTTTTTGCATGTGCTTAAAGAAAAACAAGTATCCTATTGTTCAAAGGTTAAAAATTGTTGTTATAAAAAGATTGGAAATGGAATGGAGAACAAAAAATAATGTGAAGGATTGCGGTATCTTTGCTATAAGACACATGGAAACATACAAGGGGACGCATACATGGTCATCTGGCTTTCATAAAGAGTCACCAAGGCAAAAAAAAAACAACTAAATGATTTAAGGGTAAAATACTCGTCTAAAATTTTACTCTCGGAAATCAACACTGTCAGAGACAAGTTAATCAAGTCAGCCAAAAAGTATAACGAACGTGATAGAGAAGGTGGCTGTGAAAAGTTGAAATCGAAGAATATATACAATTTAATCGAGAAGAGACAGGAAGAATAGAAGTTTTTTGCTTTTTTAAATCTTGATTGTGTTTAAGTATTTTGTATAAAACGTTCGATTGATACGTTTGTAACTTTTTTAATTTTGTTTGTTGGATTTGATTTGAAAACCTTCAATGCTTTCAGTCTGTATTGTTATAGGCACGTTTAGACGTTTCTCAAATACGTTCTAAATTTTATCAGTCAAATGTTAGAGGAACGTTTATACGTTCCTCTAATACGTTCTAAGTTTTATCTGTCCCTTTTTGACAAAGAAGTCCTTTGATTTTGCGTGTAATACGTTCTTTTAAAACGTTTTGTCATAAATTCGTATGAAAATGGTTAAAGGCATAACTTTTAAAGGCATAACGTTTTGTTATAAATTCGTCTAATACGTTTTGGTAAAACGTTTTGTTATAAATCCTCTAATACGTTCTAAGTTTTAAGGTCTGTATTGTTAGTTGAACGTATAAATGTTCCTCTAATACGTTCTAACTGTTCATACTTTTGATACATGTATCGGTATCTGAACATGCTTAACACAAACACAATATTAGATCATAAAACCTGATAAAAAAACCATAAATATAATAACTTACATATGAAAATTGATAACAATAGTTTTATATGAAAATACATAAACACAACACAAACAGATCTGATCCTGCAAAGCATCACGGTTTTTTGAATCTTCACGGATCTGATCTTTTGTTCTTTTTATTAGGGCTGGCATATCGTGTATACCCGTACACAATAAGAAATGAACACGATAAGACACGAACACGAAATGGGTATACCTGTACATGACACGAAAACTTTTCGTGTACCTGTATCCTAAACATGAACACGAACCTGTTAATACCTGTAATACACGATAAGAGCTGTTTAGTAACACATATTTGACAACCTGTTTAGGGAATAATAGGTAGGTAAAGATTAATAACTTACCAAGTAAGAGGAAGCACTGGCGGGCGGCGGCGGCTCTGACAGCGAAGAGGAGAAAGTCCGGTGAGGAAGTGGTGGCAGCGGAGGAATCACCGGCGGGCGAAGAGGGGCGGTGGAGGCGAGGAATCACCGGAGAGGGGCGGCGGGCGGAGAGGGGTTTGTCCAGAGAAGTGGTGGCGGCGATGGAGTGAATGTGGATATCTAAAATCTGAATGTGGAAAGTGGAAACGTGAGTTAGGGTTTGGGGATAATAATAGTTTATAATTATAATATTATATATATATTTAATTATAAAAATTTAACCAGGTACTTACAGGTAAACAGGTATTTTTCCTGTTTAGACACGAAAATTAACAGATAAATTCGTGTCTACCTGTTTAGTACACGAAACCTGTTAAGGCCTTACCGTTACCTGTTAAGGTCGTGCAGGTACGTGCAATGTATTCATGTCTCGTGTATAAATTGCCAGCCCTACTTTTTATCAACAAGTCTTTAACAGATGAAGAAGAAGATGATGAAGACGACGAACCTTCGCACTCCATTTTTTTTTGTCTTATGATTTGGTGAAATTGTGTGGTGCAAATGTCTGGGGCCTTCAATTTGTATTGTGTAATTGTGGTAGACAAATTGTGTGGTTAAAATTGATTGGCAATTTTAGAAGAAGCCAAAACGTTTGACCTTTCAAAACAGTAATAAAATAAAAATTAAAAAACGTGAAGATCCTTTAATAAAAAGTTTATTAAATGTAAAGTTTAAATATTGGGAAAGTAAATTAAACGTTTGAAATATAAGTTAATTAAAACAGCCAAAACGTTTGAAATCTTTTAAATTCCAGATAAATATAATTTAATTAATAGTTTAATTAATACGTTCAACTGCCCAGGTTATTAAAAAATACAAATGTAATTGTGCCTAGAATAACTACAAATAGTCAAATGGAATTAAATGATACCTAAACTAAGTTAACATTACAATAACTTACTTTCAATAACCAGGTTTATAGCTAAATTTTTAAAAATAAAAACTTCAAACAAGGGCGGACAACAGAAACATACAATAGAAATTAATTTTGATTAAAAGTTCAATTAAACTTTAATATAAAAAAAACACCAATAAAAAATTAATACTCAATACTTTAAACTTAAATAGAAAATGAATTTTTATTAAACTTCAAAACAGAATGTATAAAATGATATGATTTAAACTTCAATAAAAAATGATTTTTATTTAAATGTTCCATTAATACCATCATCTACCTAACCAAGGATTAAAAAATGAAAAGAATATTATGCTAGATGAAAAGACATATGTAGAGGTGATGATAGTTAATTCAGATATTAAAAGCTAAAGCACAACAATAACTTCATTCAACAACCAAAATTACAACTCACCAAGTAAATCAAATATAAAAACAGGGCCAGACACCCCAAAAGACACACACAACACATACACATACTAAAAAATGGATTCCACTAATTCTACAGTGAAATGCATACTGAGGGCAAGGATAAACCTGGAGTTGGAGAAAGATGAACATCGTCTGGCCGTTATTGAAGAAATCAAGGAGCGATTGTGTGAAGAAGCAACAAAGACGAATAACCTTTATCAAGAACTCAAGAACCAACCCGATAGCTCCTTCAAGAAGGAAGCCATGACCTACTTTGAGCACCAAGCCTCATGCTATGGACGACTTCAAGTCGTCCTTGAAAAAATGGTTCACATGGTTTCGGTCCATAAGAAATCAAAGCTTGAGGGAGCAAAGGATATCCTCGACAACAAGTAGGGATGGTTTGTTTTTTGGTTTGTTTACTAATGTATTTTGTGGTGGTGTTTGTTCTGTTTATTTTTGTAAGGTATTTATGGATATAATATAAGATTGTCTTTTGGAAAACAGTTTCAACATTAAAACGTTCTCAGTATTATGCTAACACGTTTTATGAATGGTTTGGCTACAACCAGAATACAAATACTATGCTAATACGTTCTATATAAACTTAAAACATTTTAAACAAAGTAACAGATATATGATTAAACAAATACTAATCAGTTCAACAACTTGGTAGGAGAAAAAAACCAACACTCAGAAATTAAGGTCAAATCAGATTCAAACTGTTTTTTTTTAAAAGTCCTGGACATGTTCTGCTGTTATGACCAGACAAATTACACACCTTGCATTCTCTATGTTTCTTCCCAGAGCGAGCTATAGCTATCTCTTTCTGAGATTTAATCCTTTTATGTGACCCACGACCCTTATTTCTTATTCCACTCGGCACAAGGACGGTCACCTCTGACGGTTGTTCATATCCTAAAACTTCTGCAAATATGTCCCTTTTTGACAAAGAAGACCTTTGGTATCGTGTCCCATTTGTTTTTTGGATCATAATATTCATTTGATCCCTAACTTTTGTAAGTTCATCAATGTCTGTGACATAGCTGTTTATAAGATACTCACCCGCCAATGTTATTTCCCTTGAAATCTTCTTAACTTTTAAATTCTTCTCATTGCCCAAATTTGAAATTGGAGTCGTTCTAATATTTACACCCGCATCTCTCTTCCAACGATCCAAAATATACTTTTTAGGAAATCTTTTTACTCAAAACAAATTTAAAACATAAAGAATGTGACGACACAATAACCCGTATTGTTCAAATCTTTTACAACAGCATGATACAATCGAATCTACTCTATCTTCACCATACTTCTTAATCAACACCTTATCATTAAAAAAATCAATAGCAAAACTTAGACACGTATAAACGTTTTGCTAACACGTTTGGTTTCAACAGCACTCCATATTTTTGATTTTGCGTCTAATACGTTTTGCTAAAACGTTTTGTAATAAATTCATATAAAAATGTTTAAAAGGCACATATACCGTTATGTCAATGCGTTTTATATAAAACGTTTTGCAAATACGTTTTTTGATTCATCAACACTGCGTATTTTTGATTTTGCATCAAATACGTTTTGCTAAAACGTTTTGTTATAATTTCCATTAGAATTGTTTACAGACAAATATACCCTTATGTCAATATGCTTTGCTGATACAGTCTTTTCTCAGACAACAACTTCAAAACAATGAAAATAATAAATTATGTATAAATTAATTAAATCTTACCTCCAAACATCCTGGTACATATGCATTAAAGTCGAAGATGGAAAACTTCAATTAATCTCCTTCTTCAATTGACTTAATAGACGCAACAGCGCTTCAAATGTGATACACTTCGTCTTGAAAATCATTAAAAATTGCCTTTGTATACATCAGTTCTGCTTCTTGCTCAATAGGAGTTTCACTTACCAATTCAGAATGCGTATACCTTGTATCATGATCATTTTTCCTACTGTTATGCCTTTGAATCTCCATACAATAATCAAAATGACTAAAAAACTCAACAAGTGATAATTGTGAGTTAAAAAGTTGACACAAAAATGAATTTCACTCTCCGATCTTGATGTAGTTCGCATGAGACCAGATAACGGTTCATCCCTATAATAAGCTGGTATCCAATCGTATCTCATATCAAAAATGTCAGTCAACCATTTATTTAGCTCAAGATCAAATTCCTTCATTATAAACTGCCATTTTGTCTCAAATTCAAATTGAGAAATTGAATCATTCCACACAATATCACAAATTTTTCATTTAAAGTCTTCATTGTTGCAAAGGGCAACACCAACCTATAGTAAAAAAAACATAAAAAAATTAGTGTTAAGAAAAATACATATGCTAATACGGTATATCATCTTTAATACGTTCTTTCGCCGTTAACACGTTCTATCATTACCTTATCAGCAAGTTTCTTCATAATATGCCACATACATAACCTATGTCGTGTGTTTGAGAAGACTGATGCAATAGCTTGCTTCATGGCCGGATCTTGATTGGTAACAACAACCTTTGCAGCAACACCAAATGAATCAAGAAAAACTTTCAAAAGCCATGTATACGATTCAATAGATTCTGATGATAACAACCCAGCACCAACTGTTATATTCCGGCAATGGTTATCAATAGCAGTAAAAGGCACAAAAACCATCTTGTACCTATTAAAAATAGCATAAAAAATCAAATAATATATAAATCAAGTATAAAAATTTGAAGAGTAAAAACAAAATTAAAATCACAAACTTATTGGTCTTGAAAGTAGCATCGAATGCGATAATATCTCCAAATGCAAATAATTTTTCTTTGAAATCTCATCAGCCCAAAACAAACGAGTCAACTCACCATTATCATTAACAGTGTATTCAAAAGAAAAATCGTCATGCATCTTTTCTTTCCATTTAATCTTTGGACAACCATCTCAGCATCAAACTCGCTACTAAAACAATTTAACCTTTGTTTAAAATTCTTACAATCGTCATTTTGAAGCCCCAACTTCTTCAATACCTCCATACTTTGTCCTAAGAATATTAAATGCCTTAATTGGGCCCAAATTTAATGTTGACAGCTCATATAAGATATCTTCTTGCACATAACTTAACTTCCTATTAGATCGAAGAAAATGCATATCTTGTTTTTCTCCCATTGCATGATTATGTTCTTCCACAAATTCATTTATTTCAAACTTAATACCATCCAAAGATTTCAAAAAAAAATTGAGCTCTACAACCATACGGAATTGTTAGTCTCTTCCGGCTTTTATAGTATGGTTGATGTGCTAAAAGTAGTTATATAAAAACACGCTAATTTAGACACTAAGTAATAAATTCTAGACTCTTAACTAAAACTATTAACCGGCAAGTGAACCGATCGACTCTAGTACAGCTAAGTAAGTCCGGATATCGAACCCACGAGACTCTTTTAATTACGTTTATTAGCTAATTAGACTCGACTACAAAACACGATTTATTAATTCTATTTGTTTTGGGGGTTTTTTATTTAAAATACTAATTTAATACTATAATTAAAAACTAATTAAGAAAACAAGTAATTTAAACGAAAGCAAAGTTTGTTATTTAAATAAGATGATGGTGAGAAAACCACCTAGGCTAGAATCCCCTAAATTTCAGTTATGAACTAACCCGGGAAAATATTTAGTTATGGACTGGGATAGTAAAATAAACACTTAAAAGAAAACCCAAACAGGACCCCTGACCTTCTCAAGAGACACCTATGGGTTTCTAACAAGTTTTAACGCACACCAGTATTAAAAATCAAGTTCCCTTACGGTCACCTAATTATTTATAATTTAGTTCCTTTATACGAAATCCTACCTTACAGCGCGGAAATCAAAGGCAATTTAATATATTTAATTGATTTAATAGACAATAATAAATAATCAACCCTAGACTGACTCCTTACGAAGAACTAAATCTAGCAAGATTAAATAATAAAGATTTATCAATAACCTAGTACTTTGCATATTTTAGGTTAGCAGCACACTAAGGTTTATTTGACAATATTATTCCTATGATCTTATCATGACATCAATCATAACATAATCAAGAACACAAAGTAACTGATCTAATAGCAACCTATCATATGACAAACAATAATCAAGGAAACTATGGAATAAAACTCATCAAACAATCCTAAGCATCTATATGCATCAATTTAATATAGATAAATCTTTTACTATACCATAAAAACCATAACAATAAATAACCCTAAGTCAAATCAAAACATCAAAGTAGGTTCATCATAACCTAGGCGGTCTAAGGGTTTAGCCAACAACCATACTCAAGAACAAAAGAAAGTGAATAGGTTTAAATAAATTCATGACGAAAACAATACATCCAACCGAATAATAACGATGTTTGGATGAGTAGGTGTTGAACCCGGATGCTATTTGGTGGAACCAAGATGCTTTCTTTCTCTTTCTCTCTTGCCTTTTGTTGCGTCTGTCTTCTCCAAAAACTAACAAAAAAAACCAATGTTGGACTATTGACTTTTGCCTCCCGGATCCCAAGCTAGCTGACCAACCCTTTGTCAAAGCCTTCCAATCAATTCTCCTTTTTACGTCCACTCTTTCAATATATATATTAGATGGGAGTCGGTTAAATTCAAACATACGTGGGCCCCGTAGATTCCTTAGATGCCAATATAGTGGGCTGCATTATAATATTATATTTAGATTATAAGAATTTGATTTTCACGAAAGACTTGCATTCAAAACACATTCCATTTATTATTATTATATTAGTATATTATAGTTATAATATTTTCCTTTTTTAAAGAATCCATATGACATAGCAAAAATCTTATAAAACTAATTTTCAAACAAAATTGAAACAAATTATATGATCTTTACGTTTCATTTTTCGGTGTAGTAAATATACTACATTTTAACTCGTTGTCTCTTTAAACCTTTAATCCTCACATATGAACCAATTAGAATAATATTCACTAAAAACCTGGCTCAAATGACTTTAAAGTATAGGGAATATTTATATAATAATACGTATATTTTAGACCACATCAAATATCCCGCACTTAAACCTTTTTTCGTCCCTGAAAAAGCTATTTGCAACGGGATCAGAATCGGAGAAATACAGTCTTAACAACATATAGGTTATCTTAAAATTTAGAACAGCGCAAAAATTGCGATCACCGATATTATTGTCCACTTAAACCCATGCCTTTGTCTTTACCGGGACAAGTAAGATCCAACTATTATTATTATTATTATTATTATTATTTTTTATATAATCTAGTGGAACCCACAGTCAAGACCCGCTTTATTTTAGATTTTATCGGATCAAACCACCCCAACTTGACTTAAACCTCATAATAGCAGATTAAAACATTGTTGCACATTTTTCATGAATAGCTAAGACGATCAAGGATATTGTTTATCCACCTAAATTTAAACATCAAAGTATACCAAGCAGCCATTAGATACGATTATGGTTCAATTATTCAACTATCTAGCAAGTGTTCCCCACTACATGACATACCCCCGTTATCAAGCAACACCCCAAAAGTTCATCTCAATATGTGAGTATGCACTAATTCATCTGTAGGCTTACATATGATGTATCATGTGTGGTCCGTTTCTTAATGGTAATGAGACGCGAGCAGGGGGACCCCATATGACTAACAGCGTGTATGATCAAGTCAGTAGTGAATTTGTACTTTTAAAGCACTTTGTGATCATGTTTATTGACTTATAATTTGGCAGATAACTACGGGTTTGCTCTTTTTTGGCTTTTTGAAATATCCATAAATCCACTTAGGAATATGAATACCACATGAATAGCTGCATACAGACCCATGGTGTCCGAACCCCGAAGCATCCCATCAATACAGGATTTAAGGCCATAAAACCATACGCCTATGAAGTATTAAACACTAAAACTAAAAGTGCAAGATTTTAAGTTTATATCACCGGCTACACGGTATACTTTAACGTTTAAACCTACCCAAGCATCGTATGATAGCGTATTCAGATTTCTTTAAAAACTCATGATTTTCTACTATCAAACTAAAATGAGGCTTGAGTATGGCCCGACCTTTCATCTCGTATTTTATACAGACTCAACATGTTTCCTACTAAAATCATATTATATCGTTTAAAACCAACTATCAAACTGCTCTTTCATTCTTAAGGCTGAGCCTACCGACACATCCCAAGTTAAGTGCGTGTTCTTTAATTATATCATATTATTAGTAGTTTGAAAAACCGATTCCCAACAAGTATCCTCATCTCCCATTTATACGCAAAAAGAAAACAATTTCAAAGGACATTTTTTTTAAATATGACAAAACGAGTTAAAGACATGTGTTCCTATCCCCACACTTAAAATTTGCATTGTCCTCAATGCAGGGACAGAAACACGACTCAAAAATTTAAAAACAAAACAAAACCTAAAAATACAAAAATAAATAAAAACAAAACAAAGCTAAAAATTAAAAACTAAAAACATAAAAACAAAGTAAAAAGGAAAAGACTTAGCTGGTAATATGCACATGATGTATGACGCTAAAATCTTCTTCCATAAATGCCCTCCATCTCCGAACGTGCTCAACAACCAGTAGCCCCTTTTTCTCGAACGGAAGCGGCAACGATACAAACAATAACTAAAAATTCATCTTATCGACCTGATAGACATAATCTTTCAAAGTATGGAACCGGACCAGCTAACCAAACAATATATAAATATGAATAACAGCAACACATATATAAATAAAAAGTATACGGCTCCTGCTGCTCCATCCCCACACTTGAATGTTGCATTATACTTCAAGGGATCTTCTATCTCACACTCTCTTCCTTCAAAACTTTCAAAACTAAAAAACAAATAAAAACTATAAAAAACTACGTTAGTGACTCAAGGAAAAATATAAAAATAAAATAGAAATACAAATAGGAAAGAATATACAAACTCAACACTTGAGTATTCACTCAAGAATCACTTCTGACAAATCAGTGCGACGGATCGAGAGGAGTTTCCTCCACCTCGATTGATTCCTCCGGTCCTCCAAGATAGTGCTTTAAACGATGACCGTTCACCTTCCAAGATATTCCATTATTCGGATTCTCCAGCTCCACTACTCCATAAGCGAAAACTTCTTTCACCAAGAACAGTCCCATCCACTTTGATCTCAACTTTCCTGCAAACAAACGAGAGCTAAATAATAATACCTTATCGCCCTTCTTGACCTCTTTTCCGCCTTTCAAATGTCGATCATGTAACCCTTTTGTCTTTTCTTTGATGTTCAACGATCGAGAATATGCTGCATCCCGAAGCTCCTCCAACTCATGAATCTGAAAGTATCTTTTCCTTGCAGCTTCGGTAAGATCGACATTCATCGTCTTCAACGCCCAATAAGCACAATGCTCCAACTCAACCGGAAGATGACAAGACTTACCATAAAAAAAGCATAAACGGTGTAGTACCCAACGGAGTCTTGTACGCAGTTCGGAATGCCCACAATGCATCATCTAACTTCTCCGACCAAGCTTTTCGACTCGCCCCAACCTTCTTCTCCAAAATCCTCTTCACCCCTCAATTTGCGTTCTCGACTTGACTATTCGTTTGAGGGTGATAAGCAGTAGAGGTACGATGAGTAACCCCATAACGAGCTAACGCCTTCTCCATGACGATATTACGAAAATGGTTGCCCCAATCACTAATAATAGCTCTCGGAGTACCGAAACGAGTAAACAACTTCTTAAGAAACCTCACGACAACTCGTGCATCATTCGTGGCCAACGCTTGGGCTTCCACCCACTTCGACACATAATCAATCGCCACCAAAATATACTTATTACCATTTGATGTGGGAAACGGTCCCATGAAGTCGATGCCCCAAACATCAAAGATTTTAAGAATTTGTTGGGGTTTTGAGGCATCTCATTCTTGGATGAAATATTACTTGTTCTTTGGCACGCATCACAAAGCTTCACGAACTCTTCAGCTTCTTTAACAACTGTTGGCCAATAGAACCCACTATCAAACACCTTTTGCGCGGTAGCATGCGCACCATGATGACCTCAGTCAACCCTTCGTGAACATGCATTAGAATATCCCAACCTTCTTCTTTTGTCACACATCTCCTCAGAATCCGATCACCGCCAATTTTAAACAAGAACGGGTCATCCCACACATACTGATTTGGAAGAATTTCCTTTTTTGTTGCGTAGTCATACCCTCTAACACAAAACCATTATCCAAATAATTTGCAAAATCAGTGAACCATGGCATACCTTGCTTCTCAGCCACAAAAAAATCGATCGACTCATGAGGGAATGTATCTCCAATCTCCTCCTCACGCAACTCTTCTCTCCTCGGGTCTTCTAGACGGGATAGATGATCGGCCGCTACGTGTTCCGCACCCCTTTTATCTTTAATTTCGATGTCAAACTCGGAAAGTAGAAGAATCCACCGTATAAGATGAGGATTCACGTCTTTCTTCTGAAAGAGGAAACGCAAAGCTGCATGATCAGTAAAAACGGTGGTCTTCGAAAGCACGAGATACGAGCGGAACTTGTCAAATGCGAAAACAACGGCTAAAAGCTCCTTCTCGATGGTGGTATAGTTCTCTTGGGCATCATTCAACGTCTTTCTAGCATAATAGATGGGGTGAAAATGTTTATATCTCCTTTGCCCCAAAACCGCTCCAACCGCATAATCGCTAGCATCACACATGAGCTCGAACGGCAAACTCTAATCGGGAGAACAAAGAATGGGAGCACTTACGAGCTTCTCTTTTAAAAACGTGAACACCATCACACACTCATCATCAAAAACAAAAGGTACATCTTTCTCGAGGAGTTGGGTCATCGGGCGAGTAATTTTTGAAAAGTCTGTGATAAATCGTCAATAAAACCCCGTATGGCCCAAGAAACTCCTAATCGCTTTCACATTTTTCGGTGGAGGAAGTCTACTTATAGTATCAATCTTTGCTCGATCCACCTCAATACCGTCTCTCGAGATCTTATGACCCAACACGATCCCTTCCGTCACCATAAAATGGCATTTTTCCTAATTCAACATCAATTTCGTCTCAATACACCTCTTCAACATCTTCTCAAGATTGGCCAAATAGTGATCGAAAGAATTACCGTAAACCGAAAAATAATCCATAAAAACCTCCATGGACGTCTCTATCATATCCTGAAAGATGGCCACCATACAACGCTGAAAGGTAGTCGGAGCGTTATATAGTCTAAACGGCATGCGTCGGTACGCAAACGTGCCATACGGACATGTAAAAGTCGTCTTCTCCTGGTCTTCCGGTGCAATGGGAATTTGAAAATAACTTGAAAAACCGTCAAGAAAACAATAAAACTGCTGACCTACCAAACGCTCCAACATCTGATCAATAAACGGCAACAGGAAGTGGTCCTTCCGGGTGGCATCATTCAATCACCGATAATCAATACACACACGCCAACCGGTAACCGTACGCGAAGGGATAAGCTCATTCTTCTCATTCATCACCACGGTCATACCTCCCTTCTTTGGAACAACTTGGGTCGGGCTCACCCATAGAGAATCGGAAATCGGGTAAATCATCCTGGCATCCATCAACTTCAATACCTCCTTCTTTACCACCTCTTGCATATTCGGATTGAGACGCCTTTGTGGTTGCACCACCGGTTTGTACTCATCCTCCATTAAAATCTGGTGCGTGCAATAAGCAGGGCTAATACCTTGAATATCGGAAAATCTCCATGCAATCGCCCCCTTGTGTAGCTTCAACACGTCTATCAACTTCATCTTCTGTTCTTCCGTCAGCTTGGATGACATTGTAATGGGCAAGTTTGAGCCCTCATCAAGATACGCATACTCCAAGTGTGACGGGAGTACCTTTAACTCCAACGGAGCGGGTTTCTCCTCAGAACCCGCTTCACTCTCACAACTAATCTCATTCACCTCTATCATCTCGGGCAAACCCGAAATCTCAGCCAACTCATCACAAACCGAGTCGTCCTCACAGGACTCATCCTCACCCAAATCATCACAATCGATCAAACCATTACTTCCCACTAGATCCGTACCACAAATGTAGTCAAAGAATTTATCCATACCTGCAATAAAAGAGTTAATAAAATAAACCGAATGGCATGGACCACTGAAATCATCTTGATCACTCAGGTGCTTCATCGACCTCGCGACATCATAAGTAACATTTTCATCACCAACCCGAAGCGTGATCTTCCCATCATACGCATCGATAAGTGCCTTTGCGGTTCGTAAAAACGGACGACTAAGAATAATGGGAACCTTCTCGTTGGCCTCCATGTCAAGCACCACAAAATCTACCGGGAACACGAACTTATCCACCTTCACTAGCAAGTTCTCAATAATACCTCGCGGATACTTAACCGAACGATCGGCTAACGATAAAGACATGCGACTTGGTGTGAGCTCGCCTAACTCCAAATTCTCGTATAGGGAATACGGCATAAAATTAATACTCGCACCCAAATCCGCCAATGCATGGCTCATCGCATCACTACCAAACAAAACTGGAATTGTAAACAGACCCGGATCTGACAACTTCTCGGGTACGCGGTTCAACACTACCGCCGAACAATCTCCCATAAGGGGAATCGATGACACCTCTCCCAACCTATCTTTCCTTTTCAACAGGTCCTTCAAAAACTTCGCGTATTTCGGCATGTGTTGGAGGGCTTCAATGAACGGGAGGTTAATCTTCAACTGTCGGAACATATCAAGAAAGTGCCCATACTCCCGCGTATATTTCTGGTGTTTCGCGCGAGCGGGATATGGGATACGAGCATGGTCAATCAAAGGTGATGGCCGGACTTCAACCGGCTTTTTCTCTACTGGCGGTGCAACTGGTGCGGTGTTCTGCAATTTACCCGGTACTTCCATCTCGATTTTTTCATCCGTCACCTCTTCATCTTCCACTTCAACTTCATTCCTTCGCACCTCGGGACCCAACACCCTACCACTACGAGTAGTAATCGCCTTTATTTGAGCGGCCGGATTCTGCTGAATAGATCCTGAAAACTGTCCCGGAGGTCTTTCATTTAAATTTCGAGCAATATCACCAATGGTTCGCTGCATGTCGAGCATAGCTGATTGTTGATTCTTCAAAAGCAAATCATGGTCGGCAAGGGTCTTTTGAGTGACTTGGTCTCTATTATGGATTTGCTGCATCATTTCTTCCAATCTTCCCATTCCACTACTCGAATCTTTCCCATTACCCGAACCTTGCTCATTAGAACTTCCACTGTTATACTGACCTTGATTTCGGTTATAGGGAGCTTGGAAGCCAGGTGGCCCACCGGCCGGACGCCAATTTGAGTTGCCTTGCCCTTGATTCTGATTCTGACTCTTGTAGTTGTTTTAGTTCTGATTGTTGTTGTTGTAAGCATTAGGGAACCTGTTCTGACCAGCCACAAGATCAACATCTTGATTGTTCATTAACGGACAATCCAGCGTACCATGACCACCTCTACACATCTCACACTTATCCACCTTAGTTTTTAACTCTTTTATCTCTCGGGTGAGATTCTCCAAAGCAACAGCCATACCAGTGTCCAGATTAACCTGGTGCACACCTCGAGCAGATGAGGGTGTACTGGTGACGGGATTGGAATTCCCGCCTCGTGGCTTCTTCGCGTACTCAGACTGCGCAAAACTTTCAAACAGCTCGTTACACTCGGTCACATTCTTCTTGTCCATCAAATTACCCCCAGCGGCTGTGTCAAACCTCGCCTGAGCCTCATAAGTAAGCCCATTGTAAAAATTCTCAACAAGGGCCCAAGGTGTGAGCCCATGTTGTGAAGAACGGGAAAGTAGATTTTGAAAACGCTCTCAAGCTTGGTAATATGCCTCATCCGGCTCCATATGGAAGGAGTGGATCTGATCACGTAGGCGAGAGGCCTTAGCAGGTGGAAAGTACTTCTTGAGAAATGCATTACGAAGCGCCTCCCATGTGGTGAATGCTCCAGCAGGTTGCGAATCGAGCCAAGTGGTGGCACGACCCGAAAGTGTAAACGGGAACAAGTGAAGGAAGATCGCATCCTCAGTAGCACCTTGCAAATTGAATGTTTTGAACACATGATTCAGACAGTTGATGTGTGCCGGTGCGTCTTCATCTTCACGGCCATGGAACTGGTGGTGATTGGTGATGTTGTTCATGACATAGGCTGGGATCTGCCACGAGTTAGGGTTATTAATGTCGGGGGCGACAATGGGTGAGTGATATCCATGGAACCCTTCAAAAGCTTGCTGGTACACGGTGCGGTTATTCTCGGCCATCGGAACGGGTCTAGGACTTGGTGGTGGTGATTTTGCGGGTGAATTGGCGAGTGATGACTTTGGTGAAGTATCTATGGTGATCGGTTGCTTTTCTGACGAACTTGCCTCGGACTTCAACGGAGTAGGTCCAAAACAATTCAACAGCGGTCCTTACGAACGAAGATGTGACATGTACCTGAAAAACACACAAAACAAAATTGGTAGACTCTAATAAAAGACTCGAAAATAAAAATAAAAAATAAAAATAAAACTGAAAATAGAATAAAATAACTAACACTTAAAATTAGACTCCTACGACTCAAAGTAATAAATAAAGCAAATAGCACGTATATAGCAAACAAGTCTAATCAAATCTAATAACGCAATTGCCAAGAGTCCCCGGCAATGGCGCCAAAAACTTGATGTGCTAAAAGTATTTATATAAAAACACGCTAATCTAGACACTAAGTAATAAATTCTAGACTCTTAACTAAACTAAAACTACTAACCGGCAAATGAACAGATCGACTCTAGTACAGCTAAGTCCGGATATCGAACCCACGAGACTCTTTTAATTACGTTTATTAGCTAATTAGACTCGACTACAAAACACGATTTATTAATTATATTTGATTGGGGGGGTTTTTATTTAAAATACTAATTTAATACTATAATTAAAAACTAATTAAGAAAACAAGTAATTTAAACGAAAGCAAAGTTTGTTATTTAAATAAGATGATGGTGAGAAAACCACCGAGGCTAGAATCCCCTAAATTTCAGTTATGAACTAACCCGGGAAAATATTTAGTTATGGACTGGGATTGTAAAATAGACACTTAAAAGAAAACCCAAACAGGACCCCTGACCCTTCTCAAGAGACACCTATGGGTTTCTAACAAGTTTTAACGCACACCAGTATTAAAAATCAAGTTCCCTTACGGTCACCTAATTATTTATAATTTAGTTCCTTTATACGAAATCCTACCTTACAGCGCGGAAATCAAAGGCAATTTAATATATTTAATTGATTTAATAGACAATAATAAATGATCAACCCTAGACGGACTCCTTTTGAAGAACTAAATCTAGCAAGATTAAATAATAAAGATTTATCAATAACCTAGTACTTTACAGATTTTAGGTTAGCAGCACACTAAGGTTTATTTGACAATATTATTCCTATGATCTTATCATGATATCAATCATAAAATAATCAAGAACACAAAGTAACTGATCTAATAGCAACCTATCATATGACAAACAATAATCAAGGAAACTATGGAATAAAACTCATCAAACAATCCTAAGCATCTATATGCATCAATTTAATATAGATAAATCTTTTACTATACCATAAAAACCATAACAATAAATAACCATAAGTCAAATCAAAACATCAAAGTAGGTTCATCATAACCTAGGCGGTCTAAGGGTTTAGCCAACAACCATACTCAAGAACAAAAGAAAGTGAATAGGTTTAAATAAATTCATGACGAAAACAATAATTCCAACCAAATAATAACGATGTTTGGATGAGTAGGTGTTGAACCCGGATGCTATTTGGTTGAACCAAGATGCTTTCTTTCTCTTTCTCTCTTGCCTTTTGTTGCGTCTGTCTTCTCCAAAAACTAACAAAAAAAACCAATGTTGGACTATTGACTTCTGCCTCCCGGATCACAAGCTAGCCGACAAACCCTTTGTCAAAGCCTTCCAATCAATTCTCCTTTTTACGTCCACTCTTTCAATATATATATTAGATGGGAATCGGTTAAATTCAAACATACGTGGGCCCTGTAGATTCCTTAGATGCCAATATAGTGGGCTGCATTATAATATTATATTTAGATTATAAGAATTTGACTTACACGAAAGACTTGCATTCAAAACACATCCCATTTATTATTATTATATTAGTATATTGTAGTTATAATATTTTCCTTTTTTAAAGAATCCATATAACATAGCAAAAATCTTATAAAACTAATTTTCAAACAAAATTGATAACAAATTATATGATCTTTACGTTTCATTTTTCGGTGTAGTAAATATACTACATTTTAACTCATTGTCTCTTTAAATCTTTAATCCTCACATATGAACCAATTAGAATAATATTCACTAAAAACCTGGCTCAAATGACTTTAAAGTATAAGGAATATTTGTATAATAATACGTATATTTTAGACCACATCAATGGTCTTGTAGAACTATCTTTATCATCCATTGAATCATAACTCTTTGAAGGTTTATGACCTTCTTTTGAACATGTGAAATTCTTATACTTTAATATACCATCATTCATGTATGAACCTCCCTTACGAACACAAAAACCAGCTTTCTTTGCATATTCACAATAAAAATCGTATGCAAGATCGATAGACTCAAATGCCATTCCTTTAATAGGTTTAATAGAGGCATTCACTTGTGGTACGACATCCTCTGGTAAAGGCCTTAATAAGATAGGTAAATACAAACAAACAAAAAGAAGTTAAAAGCTATTTAAAGTTAATACGTTCCTAATACTCTATATATACGATTCTATACATACATATTAAAAGTTAACTATTACAGTCGTTACACGTTTAATACGTTCTATTAACACGTTCTGTTAATACGTTCTTATATTACGATTTTAATACGTTCTTAATTAACTCGTTGAATTGTTCAACGTTTTCCTAATCAGTTCACATACTACATTTAGAACATCATTTCCAGTACACTATATACAAACCTGTTTTTAATTAACACGTTTAAAAAATCATAAGTAATTCGTTCAATTCCAATTCATATTATCAAACAAAACAAATTAACAATTACCATAACAAAAAATCGACTATCAATTAAGCTAATAACCTCTAATAAAAATCAAAATATACTTACTTTGATGATCGGAATACATGCGTCCGATAGAAAAAGAAACACAAATCAGCAAATCGCCGAAATCGCCAAAATCGTAATCTCAATTAATCACGCAAAAACGGTTTATGGAAACAGAGTATAATAGAAACCATTTCTAAATTTAGTACGGCGTTTGCGTTGAATTTGTTGAATTTTTTAATGTTGTAAAAAGACAATCCTACCCTTATGTTAAGTTACGATATCAGATTGTAAAAACTTACGATCTACGATCAATATCATCACGTACGTGATGTACGATAAACAATAAGTGTATTATATCCTTTATCTATATATATTGAAGCGGTAAATGGGCTTTAAACCACATCAGGGTGTTATCGAGAGGGGTTTCGAAACCTCATTTCTTACGTGGCGATGACGTGGAGGGGCAACGATGGCCAACACAAAAAACAGTGTTATATATGTATCTTATATCATACTTTTCAATAATATATCGTGCAGATAGTAAACTAAAATGTAATCCTCATACAAACAAGAGGAAAAAATGTAGTTCCCGCATAAACATTATGGAGTTGATGCAACTAGTGTGATTAATTTCAAATGATACGCCGTTAAGAGGTGTGAGATGTTCCAACGACTCAACTCCAGTTGTACTAATTTGTGAACCACTATTGTTTTACTTAAGTAATTTTATGCCCATCTTAAAACACTGTGACATGTATAGTTTTCTCAAGCAAGCCACCCTGGCCTGTGAATATTTACACGGGCAACACATCTATCAATGATGAAGATAGGTCCTGAAAAATGACTACAGCCACACACATGAGTAGTTGATATGGACATTACGAACCAACCATGACAGCGTGATCTGAAAAAACCTCCATTAATTAATGTCCTTTCCATGTTAACTGTCATATAAGTAGCCTCTCTAGTAAACCCGAGATCTACATTTGTATATGAGTTTCAAATAAATGTTAGCTTAAGTGACGCATGTTAACACATTCGCGTTTTACACCTAACAAAGTTAATTTCATTATAAATGCTACATAATCGGAAGGGGTTACGTTAAACACCAAAGGGTCAATCATGCAGAAGATGCATTTGCAAGTGTATTAATAGAAATTAATTAATAATACTCACGTACAAGGTGATACATGACTAGAGTTTGCATCAAAGATGAATGTAAGTACGTAACAAAATCTTTGATGAAATAAGATGAGTCAGTGAGATACACAAGTTAAAATAGATACACAACATGATGTTAGATAACTTTAGCTATATGTGTAGGGATGGCAATGGGTCGGGTTTAGGTATTCCCAAACCCGTACCCGGTTATTAAAGTCCATCCCAAACCCGTCGGGTTTTAATCGGGTAATTACCCGTCGGGTTTCGGGTTTCCCATCGGGTTTCGGGTTTCCTATCGGGTAATACGTGTCGGGAATATCCGGCTCAAAACCCGTCAGGTTTCTACCAGGTTTTGACAAAATATAACTAATCGGTTACAAAGATGGTTACTATAAAGATAGAATATCTCAAATAATTGAAATAAACAAGTTTCGACAAATAATATATTTGGAATATAGTATATATATAATATAATAAGTTATATCGGGTACATCTGGTATATAATCGGGTAAACAAGTCTATGTTATCGGGTAGTCGGGTCGGGTAATCGGGTATATTAGAAATCCCAAACCCATCCCAAACCCGCTAAAAATTTCAAAACCGATCCCAAACCCGTCCCAAGCCTTAATGGGTCGGGTATTACCCGTCCCATTTATATCAGGTTTCGGGTTTTTCTATCAGGTTCGGGTTTCATTGCCATCCCTATATATGTGTCATTTGAGGTGTAGAAATGGTGATTCCACGTCAAGTTTATGACATTGATATGCTATTCAAAAGCAAAATTGTCTATAATTTCTAAAACCTTTTATAACACTTTTAAGAGTTTAAAAATTATAAAAATATATTATTACAAATAATAATGTAGTTGTGTCAATGAAAGTTATATACATTAGACTCGTATTATAAACTAAGGATAATACCGATATCAGTATTTATTGAATTTTTTGTTTAGAATGCCGATACGGTGATACCGAACTGAGCATTTTCGGTACCGGTAAAAAATTTTTAGAAAATTTGTGACCGGTACGATACCAAGCTCATTCCTCATTCCTCATTCCTCATTCATTCCTATGCGTACAGAGTAAGCAACAAAATAGATAAGGTGTTGATTCTTAGGATTAGGATAGAAGTAAAAGTAGACACCATCCAGTGAGGGTAACATCCAACGTACGCGGTTATTTTTCAAACATTATCCTTCCTTATCTCAATCTTCACTAAGAAGTAAACTGCTTATATATACATACATACATACGTTGAGGCCTTGAATATTCACACACTCTCCCTCTCCAACGCAAGTTTACACTTTCCAATACTAAATTCCGTTAACGGTTTACGTTTCTGACTAACCGAAACGAGCCCACCTACATAACAAATAGGTACATGTAGTACTTGTATCCATGGCGTGTGACAAATTTGTGAAGTTCGAATATTCGAAAGCATCATATAGAAATCAAAGACAAGTTTACAGCTAACCCACACTTCTTCCGGCAAACCAATATGGCCACAAGCAGTAAAACAGTAACCGTGTTCGCTGTCTTCATTCCGTACCAGCCCCTGATTACCTCTGAACCACCGCAATAAACATTGTAGGGGTATGGTACTAAACCCGGTTTTACGACCCTAAATTTATTATGTTTGGCTTATTTTATTATATGGACTAATACAATGTTATCGGGCTGAGGGGGTTTTGTGGAGGTAACCCTAACTGGGCCAGGCCCATTAGGGTACCATGATGGTGGCCATGAGACTCTCTATATAAGGAGGTCTCCACCTCCTTATCAAGGGGTCATGCTCAATAAGAGCCACCACCACTTTTTTGTGTCTGTAAACAAGAGATCTCAGGATTTCTTAGCAGTCACCTCCACTCCCCCAAAAAGCCATCGCAGGTCTCCAGCAGCTGAAGAAGAAGATCAAGACGTGGTTCGTTCATCTCGAAAATCCGTGGAAACATCGTCATGGATCAGGTTAGATTCATTTCGTGCTTCGACATTGGCGCCATCCGTGGGACGGCAACGAACTACCCTTCGATCTTCATCTCGGCTGTCGGATCTCTCCCAGGAAAAACCCAGATCTGAAAGTTTACAGAAAAAGGCTTCAAGGCTTGTTCTATTAAAGCTCAAAAAGATCCATAGATCTAAAAAAAGGCTTCCAGATCTGGGCAAGAAGAAACGGCCTGATTCAAATGATCAGGTCTCCGGATCTGTGATGGTTTTAAATCTGCTCCGAGCTTCAGATCTATCTAGGTCTGATTTACAGATCTAGGTCTAGATTACAGACCTGGATTTTAGGTCTAAAGTTGCAGATCTGACTCTAAAATTGCAAATCCAGAAATTACCAGATTTCCGCCGCCATGTACGCGCCCCCGCGGATTCTCACTCCGCAGCCGTGCATGTGCCGCCGCGGAAACCACCATCTGGGTTTTGCGCAAGAGACCTCCGCCATGCACGCGCACTCACGAGTCACCACTCCATCGCCGTGCATGCGCGCATCAGGTCACGCGCCAAACTTCAAAGGTTGGGAATCCTCATAATTTCCCACATGGCTACGCGCCAAACTTAAAGGTTGGGAATCCTCATAATATCCCATATGGCTACGCGCCAAACTCAAAGGTTGGGAATCCTCATAATATCCCATATGGCTACGCGCCAAACTTCAAGGCTGGGAATCCTCATAATATCCCATATGGCTACGCGCCAAACTTCAAGGCTGGGAATCCTCGTAATATCCCATATGGCTACGCGCCAAACTTCAAGGCTGGGAATCCTCATAATATCCCAGATGGCTACGCGCCAAACTTCAAGGTTGGGAATCCACATAATATCTCATATGGCTACGCGCCAAACTTCAAGGTTGGGAATCCTCATCATATCCCATATGGCTACGCGCCAAACTTCAAGGTTGGGAATCCTCATAATATCCCATATGGCCACGCGCCAAACTTCAAGGTTGGGAATCCTCATAATATCCCAAATGGCTACGCGCCAAACTTCAAGGTTGGGAATCCTCATAATATCCCATATGGCTACGCGCCAAACTTCAAGGTTGGGAATCCTCATAATATCCCATATGGACACACGCCAAACTCAAGGGTTGGGAATCCTCATACCACATGCTCATGCACCACATTTGCTCACGCATCACATATGCTCACGCGTATTACACATGCTTACGCATCACATGCTCACACATATCACTGTCTACGCGCACGCGCATGCAACATCTGCGCGTGGCGCATAACACAAAGCGAAAGTCTACGCGCACGCGCATGCAACATCTGCGCGTGGCGCATAACACAAAGCGAAAGTCTACGCGCACGCGCATGCAACATCTGCACGTGGCGCGAGACATAAAGTAGCTCGTAAGCCGCCTCACGCGCAAGCTCCACTATTATTACAGCTCATAAGACGCCTCGCGCGCAAGCTGTTATTATTCTTTTAGCTCGTAAGACGCCTCGTGCGCAAGCTCTATTATTATAGCTCGTAAGCCGCCTCACGTGCAAGCTTCATTATTCTTACAGCCCATAAGTCGCCTCACGCGCAGGCTTTATTATTCATACAGCTCATAAGACGCCTCGCGCGCAAGCTGTCATTATTCTTATAGCTCGTAAGTCGCCTCACGCGCCAGCTTCATTATAATTACAGCTCATAAGTCGCCTTGCGCGCAGGCTCCATTATTATTATAGCTCGTAAGACGCCTCACGCGCAAGCTTTTATTATTCATACAGCTCATAAGACGCCTCGCGCGCAAGCTGTCATTATTCTTATAGCTCGTAAGTCGCCTCACGCGCCAGCTTCATTATTATTACAGCTCATAAGTCGCCTTGCGCGCAGGCTCCATTATTATTATAGCTCGTAAGACGCCTCACGCGCAAGCTTTTATTATTCATACAGCTCATAAGACGCCTCGCGCGCAAGCTGTCATTATTCTTATAGCTCGTAAGTCGCCTCACGCGCCTGCTTCATTATTATTACAGCTCATAAGTCGCCTTGCGCGCAGGCTCCATTATTATTATAGCTCGTAAGACGCCTCACGCGCAAGCTTTTATTACTCATACAGCTCATAAGACGCCTCGCGCGCAAGCTGTCATTATTTTTATAGCTCGTAAGTCGCCTCACGCGCCAGCTTCATTATTATTACAGCTCATAAGTCGCCTTGCGCGCAGGCTCCATTATTATTATAGCTCGTAAGACGCCTCACGCGCAAGCTTTTATTATTCATACAGCTCATAAGACGCCTCGCGCGCAAGCTGTCATTATTTTTATAGCTCGTAAGTCGCCTCACGCGCCAGCTTCATTATTATTACAGCTCATAAGTCGCCTTGCGCGCAGGCTCCATTATTATTATAGCTCATAAGTCGCCTTGCGCGCAGGCTCCATTATTATTATAGCTCGTAAGTCGCCTCACGCACAAGCTTCATTATTATCATAGCTCGTAAGCCGCAACTCGCGCAAGCTGTCATTATTCTTATAGCTCGTAAGTCGCCTCACGCGCCAGTTTCATTATTATTACAGCTCATAAGTCGCCATGCGCGCAGGCTTCATTATTCTTATAGCTCGTAAGTCGCCTTACGCGCAGGCTTTATTATTCTCATAACTCGTAAGCTGCCTCGCGCGCAAGTTATGTTACATTATTATCGAGATGCGCGCTCCATCTTTTATCAGGCCTCGCGCCACTATGATGCGTCCTATATCTTATTTATGACAGGGCACCATCATTATCATAAGGACCGCAACATGTCACCATCATGAGGAAAACTTCCCAAAACTCAGACAATAAAGACAAGGCCAAAGAAAAGGGAAAAAACCGCCCCATGACTTAACACACCTCATAAAAGTCCAGCGCTCCACCTAGACGCTTGCGCGCCCAGGAGCAACGCTGGACTTGGGGGGCTTGTAGGGGTATGGTACTAAACCCGGTTTTACGACCCTAAATTTATTATGTTTGGCTTATTTTATTATATGGACTAATACAATGTTATCGGGCTGAGGGGGTTTTGTGGAGGTAACCCTAACTGGGCCAGGCCCATTAGGGTACCATGATGGTGGCCATGAGACTCTCTATATAAGGAGGTCTCCACCTCCTTATCAAGGGGTCATGCTCAATAAGAGCCACCACCACTTTTTTGTGTCTGTAAACAAGAGATCTCAGGATTTCTTAGCAGTCACCTCCACTCCCCCAAAAAGCCATCGCAGGTCTCCAGCAGCTGAAGAAGAAGATCAAGACGTGGTTCGTTCATCACGAAAATCCGTGGAAACATCGTCATGGATCAGGTTAGATTCATTTCGTGTTTCGACAAACATCACAACGGAATCGATGTCGACCAGAAAAGATTTTCTTATTATCATTACTTACGGTTCATCACGAGCGTAAGGTTAACCATAACGCTTATTTACATGCACATATATATACTCAAACTTATAAATGGATCAAAGCATGAAAACTGTTTGTATCTCATCTTTACATAAATATGATGAGTTATTTGGTATCTCCTTATTTTAACTTGATGATGGCTCGCTAGTTGTCTTTATTCAAACTAATAATAAAACTTCATATATATATTTACGAATTTGCTAACATACATATTAGTAATTAGTTTCTACTACTTTTTACTTAATATTGGTGCGTGTCAGTTAGAAAATTTATCTGCTAACTATAATAGTTCTTTGATATACACCTACTATTTTAATTTAA
The DNA here is from genome assembly GCF_021521415.1 of Bidens hawaiensis. NCBI lineage: Eukaryota > Viridiplantae > Streptophyta > Magnoliopsida > Asterales > Asteraceae > Bidens > Bidens hawaiensis. The sequence goes on along the minus strand of NW_027493740.1, from coordinate 187,407 downwards.
ATTAAAAGTTCTGTTTTATAAATTTATAAAACCCTTTTAAAATATAAATATTAATATATGGGTGTTACTTATTATAGTAAAATAAAAAAAATTATTTTAAAAGAGTAACGTGAATGATTTAATATAAAAGTATAGAAATACATATGATCTAGAAGATAAACAAATACAGGTGAATAACAAAAAGGTTTTAATGGAATTTAGCCATCTGAATTATTTAATTTGTTTAAAACGAACCAATCATTAAACTTCAAATATAATTCTAAATGATGTATAAATTTTATGTAGATAATCTTGAACACTCATAAACAAGTTAACATCACTTTGGAACATTAAAGGTACGGATCCTTACCTCCACTCTTCATTGCTTTCATATTCAATTGTTATAAGCCCATTAGGTTCATATGTATTGGAAAATCCCCCGCATCTTTAAAATATCAATTCAGTTGACTTTCCGTTGAATTCCTATTATGACTATGATATTGTTTGACGTCATGCGATAGAATTATGTTAGTTGTACTCATTATCGCATGTTCCAATATATGTTATGATTATTGTATGAATAAGTAATTTGTACTCTGGCACCCTGAGTTCCGCTTCTCGTGGAGCGTCCCACGAGCATGTTGTTGCGGCATCGACAACATGTGCACCACCTGTTACGGTGAGATCAGTTCACGGCGTCTTCTAAGTACAAGTGGTACATATGACTATTAGGAGGCGTATGGATCGGTCCTAGGATTAATATTAATGAGATGGATAGCGGGTATACCAACTCGCCATCTCGTGTGATAAATATGCAGGAGTAGCTACCTGTATATTGTCACGTTTTATGTTTCACTCATGGGTACATCCGTATGATAAGATTACTTTGCATCGTATCATTTATTATACGTTCAATCTAAATGGCGTCCCATTAAATCCTTAATTGTTTGAGCTTGTTATTTCGTACTGAGCATTCGGCTCATTCTGTTGTTATTTATTTTTATACAGGTACACATGTTATTTTGGCGCGGGGTTAAGAAAGAAGAATAAAGCATCAGGATCCTAATAAAATATCTTTTAAATATGTTAGTTTGTAAATTAGACTTAAGTTTGTCTTGTCTAATGTGCTATGACTTTGGCAAGTAAATAAATAAAAATTATGACTTTTGTTTAGAAGCCATGTGTATTGTGACACGTCAGCCCCTTCCGGGCCTGAGTGTTACAAAACTGGTTCGGGTTAAAGCTGATTTGGTTTGGTCAACAAAATTTAAAACCGGTTTATGATCGGTTTTGGTTAATGTTGAAACTGGTTTCTTACTATGGTATGATTGGTTTCGGTTTGGGTTTTGACTTGTTTTGGTTTGGGTTTTGCTTGGTTTTTGTGGAGAAAATTACAAACCGGTTCTGAACTTGTGATTTCAATCGGTTCCAGACCGATTTCTACACAATCGGTTTCAAGCCGGTTCGGTTTTGGTTCAGTTTTCGGGTTGGTTTGGTTAACCGGCTTATTTGCTCGCCTCTAGTTATTTCAAAGTTTGCAATGGAAAGTGAGATTTTTTTACAAACTTTAAGCATGGTAATGATTTGATTTGATTTGATTTGATTTGATTTAATTCCACATAAAAACAATGTGATTTTGGAGTGTTACTGATTTGCGAGTCCAAAGTTACCTGACACCTGAAGGCATCTAGTATTGGTCTGTTTGTATATCCTTCTCCTCCCTCAGGTTTTGGCCTGAATAAGGGCCTGTTTGTTTGAGGTGTTAATGAAACCATTCAGAGGTTGATGTATTATTCGCTCAGATATGAGGTGTTTGGTTCAATAAGAGGCTATGTCTGAAATCTGAATGGGCCTCTTACCCTTCGAAGCATCGCTGAATGAAAAATAAGACCTAATTACCCTGCATCTTACCCTTCCCACCTTCACGCCATTACATCCCCTTCCTCTTCTCGAACGCACACTGCAAACAAGCAGGTCAATTGCATCCCCTTCGACACCAGGTTTCAGCTCATTCGACTCCATAAAAGGTACGATTTCTACACGATTCTAATCCCTACCCTCGTTGATTTATGTTTTTTTCTGACCTTTAGGGTTTGGGTTTGGTTTCTTGCAAATTGTTAGTTTGAATGATGTTAATCACAAGTTTGATGCACACTAGGTGTTTGATAAAATGCCTTAAAGAAGAATAGTTAACCTAAATTGGGGAAATCGGGCAACATGATCTAACAGGTCAAAGATAGATTTATATGATATTTATATTGAATGTTGGATATAATGATTCTGAAACGAGCCTAAATGATTTGTAGGCCATTCAATGTTTATAGATATTGACCCAAAAATAATTAACCCGAATGCATGTTTGTAAATGATGGTTGTCATAGGATTTTAAGTCGATGATTGGGGGACAAGGCGGCACATGAATCATGAAGACTCGATCAAAAGAGTTGGAATTTATGATGTAACAAAGCATGAGGTAAGTAGTTTTTGACACAACTACTATACATGATTAAATATTTTCTTTGTTTCACTTGTTAGATAGGACTTAAATTTGCTTGTAACTAGAATGGGTTTTGAAAAAAAAAAGAAGAGAACTAAGGTGTTAGATCATTCATACTAATAGAAATCAATCCTCTTATAATGGTGACTGATATTTAAAGAAACAAAAAACATAAAACCCACCAAAATTACCTAAACCAATTGGTGTGACTTTGTAAAAGAGTTTCTTACAAATAAAAGAAACCCACCAAAAAGTTTTACAACTCATATCAAAACCAGACATCAAACATCTATGATAGCATTATTATAAGCCAGTTTATGTTTTAGAATGAATTAACTGTTCTTAATACTAAATAGAAACATTAAAGTAAGTTAGAGATAAAATGTAAATCAACTTTAAAGTTCAACATGCTTTAGACAGGGGTGATAATGCCTATGTATTCATCACTTATAATCCTCCTTTATTATCCGATTGAATTCAAGTCTTTTATATGAGTTTTAGTACCAATTTATCAAATTAGTTGATGAAATTTATTTCTTAAACAACTTATATAGGTCCCGCAACTAACAAAGAGATTCTAGCAAAGCTTGTCTTGAAGCGTATGCTTTTGATTTTCAATTAGAGCATCCACTACCGTATAATCAAAGCCATCTCCAATATGTTTACAATGGGGTGTTTGTTGTTGAAGGAGTGAACAAGTTGTATTAAAATAGGTGTTATGTTTGTCGAGATATAGCTCAAGTCTTGTCAGATGTTTATGGGTTTTGTTTACTTGTGGGTGTATTGTTAAGTTATTTGTATCAATGCCTTGATGAACTAATTTTAAGATGCATTTTGGTTTATTAAAATGAAAGTTTGTTTTAATATGTATTTTGGTTGATTATAATGAAAGTTCGGTCATTCTATACAGTTATTAAGATCATGACCAAGCGAATATATGTCATTCAGCACGAAATAGCTCAGAGGGGGTAAATTAGTCATTCTACATAGTCATTCAGATGCCGAACCAAACAACACTTACTGGTTTCAGTACTTATTGGCTCAGATCCTCTTAATCATTTAGATCTCTTAATCATTCAGCACTTACCAAACAGCCCATAAGTATGACCCGATTCAGTCTGGGACAACCATGACCTGGTTTGGTCTACTTTTATCCATGTTTCCATGACAACCCTTGCAACGAGCTTATTTGGACCAAAACCCAAGTCTATTATGACTTGGAAGTATTGAGTCGGAATCATATCTCTATTAACGAAAAGCTAAAGTAACCTTGAAGGTTTTAGTTTTTAAAATTTGTCATGAAGGTTTCAACGTTTGGAGTTTTTACCTAAAATAGGTTGAGTGAAAAAATTATCAATATAGGTGATTTGAAAAGTATTTATCAAAATAAATAAAGTTACTTTTTTCTTACTCATTATCCTATTGAATACATTTACTTATTAAAAATAAAAATGCCAAATATATTAGAATCTTAAAGTATAAGATTAAGTGGCTGGTATTTATAAATATATATTTTTTAATTTTTCATAATTTTGGTCATATCGTAACAATTAAAAAAAAAATAGCTATACGTGTTTAAAATATTTTTTCAAACTATGAATTTTAATTTTTACTTATTTCAAAAGCATATTAAAATAAGTTATATAAAATCTTTTTTTTCTTATACATAGTTTAGCCATATGTAATCACGTACACGTAGCTGTTATATTATGTTCTAATATATAAATATCAAATTACTGTTATAATATATTTTAAAAGAAAAGGTTAATATAAATAATATAGGTGATTTTCTTACCATTTCGATGTTTGCTGAAAACACAATTATATTCAAAATATATTATTTTGTAAGTTATACGAGTTTCGGTACCGCACATGCACCTTCACGAAGTATCGAACCGGTTCCGACCGAACAATGTCAGCACATGTATCGGTATCTTTTTGGGTATATTACGATTTTATTTTTGTGAATTTTTCAAGATTCTTTATTTTAGGTATTTAGAAAAATAAACAATTTTTTTTCAAAAAAATATTCTTTGACAACTGTTTTCTATAAAATAAAACCTAAATTTTTAAATTTTGTTAACATATTTTTTTTATTCTTTTTTGGTGTTACGATATTCCTAAACTAAAGAAAACATTTAAATACTAGATTATTTAAAAATGATCTAAAAACAACTATTTTTAATCATAAATAATAAGTAATTAATATTTATATGTTTGAGAATAACACATTGTTAAAATGACGAGCAAGAAAAAGAGAATTAAGTTTGTTTAAAAATGTTTTTTTAAAGAAAGTTTATTTTCTAAATTTCTAATTAAAAAAATTTATTTAACCTTATTAAGTTTTTTTAGTATGAAATATTTGTATTCAATAAGCTTATGAGTGAGAAAAAATAAATTTTACCTATTTTAGTACCCAGACGCAATCGGAGCCTAAAAAGCTGCTTCTGAATCTATAGAACTGCGATCCAGGTAACAAATCAAATCAAATCAAATCAAATGGTATGTTCAATTTCATTCTAAACCCTAGTTATTATTCATTATTCGTTGATGCTTGCATGTTTAAACTTCACAACTTTAACTCCTTGATGATGATACAATGACAACTAATGCCTTTTCAAAGAATAATTAACACAACTTAAACCTAAATTATAACTTTACATAATCTTACTATATATCACATTAGAAACTGCACTTCTTTTCTTATTCATTAAGTTGTTATGTTTACCATGAAACGAGCTTCGATTCGTCCTAAAATTCATGTATAGGTTTTTATTTCTGTACTAATTAGATAAGTTCTTGCATATATTGTATCTTTGTTGACTAAAGACAGTAACTTGAAACAATACTTGTAATATAAGTATATACACACATGTATTTTTGTCGTAACATGGATCGTTGTTAATGGTGTTATAATTCTTGATGTCAATAGAATTTTCTTGCACTATGTGCAAGTGGATACTACGACGGCACCATTTTCCACAGAAACATAAAGGGATTTATGATCCAAGGCGGAGATCCCACGGGGACCGGAAAAGGAGGGACGAGTATTTGGGGCAAAAAGTTCAATGACGAGATACGCGAGTCTCTCAAGGTATAATATAGTACGCATGCAAGATCTACTACTTAAAAGTGTGCTATGTTTGTTTTACCAATGGTTGTTTTTGGCATTTTTAGCATAATGCGAGAGGTGTGCTATCAATGGCTAATAGCGGGCCTAACACAAACGGGAGCCAGTTCTTCATTACTTATGCTAAACAACCGCATCTCAATGGAGCATATGCTATCTTTGGCAAAGTCATTCATGGTTTTGAGGTCCTTGATCTCATGGAAAAGGTATATTCGCTTAGTTATTTCTGTGCATACCAATTCAGTTACTCTTTTTGTCTCTTGCATTCTATGATTATTGCTACACTTTCTGTTTTGTGATGCCCAACTAACATTTTGTGTTATTTTTGTTGGAAATTTGAAGTTCAAATTTGCATACCTACTTTTTGCTATGGCCTACCGCTTTATTGTGCTTTTCTTCACCAGTTTTGCTTATTATCATTGTTTAGGGTCATGTGTGAATGTGACATTTAACTGAGTTTCGTTATCTCATAGAACAATGTGGTAGATCAAAAGTTGCAAATTTTATGATATATATGGCGCATTTATTTACTTTATCAGCGGAATTAGAAGCTGCGTACAAGTATACAACTTTTCACTAGGGGTGTTGTTTGTGCATGTTAATTGGACTTCAGGCTTTTCGGGTATGATATTGCATTGAATAACAGATCTGTTTTTACAATTCAGGTTCGGGCTGTTTGGTTGTCTGGTATTCCTGGTTTGGGTTACGTTATGGGTGGTTCAGGTTATGGGTAGATTTGTTATAAGACCAATCCATATTAACAAATACAGATCGGTATCAAAAACCCTAACTTCCCATGACGGCGTAACCCGATCCGAGGATACTCAACAACCTGAATAACTGAATTGCAATACGGACCAGTTATTGGATGCACAAAACTTCCAAATATCCGATTCGAACTACCCAAAGTTAGGTTAGTATACCCAAACAACACCTATGATTTTCACAAGCATGAAGCTTATATATTATGGATGTGGATCTCGTTAGATAATTGTGGATGCTTTGATATATTATGTATATTGAAAATACACTGATTTATGCATTATATAAATTGGTTTTTGTTCTTTTGCGCAGACTCCAAACTCAGGAGCTGGGGACCGGCCACTGGCAGAGATTAGGATTAATCAGGTAACAATTCATGCGAACCCGCTAGCTGGCTAGTATTTGTGTGATATCCTAACCTGCAAATTCACAATTATGGTCTTGAAACCAGTTCATTTGTAATGATAAGATATCAAGAACTAAACTCTAAATTGTAGTACTTGGAAGTTTACATGCTACTTATATTCTAATAAGTCTTGGTCTTGAAAGATGATTTGTTTCATCTCACTCTTACCTGTTTACTTGAGAATTTGGTTGATTTGAGTTGTATGTATCATCAATGGTCAAAGTGTCAAATAAGTATATTTGATAGCTCGTAAAAATGGAAGTTAAATGTGTTAAGAGTCATTTGGGTTATAAGCTTCACTTGGGATTAGGAAGGGATTTCCAATTTGTTTAATCATACTCCCATACAGTATAAACATGCATAAACCCTAAGTTTACTAGCAATTAAGCATTTGTAGCTTACAAACTAACCGAAAAACGACTGAGATGAAGGGATTACATTACGATAGCGAAAATTCTATCATCCGTGATCACAACGAAATGATTGAAAACCCCACAGCTCACTCATCAACAAATGGTAACAAAAATTTGGCTTAGATAAGCCTATTGGACCATCGTGGCTACAACAGGGGTTGCGAGAAGAGAGCCTCGCACTTGCCGTTCTAAGATTCTTCCATGCCAAACAACGATCCCAACTACAGTTTCAACAACCTCTTGGACATGTAAAGAACTTAATCAAAATCACCCCCTCTTAGTAAACGATAGTTATATGCCGACGACGCAGGAACAATAAAAGGGTACACCGGTGCAAAACACGAAGAACAAAACAACATGAAAGACTTTTTTTCTCTCTCTTTCTCACCATATAAACACAAGGTGGAGTCAGTGGAGAGAATGGATAACACGTAACAAACGAGTTATGCATAACTTAGTTGTACCACATGCTTTACGAATTGTAAAAGTATACAGGGAATTTTGTGAGTAGCACCGATATTTACAAATAGAAATTATAATTTGTTATTTAAATAATTAAAAATCATTAAAAATATATTTCTAAAAGTAAGATTGAAAAAATAAGTTTTACATTTCTTCTGTTTGACATCATGGGTTCGAATCCCGGTATCCCACTCATGCGTCATATTTTCGGGTTTAAGTCCAAGTAAATTAAATATCACGACATCAAACCAACTAAAGCTTTTAAGGGGTTTAGCCAGTGGTTATCGTTAAAAATAAATAAAAAGTGAAAATGAGGGGATTTTTGATACATGGCACCACGTCAACGATTTTTATTTGAAGGATGCAGTGGTGCTATAGGCCAAAAATCACACTCCCTGTTTTATAATTATTTTCATCACACAAATCGCTATTTTGTCACTATGTTATTGCCCAAAATCCATCCCCCTTGTCGCCCGCATGGTCTTACATGTGAGTTCGTATTCGTAAACCCCAAATTACTTGCAGACTTTACTAACTGTAACAGTAGCGTCTCCTTCACACTTCATTCAATAATTATGGCGCTAAAACCACCACACTCATAACTTATTTTCTTTCTTTCTTTCTTCAGCATCTCCCGCCATGGCTACCAATGGAGACGATAATAACAACATCCAAGTAACCCCTATTTCCTCTAAACCAAGCCCTAACCCTAACCCTAACATTAGCCCCGCCGATTCGTCCAACAAATCACCCAGTCCTCATGACTTCATACTCTCCGTCGCTTCAAAGCTCGCGTCTCAGCCGTTGCAGTACTCCGATCCCGATGTTTGGGCCGTACTCACTGCCATCTCTACTAAAGCTCGCCAACGCCGTCAGGTTTAACCTAATAATTATAATTCTATATCTAACCAATTGTGTATACGAGAGTTTATTTGACCAAAGTCAACGTGCATTGGTTGAACGTTAAATTAGTGACTTGTTTTGTTTAGGTTTCATAAGTTTAATATGCTTCTGACTAGCCGAATAGTAGCCGATACGCGGTTTGTAACTAATTGAGTACAAGTGTCAGTGTGACACTGATAATGATTAACACAAACACGAAAGCAATAAACGATAACACACGAGGATTTAACGTGTTTCTGTCTAAACTGAGCATCTTATTAGCCAAACAGTAGCCGATACGTGGTTTGTAACCAATTGTGTATTAAGTGATACTGATAATGATATTGATTAAGCGTCAGGTTTAACTATATATCTCATTCTGTAACCAATTAAGTAACATCATTCTTCAATTTGTAATCAATTGAGTATAAGTGACAATGTGACACTGATAATGATATTTACTAACTCACTAACCGTCAGGTTTAACTATATATCTCATTCTGTAACCAATTGGGTGATATCGTTCTTCAATTGTAACCAATTGTGTATAGGTTTGTGATTAGAGGAGTTGATTTGACACATAAGTTTTTTAGATTTAATAAATTTGTGTTTAGTTTAATGAAGTGACACTGATGGTGGAATTGATAATTAGGGAACTGATATGCTTCTGACTAGTGATGAGCTTCTCATTTCGCCGAACAGTAGCTGATATGTGGTTTGTAACCAATTGTGTATAAGTGACACTGATAATGATATATTGATATTGATTAATTAACTGTCAGGTCGGTTTAACCATATATCTCATTCTGTAACCAGTTAAGTAATATTGTTCTTCAATTTGTAACCAATTGTGTATAGGCTTGTGATTAGTGGAGTTAATTTAACACAGAAGTTGTTTAGATTTAATATATTTGTGTTTAGTTTAATGAAGTGACACTGATAATGGTATTGATAAAGTAGGGAATAAATATGCTTCTGACTAGTGGTGAGCTTTTCATTTAGCCGAACGGTAGCTGATAGTCTGATATGCGGTATTGCGGTTTTTAACCAATTTTGTATAAGTGACAGTGCGACACTGATAATGATATTGGTTAACCGTGAGGTTTAACCACATATCTCATTCTGTAACCAGTTAAGTATTATCATTTTTCAATTTGTAACCAATTGTGTATAGATTTGTGAATAGGAGAGTTAATTTGACATAGAAGTTGTTTAGATTTAATAAATTTGTGTTTAGTTTAATGAAGTGACACTGATAACGGTATTGATAACGTAGGGAATAAGTATGCTTCTGACTGGTGATGAGTTTCTTATTTAGCCAAACAGTAGCTGATACGCGGTTTGTAACCAATTTTGTATAAGTGATGGTATGGCATTGAAAATGATATTGATTACACATGAGGTTTAACCATATATCTCATTCTGTAACTAGTTGAGTAATATCATTTTGTAATTTGTAACCAATTGTCTATTGGCTTCAGGATTGTGATTAGGAGAGTTAATTTGACACAGAAGTTAACAGCACTGGTTGAACATTAAATTAATTAGTGACTACTTTTGTTTAAATTTACTAAATTAGTGTTTAGTTTAATGAAGTGGCGCTGATGATAGTATTGATAAGCAGGGAATAAATATGCTTCTGACTAATGAAGAGCATCTCATTGGCCGAACAGTAGCAGATACACGGTTCCAGATTTTATCAAACCAAATCAGTCAGCAACATTGCAAGATATATAGGAAGAATGTTGCTAAAGAAGATGAACAGGGTCAATCCAGAGTCTATTATTGTGGCTACTTAAAAGACACCAGGTTGTTGTCTTTTAAATAAATGGAGCTTGTTTGATACGCTTTGGGGAATTGGATGTGAGTTGTTTTTGACTTGTTTAACTTTTTGCAGCACAAATGGAACGTATCTCAATTGGGAGAAGTTGAATAAAAACAGTCCCGAGTCTAAACTACATCATGGAGATATCATATCGTTTGCAGCACCTCCTCAACATGGTCAATTTAGTTGCATTTTTTGTTTTTTTTCTTCTGTGTTGTTGGTGCTTTATTTGAAGTAGTCATTTTATCATGGCTACAGATCTTTCTTTTGCATTTGTGTTCCGAGAAGTTCTTAAAGCTAATTCAGGGCCAGATAGCCTGCCTCTAAAAAGAAAAGCAGGTATGTAACTGTAATTCCTTAGGTCTTTCTTGCTTGATTCCTTGTACCAACATGGCAAAATATTAATTGTCATCTCTCTTTTTACTAATTTATAACTAGTGTAGTACACTAAAACTATCCCCTTTTATTCTCAAGCATCTTGTTATTTTTGAAGATGTACACACACATACACATTTCTGAAATGACTTTCTTTGTGATGCAAAGATGAGTTTGGCTCCGAAACCAAGAGGCTAAAAGGAATTGGCATTGGTGCTTCTGAAGGTCCTCTTTCCCTAGATGACTTTCGAAGTCTTCAACGGTCAAACACGGTATTTTTATTTTTAATTTGTAAATTATCATTGCTAGAATAGATAATCTTGACTTATTACTTCTAATTCACATGTAGGAACTAAGGAAGCAATTGGAAGATCATGTTGCAACCATTGAGCAATTACGTAATGAACACCGTGCAGCCATTGAGCTTCATGAAGTTGTATGTTTTGCTTCAGCATACTCATTGGGTCTATATGTTATCCAACTCACATGATCTGCATGCATGCGTTTTCTGTGGGTTGTATTTGGGTCAGGTGGCAACTGATTTCTCTCTTTATTTTCAGGAAAAGAAAAACCTAAGGGAGTCCATTTCAAAAACTTACGTAGATGAGCTCCAGGAGATACGTAATCAATTTGAAGCAAAACAGAAGGAATTAGTTGAAGTTAATAAATTAAATTCTGAACAAAAACATGCTATGGTGGACCTCAATGAAAGACTTAATGCCTCCATTCAGTCCTGTACTGAAGCAAATGAAATAATGCGTAGGTGAGTCGAAAATTTGTGGTTTAAGATTTAGTAAAATGCTGATAGTAGACTCCTTTCAGGATAAAAAGAACGCTTTACTCTTATAAGATGGCTTCGGGGGTTGCTATTCATGTTTCTTAGCCCTAAAAGTCTTATTATTGTAATTCTCTTGTAAGACAAGCTGAATCAACCATTATCTTGTTGATCTAATGAGGTTATATATTGCATAATATACATAAAAAGTGTAGATGCTACATAGATTTGGAGAATATATCAAACCTTTTATTTTATTTTGTAGCCAGAGCGCATCTATAGCTGAACTCAAGGCTCTTCTAGATGAAGAGAGAGAACAGAGGAAAGAGGATAGAGAAAAGGCCATAGCAAACCTGACAGCCACAGTACAGAGGGTTAAATCAGAAGCTCAGGAGGAATTGAAACTGCTTTCAGATGCTGCTCTTAGACGAGAAAATGAACAGCAAGAAATTATAAATAAGCTTCAGGTTTGAGAACTGTTTTCTCTGATGACGGATCCTTTGTTTTTATTTCTCTCAACAGAATGTAAAGAGTGTGGATGCTTATATTTACAGGAATCAGAGAAAGAAAGGTGCTCATTGGTGGAAACTTTGCGATTCAAATTGGTAAATATGCATAACTTTCTTGTACTATAATGTCGGCATATATTTACTATTTTTTCACACACTTTATAGTTCATCATTACTTGATGTTAAAACAGGAAGACACTAGGCAGAAACTGGTTAGTTCTGATAATAAGGTCCGCCAGCTCGAATCCCAGCTTTCTCAAGAGCAACGAGTTTCTTTCATTGCTAAAAAAGTATGATTATTACTGCTTCTAAGATATAAGTTGTCTTACAGTTTCGTGTTGTATGTTTTATTTCCTGTATATAAAGTGGTTTATCATTGTACATTCTGCAATTATGCACTTGCAGAAGGTACAAGAACTTGAGCAAGACACTAGCAGACTGAGAAAAGAACTCGAGAGTGAAAAGGTAGGGATCTCTGTACATTGTATTCTCATCATCTTTATCAGGTGTTTTTTTCCTTCTGTACCTCTGATAACACCATTAAAAATATAAAGTGAGAGTCCCTTATATGTTTTCTATGTGAACCAAATTCACATAGTGAAACTAACCAAGTGATCTTCTAGCTTTATTTTTGTTATCAATCGTGTTAAATTTGTAACTTTTGATCGAATGAAAAGCAGGGCCGCCCATAAAGGGGGGCAGGGTGGCCGACCACCCTCAGCCCAACATCCCGCTAGGCCCGGATTTTTTTAAATTTATATATTATATATTTTTATATAAACAAATATGTAATTTTAATCTTTAAACTCAATTACACACCTACTAGCTTGGTGTAGTGGCAAGGTGTATCACCCTCAACCAAAAGGTTGGGGGTTCTAGTCTCATTTGAGACATAAATTTTTTTTGAACAACCCAAATCATAACCAAGTAAGCCCATTTAAAAATTTAAATGCTTAAAAAAAACCTTTTACTTAAGGTTCAAGATTTTATTTCGCCTTTGGCCCAAAAAATTTTTAACACATCTCAGAGACGGCCTGGCCCTGATGAAAAGTTGTGGGGGCAAATTATGTGCAACTCATGCTAAGTTTCTCTGGTTCAAAGCCTTGAACTGAGGTTTCTTCTTTGCGTTTAGCAGGCAGCTAGGGAAGAAGCATGGGCTAAGGTTTCTTCTCTTGAACTCGAGATCAATGCTGCAATGCGAGATCTTGAATATGAAAAACGCAGGCTAAAAGCCTCCCGAGAAAGAATAATGCTTCGGTAAGAATAATAATTCTGATTGCAGTTATTTAGCTTAGCTTATGAGTTTTTGAAGTGTTATATTACATGGTATGCAGGGAAACTCAGCTCCGGGCGTTCTATTCAACGACAGAGGAGATCTCCAGTTTATTTGCAAAGCAACAGGAACAATTAAAGGCGATGCAGAGAACACTAGAAGATGAAGAGAATTATGAAAACATATCAGTTGATATTAACCCCAATATTGATAACATGGATCAAATAGATTCTCACCACCAAAACAAAGAAGCAATTGGGTCTCAATGCAGTGGCGGCGCGAAGGCGGCTGATTCAAGCACTTCCACCAAGAAACAGCGCGGAAATCAAGCAGAGACATCGAGTGATGAAGCTAGTGTAACCGAGAAGCATGAATGTGATACCCGAAACCAAGAAACTTGTGAAGAAACACAAGAAGCAGAGTTCCCCTGTTTTGGCCCTAGCGGTAAGGGTGCGTTTGGTTCTGATATCGAGGGCGGCAATGCGGCGGCAATGGAAACTGAACAAGTTCACGAAACCGAAACTCAAAATCTCGACTTGAATAAATTAGCTGATGATACAATGGTAGTTGATGAGGAAGAAGAAAGGGCTAACATCAATGGCGGTGAGAATGTTATTAACCAATCAAAGGACCCAATTGAAGAAGACACAGAAGCCGGAGACACCATTAGAACAGATGACCTTTTGGCTTCTGAAGTTGCTGGTAGTTGGGCTTGTGAGACCGCCCCTTCATGTCACGGGGAGAATGATTCGCCAGGAAATGTCGGTTCTGATAAGGGCGGCACTCGTGGCGCTGGGGTTTTGCATGATTCTGCTAGTGTAGCAGCCGAGAGTCAAACTGGTGTTGGAAGGAACCCTGAGCATGAAGCGGTTACTAAGATGATAGGGATTATTGAACCGGAAATGAAGGGCCAATTTGTCGGTGTTACAGAGAGTGACAGTGAGAAAGGTGTGGCCTCTAACTCTGATACACAGGATTGCACCCAAGGTGATGACGAATCTGATGAGGAGAATGAGGGTCATCATAATCCGTCAAATAATGATAATAAGGCGGCTGAAACAATGGATGAAGATGATGACGATGGCGACGAAGCAACCCAGCAAGATTCGGGGTAAAACCGCATCAAATGGATTCATCTATGGCATGGTAAGATTGCAAGTCCTTGAAAAGGCCGTTAAATTGGACAGGTCTACTTATGAATGGTTTCGATCTGTTTTCTAGCGGGTCAAATGAATAAATTCTAAAAAAGGTAAGACTAAAAGGAAACGTGTCAAACTAGTCCTTAGTCGGGTAGGAAGGTGTAAATTCATTTATCTTGTCTTAGATCAACTATGTATTTACCAAAATAATTAAATTTTATTTATGGTAAATATGATGTAAACCGAAGAGAGGTTTAGGTGCAATGTACTTTTTCTTTTTTTTTTTAAGTCTGATTATGCACTGTTTTATTAAATTTGAGTTATTAGTCACTCCATACCCTTGTGTTTTCTTTGTAGTTTGTAGCTCTAAGTATTTAAATATGAAAGCCAATGGAAATCCAAATTTTAGGATCACATACATATAGATAACGACATCAGAAAAGAACAATTTTAATTGGATTTATATGCATCTCTTATTCTCTTGTATTAAAAAAGTGCTATTGGTTGGTCTCCAATCTATTCATGTGCATATCGATAGCGACATGAGGAGATAATAATATATAGCACAAGATATCATCTAAATATAGTTGGTGCTAACGTATTATTACTAATTGGTATAATTGAGGAAGTTGGTGTGACAAAGTGGTATTTATTAGTTTATATGATGTTTGTATATATTATTTTGGTTTTGTATTTCAGTAATGATGTTGGTGTAGTCGGATGGTTGTGCCATTGCATTATTGGGTTGTCAGTGGTTTGGGACTAAGGTTCGAATCGCTGGAATCATTGGATGGTTGTGTCATTGCATTGTAACCGGTACATCAAAATTACTAATAATAACAAATGAGAATTTTGGTGCCGCAAAGTGGTCCAAAAGTGTATAACTGGTTCACCAAAATCACTAATAATGACAAATGAGAACTTTGGTGTCGCAAAGTCGCGACTGGGCTAGTTGCGGCACACTATTGGTTCTTGGCATTTTGTTTTTTGTTTCTTGGCCTTGGCCATGGGCACCTTGGCTTTCCTTAGCTGTGCCTTGGCATGTTGTTTTTTAGTCTCGGTTGCGTAACGAACGTAATGAAAACCGACAGGATGTCATTTTTTTGTTTTAGTTATGGTACCGTACTTTTTTTTGTTTTTGTTCATGCAGACCTTTTGCCCTTCGTTTTAGCTTTGTTATCGTTACAAAGGTAACGAAAACCGACCGAATGTCAATTTTTTTTTGATTTTTTTCATTTTAGTTCCAGTAATGAAAGTGTCGCAAACCAACCGAATTTGCGTAGATTCACCGCCTCAACGGTCGGGACTGACAATGCTCGGGTTTTACCGACGGATGTTACCTTATTGGTCCACTCAAGTTTACTATTTTATTTTTGTTTTGTTTTATTTACGCTTTTTGTTCCGACACCATAATGCTTGTAACCGAAACCGACCATGTTTGGGTTTTACCATCCTGAGTTTTATCGACTACCCGGCGCGCTAAGCTCTAGTTATTAACATTTTAGTTAAAAATCCACAAACAACTCACATCATTGAAACATCATAAATATGATATATTATGAATGCTGATGGATTAGTTAAAGGTTATTGAATATTTGTAGGAGTATAAATATGTAAAGCAGAAGTATAAAAGGACTATATTATTATTATTATTATTATGTTGTTGTGTTTGGAGGTGAAATAAAAGCATGTGTACTGCACTGTATATTGATGGCCTGTCTGGTCTTCATTTCATTTTCCCCCCCATTCTCCCACCGCAAAAGTGGGCCCCACTGAACTCAAAATCAACCACACCCTTCTCAATAAAGTTAAAGTGATTGTTTATTATTATTAACAATTTTGATAATGAAATTGAAGTGAAGTGAAGTGAAGTGAAGTGAAGTGAAGTGAAGAGCAATGGCTTCTTCGTATAGAAGAGGAACGGTGAAAACAGATCGTACTCCTCCCTCCAATAATAATCTCAGAACCTCTTCTTCCTTCAAATCCAACAACTCTAATGTTCGTCGTAGCAGCTCCGGTGCCGGTCTTAAGGATTCTGATGATTCCGGTGAGCTTTATCTAATTCTGTCTCATTATCATTAGTGTAGCTTTCTGCCGATCTCACGCTTTTAGATTTGTTCATTTATAGTTAGGTTTACTTTACTTTACAACTTGTGAATTCATTGTGATCTATTTAATTTACAGCCAGCTGTTAGAATGAATTATGATTCCAACATTGTTAAAGAATCAGTTTTACCATTGTGTATCTATAACATCCATACCGATACCGAAAACATGAAAGAGTACCAGTGCCACTGCGGTACCGGTATTCTAGTAAAAAAATGCGCATCCCTAAAAAATGTGTTTAGGGCTGAGCACGATTCAGTTCGGTTCGGTTATTAGGTGAAACCGAAACCAAAGTCATCGGTTTTTGGATATACAAACCGTTCAGTTATAGTTGGTTTTTTTTTTTCAATTATGTGTAGACATTGCAAAAAATTTTTAAAAATGAAGATGATTTTAAGCTTGTGTTAGAGTACCACAAATATATTGAATACGAAAAACAAAAATATGCGTGTGTTACGTGGAACCATACGAATACAAAGTTGCTAGAGTAGTAGATTTTAAAATTTAACCAAGTTCTTAATAAAAAACACTAAAAGTTTAGTCCTAATCTTCATTCATCATCTTGTTCATCTTCAAAGTTTAGTCATAGTCTTCATAATTTTCATCACCATCAATTGGTTCGGTTTTCTTTTCAGTTTTTTAATTAAAAATGGAAAACTGAACCGAAACCGAAAATTCGGTTTTTCAAATAAACAAAAAATTAACAGTCGGTTTTGGTTTTTTCAGTTAATTCAGTTGTCTGCTCACCCCTAACTGTGTTATTGGTTAGCATTAGTGCGCTTGTTTAGGAGTTGTGAGATCAATAGATCAAGTTTGCTTCTAGAGAATGATTCCACATGTTGAAAAATAGTGTTATGGTATGACTACTACAGTGGTTTTTTAATGATATGGTAGCATTCTGGACTATATCTAAGCTGCTGGTGAGAGTCTAGGACCCAAGTAAGACTAACCTTTTCATAGGATGAGAATGAACGACACGCTAAATATGTGCAATATTCTTATTGTACTTTTATCTAAATTTTTCAATGATTTCATGTTGTTTGGTTGATTGATCACCGAATGCCATACTAGTCCCCTGCACCTATAACCCATCTTCTTATATATATATATATATATATATATATATATATATATTATTTTGTACAATCATGTTTGTCGTTTTAGATTTTGTAAGTGGTGATTTTGATCTTGCACTCTAGACTAGGTATTTTAGTGTATTAGTAGTTAATACTTAATAGCTTGCAGGCTGAAGAGTGAAGTCTGAATCTGATTGCTGCTGTTAGTAACAATTGTGAATATCTTGAGTTTGAGGGCTATATTGACGCGCATTGTCTAGAACTAAACCTAAGATAAGATATTTCAATTATCAGAGCATACAGAGTAACAGAAACTCACAAGTCACACTTGATAATAATCTGTAATAAACTGGACCAAAGAGCTTAAAACTTCCTAATTTGC
Organism: Bidens hawaiensis; assembly: GCF_021521415.1. Classification (NCBI taxonomy): domain Eukaryota; kingdom Viridiplantae; phylum Streptophyta; class Magnoliopsida; order Asterales; family Asteraceae; genus Bidens; species Bidens hawaiensis. The sequence goes on along the minus strand of NW_027493740.1, from coordinate 169,416 downwards.
TGATAATGTTAGAATTATGTTGGTGAAAGATGTAGTACCCCCAAAGTTTTGCTGATCGGATTCTTTAGATGGTCTGAATCCTAATGCAGCATCAATGAAGCACACATGCATTGGTGTTGATGCTAACTTATTTGTATTGGTACTGGTATGCAACACATGTCATGGTCTATAGAGGTAAACTTTCTACACTAATGCATGTGTGCTTTGTTGGTGCTGCAATATTTTATCTCCACTGCCAAAAAATTTAACATCAACAAGTCCAAAATCCCATCCTATTTGGGGTAGGCTAACCCACCAACAACAAATCACATTGAAATTAAAACTAATATATTGAATTTGTGATGCAGTTTCTGGTCGAGTTCGAGTTGCTGTCAGATTAAGACCTCAAAGTTCTGAGGAGATGGTGGCAGATGCTGATTTTGCTGACTGTGTGGAATTGCAACCAGAGGTGTGAGAATGCTACTTCTTATAACTTAGAATTTAATGAACATATAACTATATTTTTCCAATTAGCGTTAAGTTAATCATGTGATTAGTGATTAATCACCGAAACTTATTGATCCATCTCAGTTTAAAAGGTTGAAACTTCGGAAAAACAATTGGGATTCAGATACGTATGAATTTGATGAAGTGCTAACTGAATCTGCATCCCAGAAGCGTGTTTATGAAGTTGTTGCAAAACCTGTGGTTGAGGTGGGTGATGTTTCATTACCTTTTTCTGTTCGTTTACTCGTAGTTCAATGGCAAAGCCTATACTTGAGCTGATAATATTTAATTATGCATTTCAGAGTGTTCTGGACGGGTACAATGGGACAATAATGGCATATGGTCAAACAGGAACAGGGAAGACTTTTACTTTAGGACGATTGGGTGATGAAGACACATCGGCACGTGGAATCATGGTCCGTGCAATGGAGGATATACTAGCTAATATATCTCGGGATTCTGATTCAGTCATGATCTCATACTTGCAGGTACATATGTCCTTACACATAAAATGCATTAATGAATTAAGTTTCTATTCTAGTCTCTAGATAAAATTCTTCATTGAAATGCTGTAGCTTTACATGGAGACAATCCAAGACCTATTAAATCCAACAAATGATAACATTTCAATTGTTGAAGATCCCAAAACTGGTGATGTGTCTGTACCAGCAGCCACTCTGGTAGATATACGAACCCACCATGATTTTATGGAATTGTTGCGGTTGGGAGAAGCACATCGAGTTGCTGCTAACACAAAACTTAACACCGAGTCTTCTCGTAGTCATGCTATTTTAATGGTAAGTTGCTTACTAGTTTTCTGATTTTAATATCCGATTTAAAGTTGGTAGCTTGACACCATACTTTTTTGATGAAATTCTTCAGGTGCACATTAAGAGGTCTGTAACAGAGATGGTATCAGAGATTGTAACTGAAAATGACCATTCCCTTCACATGAGCAAAAATTCTAAGCCACCTGTTATTCGAAAAGGCAAATTAGTTGTTGTAGATCTTGCAGGCTCTGAACGTGCTCACAAGTCAGGTGTATAGGCATAAATTGTTTTAAACAATCTGTTATAAGATTCTGTTAAGGTGTTAATTTTATATAGTTATAATCTTACACTAGGTATTTATTTTCAGGAAGTGAGGGACACACATTAGAGGAAGCAAAATCTATAAATCTTTCTTTAAGTGCATTAGGAAAATGCATAAATGCTCTTGCAGAGAATAGTCCTCATGTACCTGTAAGAGATTCTAAGCTGACGAGGCTGCTTAAAGATTCATTTGGAGGTCAGTTCTTTAGAACATTAGCAACTTATTATTTTTTATTACTTCTATAGCTTATATTGAAGCAACATATGTTTGAAATGATTACACACCCTTGTAGATGGTGGTGTCAACATCACATAATCATGAGTTGCTTGTACATGGTATTTGCAGGTACTGCAAGAACATCATTGATTGTAACTGTGGGCCCATCTCCACGACATCGTGCAGAAACTACAAGTACTATTTTGTTTGGACAAAGGGTGAGCAACCTAGGTTTTGACGGTCTAAAAATTCGGAAAACAAATAATTGTATATGTTTTATGGTCATTATTTTCTGTATAAAGTTGACCATTTTCTGAAACAATTACCATAATCCATAGAGCAGAATCTCATGCATCATTTATAGGGCTCAGTTGTTTATAAATGGTGTTTTAAGTGTCATTTTTGTTCCATCTCAGGCAATGAAGGTTGAGAACATGTTGAAAATAAAGGAGGAGTTTGATTACAGAAGTTTGTGTAAAAGACTTGAGACACAGATTGACAAACTCATTGCCGAAAATGAAAGACAGCAGAAAGCATTTGAGTATGAAATTGAAAGGACAACAATAGAAGCACAACAGCGTATATCTGAGGCTGAAAATAATTATGCTGAAGCTTTGGAGGTTAGTTTAGAGATTTGTGATTGTAATGCAACTTTTTTCTCTACAATACATGCCTTCAAAGTTCCAATAGTTGTTATAAATTAGGCAAACTGCACAAATATAAATAACTTTTCTTGATTTTAACATCCAATTCTACAATAGGCATAAAATAGAAACCAACTTACATTTATCACCAATTTTAGCAACCAAGTTACATTATGCCACAAAAAGTTGTTTACCTCTATTAATGCACACAGTTAAACCAGTTCCAATAGTTGTTATAAATTAGGCAAACTGCACAAATATAAATAACTTTTCTTGATTTTAACATCCAATTCTACAATAGGCATAAAATAGAAACCAACTTACATTTATCACCAATTTTAGCAACCAAGTTACATTATGCCACAAAAAGTTGTTTACCTCTATTAATGCACACAGTTAAACCAGGAACGTGGCATTTTTTGTTGATATTTAAAAGGTGCTGACATGGCATCTTATATTCTTTTGTGTATATGTATATGCAACTTGGCATCTGATTTGACAGTTTATAATTATTTTCAAATTAAAATTTTCTTCAGAACAAGATAACTCTTCAGAACAAGTTCTATTCTTTTTTGAGCCGTTTGCTCCTATAGATTTGCATGCTTCACTCAGTGTGAGGCTTTTGGTTGAACTTTCATACCCCTATGCATTTTTGCTAAGCCTAGAATGTTTTATGTTCTTGTAGACAGGGAAAATGAAATGCCAGATGGACTACATGGAATCTATTAAAAAGCTAGAGGAGAAGTGGATGAGCAACCATTCAAAACATGGAACCAATGGCTTCATTAACGGTCATGGTGGAGAGGTATAAACTATCAAGCCTGAAATTCTATATAAATTAAAGATATTTCACAAGTGTCATCCATAGAATCACCATTCTACAAAATTTAAGTTCCATACAGTTAAAAATGTGTTCTTGATTATGTTTTATATGAGTACAAGATGATTATGCTGCAAAATTCAAATTCTATTTTCCCATCATATATATCACAGTATTCTTTCATCACTCACTCCCCTAAATTAACAGGTTAATGAAGATGTTACAGAATTAAAAATAAAGCTTCAGAAGGAAATTGCTTTACAAAAACGAGCTGAAGAGGAGATCCAAAATCTTAAGAACTCACAAGTTCACCCTTCAGAGGTCTGTATTTTTTTTTAATATCAAGCTAGAATAAGTGTTATCAGTATTTAAGATTTTGACTAAATTTTTGAATACTGGAATATGTATTACATTACATATTATCCTCATAACTAGGCAGGTGTGGATGCTGATGTTATAAAGCTTCAAAATTTATTGGATGAAGAAATTCGTCAAAAACAGAAACTTGAGGAAGAAGTTTTAATGTTGCAAAGCAGATTGACGCAACTGACTCTCAGTTCTGGTCAGGTAGAAAGCTTGATGTGTATACACATTATAACTTTGATGATTCTTTGTGTCACGATGTATCTACTAGTCACTTTAAATATGCATTACAAAAGGAGGTGAACATTTGGGTCGTTTTTTGTTTTAGCCAAGATGCTCGCAGCTTGATAATCAAAGCAATGGAGACAGAACGTCAATAGCTAATCTTCATGAACATGGTATGCAGAATTTGCCATTAATGCTATAAAGTGGTTTATATTTTTCTAATATGGTTCTCTCAATCAAATTATAAAGTTGGATTGCAAAAGATCCTGTGTTTGCTAGAGTCAGAAGATCTTAATGTTCGTTTGCATGCAGTTAAGGTGGTGGCCAACCTAGCAGCTGAAGGTTATTGTTTCCTAAAACCCTATTATCAAGCGCATATCTTCTTTTTAAGTCTGATAGATTATTTCTAAAGCTGTTAAAAGTGAAAAATGTAATGTGCAGATAGTAATCAGGAAAGAATAGTTGAAGCTGGTGGTCTGTCATCACTGTTGGATCTCCTTACAAGCAGAAGCTTTGATGAAACAATTTGCAGAATAGCAGCTGGTGCTATTGCAAATCTTGCAATGAATGGTCTATATCTCTCTATACATGTACACACGTACATACATACACGCTTCCATGTTGTTTTTGGTAATCTTTATTGATATTTTATGCAGAAGCTAATCAAGAACTTATAATGGCTCAAGGTGGGATTAGCCTGTTGGCGATGACTGCAGCTGATGCTGAGGATCCACAGACTCTACGAATGGTATCTGGAGCTATTGCCAATCTATGTGGAAATGGTACTTACTATTTTTCATTTTTATATACTACTTCTGATAGTTTCTTTGTTAGTTTACACAATTACATGATTGCCCCAACCAATTCCTCTCTAATTGGCTCTGATATTTACGAAAGCTGGTAACATATTGTCTATGTATTGGATTTCAGATAAACTACAGACACGGTTGCGATCAGAAGGTGGAATCAAGGCCTTGCTAGGGATGGTTAGGTCAAGACATCCAGACGTTCTTTCTCAAGTAGCACGCGGAGTTGCAAATTTTGCAAAATGCGAGTCCCGAACTTCTCGCAAAGGTATTTTATGTGCGCGTGTGCATGTGTATGTTTTAACTTAATATAGTTCAAATACAGTTGTAGTTTTCAAACGGCATCTTTTAAAGGGAAGTTTTGTAAATTTTCTGTGTTAGGAAACAAGAACACCCGATCTATGTTGATAGAAGACGGGGCACTTCCATGGATCGTGCAAAATGCCAACAACGACGCATCAATCATAAGACGGCACATCGAGCTTGCACTTTGTCATTTAGCACAACACGGTAAGTATTTCATTTCGTTGCAATCTGAATTATATGATAGATGATTAATAAACAGACAACATTATTTGTGATCTCAGAAGTAAATGCAAAAGACATGGTAAGTGGAGGTGCGTTGTGGGAGCTAGTTCGTATCTCACGTGATTGCTCCCGAGAGGACATACGTGCTCTTGCTCGCCGTACGTTGACTAATAGTAAAATCTTTTCGTCTGAATTGAGGCGCTCACGAGTAGAAATCTAAACTCTCAATCATATTTTTGTAACATACGTCGGCGGTGTGTGACCGTTCTACGTACAGCGTTGTCTAGGACAGCAGACACCTGCATTATATGTCTGTAATTAATTTGTTAGTAATATATTTTTCACTCTAAAACTTAGGAGAGATTAATTTATCACACACTTTAAATGTGAGGTTCATTAACCTCGTTTGTGAAATAAAACCTCAAATGTGAAAGTGACTACGGTTAAGGCATGGAATCTTCATGAAACTTTTCATTCTCATAGTGGTGGATTTCCTTCTTAATGGTGTTTCTAGGTGAGTCAGGCTTGAAGCGTCCAAATCAATATGGATGTTTGACATTTCATCTTAGAAGAGCTCACTCGAGTACTGGGGTGATTTCAAAAGCTTTTAAAAAAAGTGAGTGACTCAATCATGAAAGTGAAGGCTTTCAACACATAATGCCACTTGCAGGTATTTAGCATGCCACAATTCATACATAGCCCATCAAAATTGAATTTCTTATGTAATTCAAAAACACGACATCCATACTCAGAAGGCATTAGTCAAACTACTTGATTGAATAATTATAAATAATCAAGTAATACGACAATTCAAAATTGGGGTTGTTCTTTAATTGGACCATACATTGTTGACTTCAATTTTAAAAGCATTAGGTACTCACTTGAGAATTTACACCCTTAATAGGTAACTTGATGCCTTCAATTATGTTGACTGCTATAAAGAGCATTTGATCCAACGGTGATAGAGTAAAATCTTGCTATTTCAAGTGGTGAGGATAGGGTGTTCACGGTTCTGTTTCAAACCGTGAAACTGTCCAAACCGTTCATCGGTTTGGTTTCGTGGTTGGTTTTTTTCCGTTACTTTCGGCTGGTTGGTTTTAAAAGTTTTAAACCGTAGCGAACGTTTGGTTTACGGTTTATATCAAAAACCGGTCGTATGAAAACAGACTGGATGTGAGATTTAATTACCATATATATATATATATAGAGGAGGGATTTTTTGAGATCCATGTTGAGTTTTAAGAACTTAAGAACTCCATTCTAGTCCACACATTTAATTAAATAGATTGGAATATGTGGTTGAGATTAAATCTGTCAAAAAAGTCAAAGTAGGAGAGAGAATAAAGATGTAACTGATTATACTAACTTTTACGTCTGTTACACATGTGTAAAAAGTCGACTCGGTGCGTAAAAAATTCTGTAATTTTTTTTACGTCTATGTAACCTACATATATTACGCATGTGTAAAAAAAATTCGAAAAAAAAATCTTTACACTGAGTTTTTAAAACTCAAAGGGGTTCTCATTTGAAATCTCCCATATATATATATATATAACTATTTAAATTAGCTTACTTAAAATTTGAAGTGAACACTAGGCTAATTTATGAAATGTTAAGTAAAACCGTTTTATTTTGCAAATTGTTTAAAATGAATTGGCCATTAATTATTATGTTATTTTGTTCAAACATGCAAGACTTCTTTTTTATTTATGTTGAAATGAATTTTTAAACATACGAACCACTAATGTTTGATTGGTTAAAAAATCACATCACGTAATAAATTTTTAATATTTAATTATTTACTGGAAACCAGTAAGTCGGCTTTCACCTTTAAAAAATTATAATTTTAAAACCGTGAAACCAAACTAGAACCAAATCGCTTATAACGGTTCGGTTTTAAATTTCAACGGTTTGGTTTCAGTTTTTGATAATAAAAAACTGTTGACAACGGTTTAGTTACAGTTTGACCCAAAAACCATCAAAAGTGGATCGTGAACACCTCTAGGTGAGGATTTCATGGTTGTAAAAAAAAATTGTATAATTTCAGAGTAGAATTAAATAGTGAATGAGTTGTTATACAAAAATAGCAACCAATAAGAGAGAGATGCATAATCCATTTAGGCATCACTAGGCAACTCTGAAGTGTAAGCACATACCTCATACAACCTTGGAATACGCTTAGAAACCTTTGTAGCCGTACGTTGATATTTAGGTGCCTCTGAAACCTAAGTGCAAAACCCTTAGCACCTAAGTGCAAAACCCTACAGCATTGAAATACCCTTAGCACCTTTGTAGCCTATACAATGATACTTAGGCACCTTGATTTGTAGCATAAATCTATTTATCTTAGCCTATTTTTGTAAAATGTTTAATCCACTTCACTAGTTCATTTGGCTATTTTGATCATTTCCCTTCAATATTATGCATGTGTGTAGGTGAACATTTTTTGTTTGCATGTATACATGTATATATATCAACATGGAATAGTTATCACTATGTATACAACCTGAGCCGAGGTCCGCTCATGCTCGAGTTTTTTTGTAAATGAGATGATCAGCGATAGGTACGTCTTGGCTAATTATGAACAAATCATCACTCGACCAAGTTTCTCGAGTGGGTTTCAATCTTCCAACTATTTGAACAAAATATATATAGTTATCTTAATTACCAACAAAGAATAAAGCTCCTACTTTAAACTTTTATTAACAGGTCATGTAACTAATTTTTTTTAATGTCTCATGTAATTAATTAATATAGGGAGAAGAAGATTAATGGAAAAGTATAGGGAGAAGAAGCGTGATCTACATATGGTGTTTATTGACCTAGAAAAGGCCTACGACAGTGTGCCACGACAGGTGCTCTGGGAGTGCTTGGAGGGTAGAAGAGTGCCCAGGAAATACATAGAGATAATTATGGATATGTATACCAGGAGTGAAACAAGTGTCCGTGCGCCAGTGGGGGATACTGATTTCTTTCCTGTAGAGGTAGGTCTTCACCAGGGGTCAGCGTTGAGCCCGTTTCTTTTTGCAGTAGTCTTGGATGAGTTGTCAAAGTCGATTCAAGGGACTCTCCCGTGGTGCATGATGTTCGCAGACGATATTGTGTTACTTGCTGAGAAAAAACAAGATCTAAACATGAGGCTTGAGGAGTGGCGAACAACCTTAGAGACAAAAGGTTTAAAGATTAGCCGATCTAAGACGGAGTACCTACATTGTGATTTTGGTGAGATAAACGACAGTGAAGACGCACACATCACAATTGAAGGGCAGGTGGTCCCGCAGGTAACGAAGTTCAAGTATTTAGGATCATTTGTACAGAGCGATGGGGAATTAGACAGTGATGTGACCCACCGAGTTCAGGTAGGATGGTGTAGATGGAAAGCAGCCACAGGTATATTATGCGACAAGAGTTTCCCGACTAATCTGAAGGGAAAATTCTATAGGGTGGCAGTTAGACCTGCAATGCTATATGGAACAGATTGTTGGGCCATCAAGAAGGCACAAGTGCGGAAGATGGAGGTAGCAGAAATGAGAATGCTACGTTGGATGTGTGGGCACACAAGGCTAGACAGAATAAGAAACGTTGTGCTTCGCGAGAGATTAGGGGTGGCGAACATAGCAGACAAGATAAGAGAGTGGAGATTGAGATGGTTTGGACATGTAAAGAGAAGACAGACGACGAATCCTGTTAGATCCGTAGAAAACATTACTATAGAGGGGAGGAGGGGTAGAGGACGACCGAAATTGACTTGGGATGAGAGGATTAAGCATGATTTGATAGACCTAAACCTCTCCGAGGACATGGTTGAGGATAGGAATTCGTGGAGAAGTAGAATTAAAGTTAAGGATTTTTAGAGAGAATTGAATACCTTAGGGCTTAGACTTAACTTATTTAGGTCACATACCATAATGGTATTTCCCTTACATATTTTATTATTATTATTATTAGCTTTTATATTGCGGTTAAACTGTGACCTTTTTATTAATATTATTATAATTAGTAGTAGTTTTTTATATAACTGTTAAACTTTTTTTTTTTTTTTTGCTTCATACACATGTTCTTAGAGCCAAGGGTCTCTCTGGAAGCCACCTCTTTATTCCTTTGGATAGAGGTACGGTGTGCCTACATCCCACCCTCCCCAGACCCTACCTATAGCTCTGCTGTCAGTGGGATTTTACTGGGTATGATTGATGTAATTAATTAATATTAAAAATATAGGAAATGTAAATTAAAATGTAAAGAAAAGCATATAGGGTTCAACAAAGCATCTCCCTTCCTCACTCAAGACAACCCAATCACTTTCTTTCTTCTGCAGGGAACCCACATACAGTAAAAGAAAGATCACACCCAGTCACACTCACATGTACATACATACACACACATATCTATATCTATATATATATATATATACACACACACAAACACAAATATGTAATAAGAAGGTTATTATAAAAAACAATAGTTTTGTTAGAAATAAAAGAATATATTTATACCTTTGATCTAGGAGTTAGCGGTTGAGATTTTATAAAAGCTGTCATATTTACATGGTATGATGTCCTATTTTATTGGTTTATTTTACTTTAAAGTCTTCTCATACTTCTTACAAAACAATTGTTTTTTATTTGAATCGGGGTGCGTTAACGTACAATAATTGCTTAACGTATATTATGACGCGAAATACGTTTAATATTAAAAAACCAAAAGAGTTCAAGCCACTTCCCAACTTTAAAACGTTCAAGGTTAAACTTTAAAGCGTTCAATCTTAAAACCTAAAACGTACAGACTTAAATCCTGATACATTCTAGATTAAAACCCATAACTCAAAACTCAAAATTGATTGATTGAAGCTTCAAATTGATAATTAATTTGATCAATTTCAAGGTTAATTGATCAATTAGGTTCAGCAAGCAATCTCAATTTCAATTGGTCAATTTGATCAACTAACATGTGAACAATGATTGATGGTCGTGATGGAAGAAGATGGTGTTTACGACGGTAGACGATGGTTGTGACAATGGACGAAATTATTGAAAATCAACATTTCGGAGTGTCGCGCATATATTGCACGATAAAGGATTAATGTATTGAATCCTTTATCTTATCTTATCTTTTTTTTTTTTGAAAAGCCAATATCAATCAATCAATGTATCGAATTTTTTATCTATATATACATAAAATATAAGTATCATAGCAGAAATTATTTAAGAGAGAAAGGATACAAATGTCGTGATGAAGCAGAAAATGGTGTGTGTACGTGGGTGGGGGTGCATTTGCAGTTGCTTGCTTTGGAAAAGAGCCAAGTAAAGAGCTACTTCACTTACACGTGTAATCACCCCCCATCATATCTATCTATCTATCTATCTCTTCAAACCCTAAATAAAGACAGTCAAGCAACAGCCAAACATAGATCTACATATACTGATATAGAGAGATGAACTTATATTATAGAGAGTATAGAAAAATGATTATATATATGCACACACAACAAAAATACACGTGTTTTCTTGAACACCCATATCAATCCTAATTAAAGCCATTAAGTTATGGACACAATATCAGATAACTTATAAAACTAAACATGATCATAAAGTATGATTATTCATGTCATTATGATGTGTACTTAACTTATGAAGCCCATATATTTGAGAGCTTTGCAGTTAAGATTTTGAATGGTTTTAATGATGGTTTAATTCATACAACTTAAAAATTAACAAAACCTTTGAATACTGTATATACAAACAAAGTAAAGCATCTAAAATGTCCTGTCCACCTTAATTAGTCTTTACAAGCTTCTTCAAGACAAGTACATGCAACTCCATTAGAGGTCTTAACTTCAATGCTAGGTGTGCATAGAAACAAGAAAGAGTATTAATGTTACTAATACATTAAAGTTCACAACAAGGTTATTAATTGAATAATTTCACAAGTTTTTGTACAATCTCAGTTCTTGATCAAACATGCTATGAAAGCCTAATCTTTTTAATCAACTAACATCACAAATTAACATACTAACTCATGTTAAAATTAAAGGAAATTGCACAAGATTAAGTGAAAGTAAGGATGGAGAAGAATGATATAATAGTACTTGTTTGATTAATTCCTCTTGATCCTTCTCATCCAAAAGGGGGACGATTTGCACCCCAATAAGCTTGATCCGTCGGCATTTGACACGAATTTATCATATTAGGAGGCAGTCCATGGATCAATAAAGACGGATTCGGATTCGCCTCCACGAGTTGTTGATCATTGATCCGGGAAGGGGATCCTAAACGTTCGTTTCCTGAAACCGCGGTAGTCTCCTCTTCCTCAAGAGGAAGTCGTTCATACGCCGCATTTCCAAACGAAGCGGCCATGATTACCACTGGCCCAGATGCCAACAAGGGCCCCGCAACTCCCCCTCCGACCACTTGCCCTTGACCACCAGATAAACAGATGGTAAACCCTGAAACAGCCGGTGGAGCAGGAGGGGGAAGAAAGGACCCTGAGAGCGATAAGATCTCAAATCGCCCGTGAAGGGTTAAAACTTCCCCTGGAGCTGTTGGCTGCTTCAGGGTTACATTTATAACCGTGCCGGTACCACTCAAGATACTAACCCCCCTTTGCCTTCTTGTAGCGAAATCCGCTATACTTTCTTGGATATCACATCCATTAGCTACCTCTATCACATGAGACCGGAGCGCATTCGGACTGTCCCTAGTCACTATAACCGGCGGCTTCGGCTTGTTCTTTGCTCCCGGTGGACGACCACGTGGCCTCCTTGAACCACCACTACTACGATCACCTCCTCCATCAATATTATTATCATTACCATCACGGTCCCACTTACGGCTTCCACCGCTTTGATCTTCCTCCTCCGGTGGTTGAAACTGATGATGATGGTCTCTAGTATGAAAAGGAGGAGGTAGATGATGATCATGAGCTGTCCCTGGATTCATTTTTTTCAAATCTTCACTTTATAAACAAAAGTATAATATTTTCTCTAACTAATCTTGGCTTATTTTGGATGGCTTTTGCTAAAGATGTAAGTTTAAATGAATGAAAAAAGTTGGACAAAATTAATTCAGGGCATATTTATATTTAAGGTTGTGTTTAAGGTTTGTATGAATCCAGGATTCACAGAGCTAGGTTGATGCAAGATTTGGTGTTATAAGTGTACTTGTGTTGAATGTTAGATGAATGGTTTTAGGGTTTGTTTTGTTCAGAAGACAGCGTGCGCGTGGAGGGCGGTGGAGGGGCCCACTTTTCTCTCTCTTTTGTCTCCCTCATTAACCCATGTTCTCCCCATTTTCCTATTTTGTCCATTTCCATTATTTAATTCAAAGAGGCTCCTTTGATGATATAATAAAAGTAAATTTTGAAATAGATGAGTTGATTTGTTAAGTGGTTTTCTGGCGCGTGTACTTTGTAGGTGATATTGTGTTAGTTTTGGATAGTAAGATGAGTCTCAATGAGAGGTTGGAGGACGAGTGGACTGGTGGGTAATGCTAGAGCGTAAATTTTTAAGAAGAATCGTTTTAAAAAAGTGCATCTATTGCAATCTGTTGTAATTTTAGTAGTGTAAGGTTGTAAGCAACGAGGAGGATACTCAAATCACTGCTAAAGATCATTTGTCTAAGTTGATGGGGGCATAGACTATACGTAGTGCAACGTGTTTGGACGGATTTCTGTAAGTGGAGAGTGGTCACTAGAGTGTTATGCGATAAAAGGTTCCTAACGAAACTAATGGGTAAATTTATAGATTTGCAGTTAGACTGATTATGTTTTACAAAACTGATTGTTAGCTCATCAAGAACGCACAAGCACAATGTAGCATTCTACTTTCAAATAATAAATAAAAGAGTTTTATTTATTTAGTTAGGTGTTATTGTTCAATTTTGTTAAGTAATAATAAGATGAGTTGTGAGCTTGAAAAATAAAAGATGGATTAGGGGATGGTGATGGGCCTTAAGGTCCATGGGCTTATACTATATAAACCTCTAAAACCTTTCATAAACCCTAAAACCATCATTTCCACTATCTTGCCTCCTTACACACTCAAAATAACACACACAAACACTTTCCTTTCAACCCGGATCCAGATCTGTTAGGCCCCTTTTGTTCATATTAGTCTTTTGTATTGTTTAGATTACATTGGGCTTTAAATTGTTCTTTTTGTATGTATTAGGCCCAAGAGAAACAAAGTTGTAAAGCCCATTGGGCACTTGATGTAACTTACCTCATGCATGCTTCCCTATAAATAGGAAGCATGCCATGAGAGTAAAGGTTGTTCACTGATAATCAAAAACCTGTTGTTTATATCTTTCTCTTACTCTTGGCTCTCTTTCTCTCCTCCTACTAACTTCCTTGCCCAAAAATAATCTCTAGATCCAAGACCTCTTGGTTGCTTAGTGTGATTTCCGCTAGCACTAAGTTAGGTTGATCCAAAGACGTTGTTAGATCCACCCGAATAGAGACCTACAATTGGTATCAGAGCTTCGGCTCACTAGTTGAGGGTTTTTGGATCACAACCTTGGGTTTTGATCTTGAGAAGAAGAAAACAAGTGTTCAAGTGTTCTTGACAAGAAAAACCTCAAAAACAACAAAAACAAGAAAAATAGAAAAATACAAAAATAATTGGGCAAAATCTTCATAAAAATGTCTTAGAAAGTATTCTTGGTAAAAATATCAAGTCTAGATCTAAGAAGTTTTGGGTTAAAAGGTGCTAAAGTTTGGGTTACAGGTTCAAAAGGTTAGTCAAAATTGATAAGGAACTATTTCGCTTCTCATGGCATGAAAGTTTGTGCAACAACTTTTGACCTAGTACAGATAAGGTTAGGTGAAAACAGATCCCGAGGAAGATTTCTTTCAGAAAGTTAAAAACTGTTTATCTTCGCTTAAAGGAATTTCGCTTCGCTTGGATCCTTTCACTTCGCACGAGACTGTGTCGCTTCGCTTCAAGCCATTTCACTTCGCTTACTGCTGCTTCGCTTTGCTTGAAACCTTTTCCTTTGCATAAGCTGTTTCTTGCGAAAAGGATTAATTGTTTTTGAAAATTTGAACTGTTTACTACTAAAGTCATGGCAAGCACTGATTCTGAATTGCTTAAGGGTTACTTGTTGTTGGAGAACCAAGTGGAAACACCTCAAAAGCCTCCTAAGTTTATGACATTAGATGATAATTTTATTGATTTTAAATGGAGGTTCATGAACTTTATCTCATTAACTGAAACTGATTTGATGAGATGTTTTGAAGAGGGTCCTCATGTTCCAGTAACTCGCACTGAAGCTGGGGTACAACCAAAGGCACCTGAAAATTATGATCAAGATGATATAGATAAGTTAGCACAAGACAAGAAAACGTTTCTGCTGTTGACAGTTTGTCTTTCAAATGAGATCACTGAGACTCTACGTGAACACAGAAGTGCCAAGGGATTATGGGAAGCTCTTGTTGAGATGGTTGAAGGAAATGTTGAATTAGAGAAAACAATAAAGCACTATTGAAGGAAGAATTCAACATGTTTAACCATCGTCAAGGTGAAGCTGTGTTAGACTTGGTGAAGAGGTTTGAGAAGCTCATGGTTAAAGTAAGAGCTGCAGGTGTTAACATCCCCAACTCTGAGGTCAATCACAAGTAAATGAACTCTTTGCCTTATAGTTGGAGTGTAAACACAATAACGATCAAGAGAACCACCAATCTGAATGGCATGACAAACAGTGAATTGATATCCACTATCAAATCATTTGAAATGGACGAACAGATGAGAATGAACAATCACATGAGTTCTCTAAATCAAGCTGGAGTAAGTACTGCATCTTCAAGTGTGCCAACTGCTTTTGTCAACAAAACCCAACAGAATGTGTATCCTGTGACCAATCCTAAGTACTCCCCAAGTGTTCCTTCACAATCAACAGCGTTCATCTCTACCAGCAACCCATCAGCTCCATCCAGTCCAAGTTCGTTTCAAAAGGCAGTTGACAGTGCAGTTGCTCAAGCTCTGAAGGCACATGGAATTTCTGTAACAAAACCTCAAGCAAACAAGCCCTCCAGCTATTGTGAAGCTATTCCCATGCTGAATGATTCAAATGTGACACTTGTTAAAGCTTTTCTGTCTTGTCATGAAGAGCTATTGCAAGGGAATCTGTTACCGGCTCAGTTTGAGATAGGTGATTTGAAAGACATCAATCAAAAGGATCTTGAGAAAATGGACATCAAGTACCAGATGGCCATGGCTGTGCAAAGGGCCACCAACTTCATCAAAACATATGGGAAAGACAGCTTCAATGATTCTGATCGAAAGCGAATTGGTTTTGACAAGAGCAAGCTTCGATGCTACAATTGTGCAGAAACGGGTCACTTTGCTAGGGAGTGCACAAATCCTCCCAAACCAGCAAACGATATTCGTGTGATAGAAGTAACTGATGAAGAAAATGCGAAAGCCGCTGGAAAGAAGCCTGAGGAACATAAGCCAAACAACTTAGCTCCAAGAATCGGGAATCGTCCACACAAGGGCAGCTCAAGCTCAAACACAAGAGCCCTTGTCTCTCAAACAGAGGTCCACACTGGTATGGATTGGGATGATCAATTTCAAGAGCTGCAGAATCCTCTTAACTTGGCTAGCATGGCTTTTACATCCAACAATGAAGCCTCTTCATCTTCTGCTGCTTGTTCAAATGCATCACACCTTGATGAGGTAAAACGAAATCTTTGCACGGAAGCTTGTGTTAATAAGGTTACATACTATAGATACTTACAAGACGAAGTTTTGAAAGAAAATGCAAAACTTCGTCAATTGAACACTGAATATATAAAAGCTGACAAGATCTACATTGAAAAGATCAAAACTCATCACGATGATGTAGCTAATCTTAGACTTGAAATTTTTCGAGAAAAGTATAATGTCATTTATTATAAAGACATAATTAATGATTAAAAAGAAGAAATTAAGAAATTAAAACTCGAAGTTTCTGATAAGAAAGGAAAAGAAAAACAAGTTGAAAGATTTGAGGCATTATCTGAAAAATTAGATGATCTTATTGGAGCCCAGAGAAGCGTTAAAGTTAAAGCGGGGTTGGGGTACGATTACACTGCCGTACCACCACCATTCAATGATAACTACACCAGTTTGCCCAACTTTAGCTATAATACTTCTCCTGATGAAGAAATGGCATACGGGGTTGGTAGAATACCAAAACCTGTGACATTTGTTCCCGCAGTAACTCAAATTGTTGCTCCAATCCAATCATTTGATAAATCTAACGTCAATGTGTCTTATGGAGCAGGTGATATAAACAATGGTGATTGTGGGAAGGTTAATCAGGGTTTTAAGCAAAATGGAGGATTAGAACCACGTTTTGAGTCTTGTGTGGGTCTAACAAAAACAATTAACAACCCTGTCTGTAATAAAGTTTGTGAATCCATGTTAGGATGTTTGATGTCAGGATCAAAAACTGTGTTTTGTGAAACCACTAGTGAAGACAGTTGTAATGATGTATGTAATGAAAGTGAATGTTCTTCATCTGATTCTGAATGTGAAACAGTTTTTGATGAAATAAAAGAGGCTAAAGTTGATGTACAGACAAGTCTTAGTTGCTCGTCAGCTGATCGTAATATTGAGAACTTGAGAAAACAAGAAACTGTCTTTGAAAATGAAAAACCAAGCACTTCTTGTAAATATGTGCCTTCAAAGAAAACTTCATTTTCACAAAATACAAATTATAATAATAGTTCTCAATTTTATGATCAATTTGATAGTGCCTATTACTACTCTAGTCAGAAACCTAGGCAAACAAATTATTCTGCATCTAATCATTCAAATGTGTTTAATTATCACTCAGATAGAGGTTATCAATATGTTAACCCTACCACATCACCTTATCCCATATACTTCAGTGATCAACCTGTCTATGATTGTAACAAAAGAAAATGTTGTTTTGTGTGTGGTAATCCATCTCATCTTGCAAGACATTGTAAGAACTGGCATAAGCAACAAAGAGACGTTAACAGTAAGTTTGGTCAGACATTTACTAAGTTTAATGTTCAACCTAAGAAAATGTATCATCAAACTTGCACCTCAGCCAGTAAGATGGATTCAAGAATTAAAAGAAACGACAAACCCAAGAAACCCTTCTGGCTAACCCAAAGAGAAAGGAAGCGGTTAGCCAAGGGGTCAGAAGCTGAAAACCCTAAAAGCCCTTATAAACCGTTCACCAAAGCAAACAAAGAAGATTTGATAGTTAAACCCAAACCAAAACGAAGGCAATCAAGAAAACCTTTTCAAAACCGAGGAAATCTTAACTCAAGTTCCTCGAGTGATTGCACTTCCGATTCAGATTCTCCGAAAGACTACATTTTTAAGAATCATAAAATAAAATTGGGTGATTTTCTGTTTGCTTTTCCCGAGACAAGTTTGTCTCGGGGCCCTTCTACTAACTAGCTGCTCATGTATGTAGGGTCAGCCTGGAATGCATATCAATAGTATTTGGTACTTGGACAGTGGCTGTACCCGACATATGACAGGAGATGAGTCCCTGTTGTTTGACATTAAACCATTCGATGGTGGACATGTTTCCTTTGCTGGTGACATAGGAGGAGAAATCACGAAACAAGGCAAGGTCTCAAATGGTACATTGACATTTGATGAAGTCAATCTTGTGGAACAGCTCAACCACAACCTGCTCAGTGTCTCTCAAATCTGCGATAAGAAATTTTCAACTCTTTTCACTGAAAATGAATGTCTTATTCTTAAACCAGGTTTTAAAGTCCCTGAAGAGTGGATTATGTTGCGTACTTCGAGGCACAATGACGCTTATATTCTGAACATGAGAATCAATTATTCCATGCGGTCTGCTTCTTATTTAATGTCCAAGGCCTCGGAGAATGACTCATCCTTATGGCATCGTCGTCTAGGGCATGTCAACTTTAAGAACTTGAATAAGTTGGTTAAAGGTGACCATGTGAGGGGCTTGCCTGTAAAATCTTTTAACTGTGTTGAAAAATGTTTATCCTACTCAAAATGCAAACAGCACAAGCTCCCTCACAGACCCAAAACTGTCAATTCCATAAACTCCACTCTTCAAATGTTACATATGGATCTTTTTGGTCCCGTCCAACCAATGGCAATAGGTCGAAAAGCCTATTGTCTGGTTATTACTGATGATTACTCGCATTTTAGTTGGACTTTTTTGATAGGACACAAGGATGAGACATCTCAGTTTCTTATCAGATTTATTGTGTTGGTCGAAAATCAGACGGACAAAAGAGTCAAGTGCATTAGAAGTGACTATGGAACGGAATTCTGCAACTAAGTAATCAATGAATTCTGTCACAACAAGGGCATTCTTCGTCAATTCAGTGCACCTTACACTCCTGAATAAAATGGGGTGGCTGAACGACGAAATCGTACACTGGTTGAAGCCGCAAGAACCATGTTGTCATACTCTAAATTTCTTTTGTTCTTCTGGGGGGGGAAGCTATTAATACTGCTTGCTTCACTCAGAATCGTGTGTTGCTGAACAAAAGATTGAATAAGACACCTTATGAAGTCTTTTATGGAAACAAGCCAAGGGTTAACTTCTTCAGGACATTCGGATGTCCTTGCACAGTGCTTCAGTCAAATGTTGCTACAACTTCAAAGTTTGCTGAAAAGGCGGATGAGTGCTATTTTGTTGGTTATTCTGCTAACAAAAGTGCTTATCGTGTGTTCAAGAAGAAATCCAGAGTGATTTTGGAGTCCTACAACATTGATTGGCAATAACTGAACCCTAACGACGCACACAATGGTCCTGACTGGATGTTTGATTATGAAAATTTGTTCAGGTAGTTTCGTGGGATGTATGTTCCACCAGCTGTATCGCAAGTCTCTCTTGTTGTTTCTGCACCAACTCAATCTGTAAATGATCAGTCTGTCCTAATGCATGCTGTAATGAGAGGTCTGGCAGATGTACAAGTAGTTGCTCCCGCACCTATGTTGAATGTACCTCCCGTGGCTAATCAACCAGCCCCGGAAATTGATGTACAACCCTCTGCTGACTCTACCGAGATGCCCATTGTTGAGGATGCTTCTGACTCAGACACAGACTCGTATGCATCTGCCGATAACGTAGAAGTTCAGGCAGATGGTGTTCCGTTTCATCAAGAAATAACCCCTCCAGCTGAAGATCCAAGTGTAGTTGAATCAGTTCCTACACCTCCCTCTGATGAAGAAATACATGGATCTGCTGAGGAGACTGTTCAGGCAGAGATGCAGACTGATCCAGTTCAGACTGGAGTTTCTAGCAGCACCGACTCCAGTACAGTTCCTGCCATTGTTGTTCCGTTTTATGACAGCCTATGGGAAGTTCCCATTGCAGAGGAACATATGGTTGATCATGATGAAGATCCTTCTAACCCTCAACCAAATGCTCTTGTAAATATGGATACTGTCTTTCATCCCATAGAGAGCTTGACCATTCAGCTTGAGGCAGCACCAGTCGAACATGTCGAGCAAATTCCTCAGTTACCAATTCATCACCGACATCCGACTGAGAACATCATTGGAGATCCATCCGCCGGCATTCAGACACGAAGCACTTCCGGTAACATTAACAGATGTCTTTTTGCTTGTTTTATTTCACAGGTAGAACCCAAGGATTACAGAGTAGCACTGAAGGAAAACTCTTGGGTAGAAGCAACGCAAGAAGAGCTGTTACAGTTTAAGAAGCTGAACGTCTGGAGGTTGGTGAAAAAGCCAGAACACAAGAAGCCAATCAGAACGAAATGGGTGTTCCATAATAAGAAAGATGACAAGGGGGTGATCATCAGAAATAAAGCGCGGCTAGTTGTACAAGGCTTCTGGCAGCGTGAAGGACTTAATTACGATGAAGTGCATGCACCGGTTGCCAGATTGGAAGCAATCCGTATCTTTCTGGCATATGCCTCGTACATGAACTTCAAAGTATATCAGATGGATGTGAAGACTGCCTTCTTGTACGGGAAAGTCAAAGAAGAAATCTATGTCAGCCAACCACCAGGTTTTGAAGATTCGAATTATCCTGACCACGTTTATTGACTTGACAAAGCACTTTATGGTCTTCACCAAGCACCTCGTGCCTGGTATGCCACACTGGCTGATCATTTAGTGAAGAACGGATACAAGAGAGGCATTGTTGATCAAACTTTCTTCGTCAAGAAAGTGAAGGATGATTTGATTCTCGTTCAAGTTTATGTTGATGATATTATCTTCGAGTCCACGAATGAGAATCTGTGCAAGGAGTTCTCTGAGATCATGCAAAAGTGGTTTGAAATGAGTTCCTTAGGGGAGATGACTTTCTTCCTGGGCTTACAAGTTGAGCAAAAGAAGGACGGGACTTTAATTCACCAAGAAAAGTACGTTCATGACATTATTCAGAAATTTGGATTCAAGGACTCAACAGCCTTCATGACACCAATCGTTACGCGTCCTGCTCTCGCTCCTGATCCATTAGGAAAACCAGTAGATCAACACCTGTATAGGTCAATGATTGGTTCCTTGATGTATCTCACTGCAAGCAGATTGGACATCATGTTCCCTGTTTGTCAGTGTGCCAGATATCAATCTGACCCAAGAGAGTCCCACATGATTGCTGTCAAGCGTATCTTCAGATACTTAAAGGGAGACCACGATTGGGTCTTTGGTATCCAAAAGATTCTCCCTTGGAACTTCATGCTTACACCGACAGTGATTATGGGGGGTGCAACTTGGACAGAAAATCCACATCTGGTGGATGTTAATTCCTGGGAGATCGGTTGATCTCATGACAGTGCAAGAAACAAGTTATTGTGTCTACATCCACAGCCGAAGCCGAGTACATCGCCGCATCCAGCTGCTGCTCTCAAGTGATATGGATCCAGCATCAGCTGCTGGATTACGGTTTGAATTTCTATGGATCAACGATCAAATGTGATAATGAGGCGGCCGTAGCTATTGCCGGGGTCCCGCACTCAAAGACTAAGCACATTGACATTCGGATACATTTTATTCGTGATTGTTATGATCGTAAGCTTGTCGACATAAAACGGGTCCATACTGATTTTAACTTTGCAAATCTCTTTACAAAAGCTTTCAGTCGTGCCCGATTTTTGTTTCTCGTTGAGTCATTGGGCATGATTTTTTTTCAGTAAATTTTATCGTTTATCTTTTATTTTAAAATTGTAAATATTTTTAAAATATGTCACAATTTTAGAGGGAGAAAATGAGTTAACTTTAACTCACCAAAAAGATTTTATATTACTTTTAAGAAAATCTAAAAGGAATTGTCCCGTTTAGAGGGAGCTCCTGCTTAGAGGGAGTCGGATAATTAAAATTTTCAAATTTTGAGAAATCTGATCCGACCCTTTGGAAAGTGATAGTACATTGGTTTGTAATGATTCTAGCGCGTTAAAAGAATAGAACAAAAGGCTACAAGATCATTCATAGATGTGTAGGTAGGCTTGACAAACAAGTAAGTGTCGGATGATATAAACCAAAATTCCTGCCGGTACTAGTGGATATACGATTATGAAGCGGTTGCATGATTCCGTAAAGCCATATTCATGAAGGCAAAAATGTTATACATGTCATACCCAAGCCTCTCTTTACCTGATCACAGTCGTCTTATGAAAGTCAGTGTCAGTTTTAATTTTTATTGAGTCAAGTAAAAAGTCAAGAAAAGCGAGAAAAAGAAAAATCAAGAAAAAGAGTCAGAAAAGGAGTCAGTCCTAGGAATTTTAACTTCTGCTTTATTTCTTCATTTATTTTCGACTCAAGCCATGGACTTTCTACGTTTGTAGTCATACAAGATCTGATTGTTAAGGCCCTGAGTCTTCTGTTTTGTTTTATTTTCTTTCTTTTGTTCAAGCCTTGGACTTTCTCTGCGCGATAATATGGTATTATCCGACCTGATTGTTATGGCCTGAACTTCTACCTTATTTTAATCTTTCTAGATCGAGTCAAGTGTGCAAAGCACAAAAGGTTATGTGTTAAGTGTACAATAAGTCAGTCTGTTAATAAGAGTACTGTGATCAACTAAGAAAGGTCTAAGTCAAGTTGAGGTGATATGTTAACACAAAGTAGGCCTGAGATATGATGGAATCAGTAACATGTCTGATTAAGTGGGGACCACATAAGCACCGTGCCTAATTGTACTTTAAACGTATCATTTCTGGCATCAAAACACTTGTCAAGTTAAAAAAGAGGATAATATCTACAGTCAATGATGAACTTGTGTCACAATAATTTCAAAATGGAAACGCGATCTAGGGCTTTGCAAATCAATATGATTCCATGTCGTGATCGTTCTTTGTAAATTAACCAACGAAAAGAACTATGAAAATTAATTTAATATTATTGTTTTTAACTTTAAAATGTCTTAAATTTTTTGTTTTATTTTGTTTGTATTTTCTAAAATATTAAGTATCTGCATAGTTTAATATCTTAAACTTTATTTTTATTTATTTTATTTTATTTTATATTTAATTTTAAATTTTAATTTTGTTTTTAGTTCGGTGTCTTCTTTTATTATGTTTTGTTTTGACAAAAGAGATCGATCATGCAAATGTTAACGCTTATGGACCAACAAAAGAAAATATTATAAACAATCAAGTGTGTGGATTCGGGTTTGAAAATGCAAATTGTTTTAAAGACCGAAGACTGAGAGTGTAGTTTCGGTGAATACTCGCGATGTTTTGACATTATCGCGAGATAGGCTGACCCTATATATAAGGGAAATCTAAAATATCTTTCACTATTCACCAAACACTTTTAACTTTTACTCTCTTCTCTCTCACATCTTCAAACCCTCAAACCCTAATCTTCTTCTACTTTTCAAAGAATCCGGCCCTCATAATCACAAACATGTCGTTGAATCCTGAGTATCCACCCTCGGTATAACATCGAACACCATAAATCATTTCATCTTCATGTTTCTGGGTTCTCGTGGATCGAGACGACGGTTCAGATGAACCGTCGGCTAGATCCATGACTGATCTTCGTATGAGATTGATTAATATGTTGTGAATAATCTGTTGGACTTATTGATCTTGATTATTATCATTAATTATTAGAATTAGGGTTGTTTGTGTAAAGTTTGTAGATTTAAGTTTTTGTTCAAATGTTCTAAGGACAAATTGACCAAGTAAACTAAGGAGATTCAAGCTCAAACTTTCCAGAAACTTGATTCGCGTCTAGGCGACCATGAGAAAAGAAAAGGGAGGATCAAAAAGGGCTAAGTACAGGTCTTCGCATGAAAGGGTCTTTCGCTTCGCTTGACCTCATGCGAAGCGAAACATCTTTCTGTTTCGCTTCGCTTGACCTCATGCGAAGCGAAACAAGGTCTCATGCGAAAAACCAACACTTAGCAAAATTTTCAGAATCTCAAACCTAATGCTATTGAACTGTTTTTAAACAAATGAACTGTTTGGACTCTTGGACTGTTTTGAACTTGATCTTTGTACATTATGGACTAATTAACTTATAGATTGACTAAAATTAACTTATTAACTTATTAAATCTAAAATGTAAATAGTGATAGTATTAAATCTAATTATCTAATATGTAGATACTTAATGCTTATGTATATATCTGTTTGGTTTGTTTATGTCTTAATGATGATTCTCATGATCTCTTGGCTTTTAACTTCAGGGGCATAACAACTTTTGTGCTCTCGGGTTGCCTAAGGCAAAGGCAGATAAGGTGTTCACGTCCATGGTCAAGGGGCTAAATCAATCACCCCTTGCATATGCTATTACAGCCAATCCAGCCGTGTATTACAAGTGGATTTTGGATTTCTGGGCATTTGCAAAGATAGCTGATGATTCTCTGTCCTTCAACAACAACGGTCGCAAGACAGGAATTGACTATCACATAAGCAGATATTCAAGCAACAAGATCGTCTGAATGAGCTTCAAATCAAGACAAATGAAGACATGGTGGGAAAATACCAAGCAGCCTCAGACCTGATGGGAATTCATGAAGATGATCTTCATAGTCTGGAGGATAGGCTTGATGCAGTATTTGGAGCATGGAGAAGATTCAGTGAGACTTCTCAAGATGTGGTTCACGGCCTACCGCAGGTCCATCTGAGACCTTGCAAGAAGTTCAGGTTGTGGCATCTGAAGGTGAGGCGACTGTTGGTCGATTAGTACAACAGGGTGGCCAATCCGGTGGTGTAGGTGGTGGTAGTGCAGGTGGAATGGAAGGTGAAAAGAAGGATGTTGGTGATGAAAGTGATAGTGATGATGACAATGATGATGATGGTGATGATGATGAAGATGACAATGACGAGGATGACAACCCTCATGACAGCTTTGATGAACAAGATGATAATGATAGCGATGGAGGAGGTGATGGAGGAGACGGAGGGGCCAGGATAGCAGGAGGTGAAGGTGGAAATAACACTCAATCACCTCCACACTCTCAACACGATGATCAAGACCCTGCTAACCCCGACTCTGCCAATAAAGTTAGAGAGCACGACTCAATAATTGACAGCTTATATAAAGATGTCATCTCTCTGGCTGATGACACAGGTGTGGTTGATGCTTTTATTGATGCAGGTATTAGTTTCAAAGATTTTTTAACAAGAACGGAGGAGGCAGTGAATGAATCAGACGATGACATCAACTACTCGCCAAATCCAGAAACTCCTCCTGCTCAAGCTTCAGAAGCTCATGCAACAGATCCCGTCTTCGATCAACCGCCACAGAAGAAGAGAAAGACGCACATTGTATCAAGCCGTACGTCCGCCCGGGTGCTCAATTACCCTTATCACAACGATTCACTTATTGTTTATGCGAAGTATGATAAGCTGAACAGTGTTTGGGTGATACGACGATACAGCGGGGATCTCATCTACCTCAACCACCACCATTTGAAGACGTTACCTGAGCTTGACCTCAATTATCTACGTAAAGCTCTAGGTCATGGTACGGTTGGGAGCACGTTGGAAAGTTGGGTCCCATATTATCTCCATCGTCAGTCAAAAATCAACTACAAAGATTTTGAGCCGAATAAGGGTCGCAAGTTCAAGAACCCAAGGGAAATAGACCCAGCAACCGGAGAGCCACGCACCATGTGGAGATACAGGGCGCCGAGAGACTGTCATTCAATTTATCATGGAGAGCCCTTTCTTCTCAACTTGCTCCGAGATTTCATTGGTTGGGAGTTTGACAATAAAACCAGTGAGGCCGTCATCCACTGCCGTGATATGTACGAGCTTAGGGTGTTTGACGAGTATGAGCTTATGGGTCTGCACATTGAAGATATAAAGAAGCTCTACAACAAGCCACTGGGAACCGTCGAGGACTTGGGACGTCAGAACACAGACCGGATAGTTGAAGCCTTTAACAAGTTCATGCGCAGACTTGTTGAGCTTCCACTATCCGAGGACGAATTCTTGGAATACGACACCGACGGATTCCAATACTAAAGACTAGAGGGAGATTGTTAGGCCCCTTTTGTTCATATTAGTCTTTTGTATTGGTTAGATTACATTGGGCTTTAAATTGTTCTTTTTGTATGTATTAGGCCCAAGAGAAACAAAGTTGTAAAGCCCATTGGGCACTTGATGTAACTTACTTCTCATGCATGTTTCCCTATAAATAGGAAGCATGCCATGAGAGTAAAGGTTGTTCACTGATAATCAAAAACCTGTAGTTTATATCTTTCTCTTACTCTTGGCTCTCTTTCTCTCCTCCTACTAACTTCCTTGCCCGAAAATAATCTCTAGATCCGAGACCTCTTGGTTGCTTAGTGTGATTTCCGCTAGCACTAAGTTAGGTTGATCCAAAGACGTTGTTAGATCCACCCGAATAGGAACCTACAAGATCTGAGCGAGGAAGAGGGTGGTTTGCAGCTGGTTTCCAAAGACAAACAAAATCATAGCCAGACTCGAGTGCTAAATCAGATCCGAGTCCAGATCTGCGTCTAAGCTCGAACCCGAACTGGAAAAAGGGTACATTTTTAGCTAAAAGGTTAGCTATTTGAGGTCGGATCGCTATGAAACTTGGTAGGATAATGCATCGGACCATAGAGTATAGGAAAAACATAAACGTGATCTTAAACAGTTGTTAGAAATGATTCAGGACAAACGAGTGACGTTCGGACCGTGGGAAAGCAAGAAGATTAAGTTGTTTTGGCCCAGAACTCGTTGTAGTTGTAAGACGGGCCTTGGATGGATGAAGAAGAATGTTCATAACAGAAATGCATGAAAACCAGTTCATGAGTTCGATTCGATTGGAAAAAAACTCGACTTGATTCGTTTGTAAAACACAACTCGATTCGTTTGAGATTCGATTACTTTGTTTGAGATTCAGTTCGATTTGTTTGGGATTTGATTCGTTTTGGAATTCGATTCAATTCGTTTGGGATTCAAATCGATTTGTTTGGGATTCAACTCGATTCGTTTTAAAATTCGATTTGATTCGTTTTGGAATTCGATAAGGTTCGTTCGGGATTCAACTCGATTCATGTTGGAATTCGATTCGATTCGCTTGGAACTCGATTCAATACGTTCAAAAAATCGATTTTTCTAATGAATTTTTAATAAAAACTTATTAACGAAAATAAAATTTTTCCAAGCTGACCTGACCCTGCTAAGGGCTGCCGCCCCTAGGACCTCGCTACCAACGGCGTTGCCCCCAAACCCCCATTCTTTTGGGGCTTCACTAACCTAGAAATAGGATCTAGTTAGGAGAAGTTAAGTGATGCTTGTAATTGTTATGCAGTTAGTCGTGCCCAACTAAAGAAAGATGTCAAAGTTAACTCCAAGAGAAACATGATCCAGCTGAGTTTCTAGCCCATTTTCTCTGTTATGTTTTCGGGACTGTGTGCATACTCCTATGTGTTTAATAAATACACTTACCTTAAGTGATACGTGTATGTTATATTAGAATGATATAGTAATGTGGAATGCATGAAGGAAATGCTAGGAGTATGTATGTAGATATATATACATGTGTATGGATTGAATGGAATAGACCCTAATAATATCTGCGAATGTAGGGAACATGCCCTAATAATATCTACGAATGTAGGGAACAGACCCTATAATATCTGCGAATGTAGGGACCAAACCCTAATAATATATGTGAGGTTACAGGGCGAAAGGCTCTTTAAAACGTAGAGATAATTATGCATGTATGTATGTATGTGTGTGTATGTATGCATGTATGTATGTATTTATGTATGTATGTATGTATTAAAGAAAGATAACAGGTTAAGTATGTAATGTGTATCTTCGGATACAAATATGTAAGTATGCGAATGCAATGTATGTTGCCTGGTTAACTAGAACTCATCCAACGTGACTGACTTTTAGTATGCACGCAGGCAAATAAGTTGAAGCTGCTAGCTTGAGGGAGACACTGGCATGGACTAAACAGGTTGGCATTTATGAAGATATGACATGATGTTTTTATTTATGATGCTTATGTTAAGACAATTTAAATGTTTAAGACGAGGATTAATGATTTGTAATCTATTGTTTGAAGTTTTAATATTCCGTGAAAAGTTTTAATTCACTCTGATAATTAGAATTATGTTTATGAGTAAATCCAACCCAATGTAGGGCACTGGGATACACATGAAAGATAGAGATGATGATTTTAAGATGAATGTATGGACACATAAAGTTAGACCGAATGACAGAATAAGAAATGAAGTTGTCACAAATATGAAATCTTTTAAACTCAAACCACAAATGTTTTACCCAAAAGTATTACACGATCAAAGATATACATTCCGATATAAAAACACAAACCAAATCATATATCACTAGCAGAATGATCCTACAAAACCAAATGAATGTGTTGAGAATCACCAAACTAGACCGGAACTAATCGAGTGACGATACCCTAATTCAAATGAACAATGAAGACCGAGGGTGATTCAATAACCAAATGAGATACCAATAATGACCTTATATGAGATGAGAAACTATAATGTGTACTAGATGAGTCTTAAGAAAACAGTAAAACACAACTCTTCCTCTCTTTCTTTTAATACATTTATTTTTAGTTCAAGTTCAGTCCATGAGCGCAATATCAGCTCCAGGCTCTAGCAAGCGTCAGCCAATTAAAGACTCCTCTCAACTTCAACCGAACTTATGTTTAGCCCAGATTGATCTTTATTCGATCCAAATTTAAAAAAAAAAACAAGCAAACAAACAAACTTTATTTTATAACTATTATAATTATCATTAATTAAACAATAACCACATTAATATTTTTAAATATCATTTGCCGCATTAATATTTTTTAGTATCATTTGCTATTGAACTGAACTATTCATATATTTTATCAAAAGTCCTTCTGAAAAGATTAAAGTTACATGTATCTCGGATAAGATAAGAGAGGAAACGTTTAGATAGTTTGGACATAAACGAATAAGACCACAATTTCAAAAAAATTTCAAAAAAAGAAAATACGAATAAGACCAATGCATAACGGGGTTTTAGAAAGAATCATTAAGAAAAAAGAAACATGAAAGGAGCCTCTTTGAATTAAATAATGAACTCTATTAAACATCTTTATATATTTAATTTTCCTAATATGATTATTTGGTCAAAAGTTGATTTTTAAAATCATTTTGAAGCAATTGAATAAATATGAAATGAAGAGTCTGACACCCAAAATACATTAAATAATAATTAAATAGCTATAATAATAATAGTAGTAAATATATATCATTTTCTCAAAATAAAGAAAGAAAAACAAAGCATGTATGATTGAACAGAATTAAGACATTTGTAGACGGCTAATTAAAACACTACTAGAAAGAATAAATAATGATTGTTGTTCAGGGATTGTTCATGAATCGAGCTGAGTTGAACTAAGTCATGATGACTTGACGAGGGAGCTTTATCGGGCAAGTTTTGAGCCATGAGTTGTTTAGAGTTTTAGTGTTACTATACAT
Organism: Bidens hawaiensis; assembly: GCF_021521415.1. Classification (NCBI taxonomy): domain Eukaryota; kingdom Viridiplantae; phylum Streptophyta; class Magnoliopsida; order Asterales; family Asteraceae; genus Bidens; species Bidens hawaiensis. Next base: position 140,352 of record NW_027493740.1, on the reverse strand, counting down.
ACACCTAGTCTTTGTGGAGTCATTTCAACATTCATATGACTGCAAGAGCATTCTCAATGGGTTCTTCAAGTTAAGTTTATGTGAGTGTATTCTTCATTTTTTAGATTATGGTTATGAGAGTTTGTGAGTGGATGATAGAGAAAATTTACCGTCCATGATTAAATTTGAAGAAAAATCGTTACATTTAATATTTTTTAAAGTGATTATGAGTGGAGGAAAGAGAAAAAGTAATAATAAAAATATAAAAAATATATTATTTAATTAAATAAAATAAAAAATATAATAATTTTTAGTGTAATTTTAGAAAAGAAGATAAAAAATGAATTGGGAGTGCTGATTACGCTTTTAACTTTCTATACGGTGTTTAAACTATAGAGCTCCCTCATATGGTTGTTTAAACTTTTTGATAGGGAGTGTTGACTAGTCTTTTAACTTATGTGTGTATAGCCTCACCATGAATAATTGTATTTATATATATATATATATATATAACAATCATCGTCAATTATATACAAAAGATATAATAATTTTTCACATAAGGTTGTTGAATCTAGAGGTGTACAAAACCGGTTTTAAATCCAAACCGAACCGGTTTGGTCAACCACTGGTCAAAACTGGTTTGACTTAAACTAGTTCGGTTTATAAATCGGTTTAGAAGTAAGATAGGCCAGACAGGTCACGTCGGTTCAGTCCGGTTTATAAACCGGTTTAACCGGTTTTAATCGGTTTAGTTTTAAAACTGGTTTGGCAGATTTTAAGGGAAACCGATCTTGAAACTGTCGGTTTGGGAACCGGTTTGAGTGAAATCGGTTTAAGCCCAAACCAGTTCGTTTCAGTTTGCCTAAAACCGGTTTCCCAAACCGGTTTTTTTAACACCTCTAGTTGAATCTATGTTAAAAAAAAATCAAACTACAAATGGTTAAGTTATTTGGGCCATAAAGCCCATAAGTTTAATTGGCGGTAATAATGGGCTGTGTTTAAGTTTAGGCTACTTTTAATTGTTTACAATAAACAGTAGGCCCGAACCGAATATACCAAGTTTCTCATAAATTTATTGTTCATAAATAAACATGCTATCAAGGTGCTTCAAGTTTTTGTCTTTTATTAGTGTTTTTTACCCTCTTACATCAATTTAAAATATGATTTTTTATAAAATTCTTGATTTTCCGTTTCAACATTTTAACATGGTTCTTTTCACAGGATGACGTCCGCAATAAACAAATTACATGCGAAATTAACAAATGATCTTCGGAAACAAATAAATAATAATCGAAACGAACAAATGACATTTCAAACGAACAAATGACCTATGAAACAAACAAATGACATCCGAAACAAATAAATGACATCTGAAAACAACAAATGACCTCCGGAACTAACATATGACATCCGTAACAAACAAAATGACCTCCGGAAATGAACAAATGACATTCATAATGAACAAATGGCACCCGTAAAATGACCTTTGAAACGAACAAACGACCTCCTGAACGAACAAATGACCTACAAAACAAGCAGATGACATCCAAAATGAACAAATGACATCTGAAAAGAGCAAATGAAACCTCCGGAACTAACATATGACATCCGTAACAAGCAAATGGCATCCGAAAAGATCAAATGACCTTCGAAACGAACAAACGACCTCCGAGAACAAATGACCTACGAAATGAACAACTGACATCCGAAATGAACAAAAGACCTACGAAACGAACAAATGACCTCCATAAACGAACAAATGGCATCTGAAACGAATGAATGACCTCCGAAACGAATAATTGACATCCAAAAACGAACAAAAGGCACAAAGGTAGCCCAAAAGGCGTAAATGGGTTTCAAAAGGCACAAAAGTAGTTCAAAAGGCATAAATGGAGCCCAAAAGCATAAATAAGGTTCAAAAGGCAACAAAGCATATGAGTGAACAATAACCAGACCGAAAACCAATGAAGCAAAACCGCAAATAACCAATAATCGAATTAACCGAAAATCAATTATCTTTATTTTTTTTGTACACTCGTTTAACCAAGCTGAACCATTCGTATATTTGTTTATTTCTAGCTTTAATACCTTTCCGTTTCATGTATTTATATATTCATTTCATGTTTTATACCTTCATTTTGTTTGTTGGGTTATACCAGCGCAACGTAACTGTAATCGTGTACCGAGCTTAATAAAATACTTAGTTGCAGCATTTGGATGCAAGTCGCCTTGACCGAAACACGTTGAATTGTTGTCGCCTTGACCAAAACACGCTGAATTGTCGTGTTCCTATTACTTTTATTTCTATTCTTTTTCATGTGATATTCGTTTGTGCAACTGTGTGTTGTGTCCGCCAAGCATGCCATTTAATTGTAACACATTTCATGTATGTATGCATCTATTTCCTGTCTTTCTAAACAAAAGCTTTAGCCAAAATTTAATTTTGCTTATTAACCAAAATTATTCAAACCGAAAAATTTACGGAATAAACTGAACCGATAACCGGTTTACTAATTTAGTTGACGCTATTAACCAAACCGAACCATACACACCGTGGATACGATTGTGCAAGTTTCTAAACCAATCTTTATAAATTTTAACACCACCCCAGTGCAAGTTAATATAAATCTTCTAGTTCTAGTTATTATTATTAATAGTTATAAATGTCGTTTTATTTTGCAATCAAATCATCTGTCGAGTAAAAAGCATACAAAGTTAAAAGGCAATTTGGTAAATGACGAGAAGTCATCACCAGTCAGAGTCATTTCACTCACTCAATTTGACCATGACTCAACGTCTCATCCCATTTCTCCGTACTCTTCTATTCCAAAGCCTCCAGCTACATCTTTGACTTTGACTACCCTATATCCTTCTCCTTTTGAGAATGTTTATGTTTAATTTTTAATTTTTATTCTTCAACGGACATTTAGATCGTTGGCGGGTCACGGACTAATCTGATCATCTATATTAAATCCATCGTAAAGTCATAGTTGTTTCCGAGATTTCAAGGGCCCAAGACGAAAACTAATAGATGACCCTTATATATTTTTTCCCTGAAAACTGATTGTTCATTGCTGATGTTCTGTGTGATGTTCTTAAACGGGCAGGGATTTCTGCTAAAAAGGAGGCCCCTGTTAACTTTTTCACGGATCCTATTGAAGGGAGGTCTACTTTACGACCAGCTGATATTCTTGTGTTCGGGTGGGCAGGGGGGAAACACGCCTGTGTGGATCTTACAGGAGTGTCTCCTCTTGTTGGGCTCAGGGACCGTGGGTTTGTTGTGGGTCAGGCTGCGTTGAAGGCTGAATCGGGCAAAGTTGCTAAACACGAGAAAGCTTGTTTAGATAATCAACATGTCTTTCTACCATTTGCTTTTGATACATTTGGGTTTCTGGCTCCAGAGGCTGTGAAATTTTTGAGTAGGGTTCAGCGCGTCGTACACGGAACCTCTTCAGCTTCTAGGTCCCAAAGCTTTGTTTTTAGCAGGATTGGCTTTGCTGTTCAAAAGGGGCTTGCGGCGCAGCTTGTTGCCCGTTTGCCTGCCACTTTATTGTAATCGTTTTATAGTAAATTATATAAAACTTCGATCTATTGCTGATTTATTTCATTACTAGGCTTGGACACAATAACATTTTATTAGATTGTTTGATGTTTAATTAACTTGTTTGGATTTTTAGGCCCTTATTGGTGCTTTTTATCAACCTTTTTCAACCCAATTCACAAATAACGATTAAAAAAGTTATGCATATATTATATATAACATTAAAAATTCTTGCGTTTATCAACTTTGTGCCCTAGACGGCAGTCGAGTCCTTCTCGGGGTCTAAGGCGGCCATATCATAATTAAGAAACCCTCTGGTCTAATCTGGAACCGCTTTTTTTTGTTGCAAATGAGACTTGAATCCAAGATATCCCGAAATTTATGTTTGATGTTTAATTAACATCAATAACTAGATTTGTAAAAAAATTGAAACCAACCTTTGAAACTCGATTTTACTAAAAGTTGCGATATATAATAAGTATGTATACAAACTAAAAAGATTCCTACAAAGTCTTACACTCCACCTACACATTGAATCTATGTAAGCCTGCAAAGATCTCCGTTTTTTTTTGTTTATTGCGTTTAAGAGAGTGTAGTTTCTAAAAGTCGAAATTTCCTATGGAAGATTAGGTATTTGAGATTTGAAAAAGGAGATTATGGAAAGCAAATTGAAAGTCTTCTATAACTGTACCTATAGACAATGACCACTGCATAATTCATCATTTAATTGTGTAATTGTATTCTTTTATTATAATACTAATTCAAACAATTTTTTTTTCAAGTTTATAATATATTTCTTTGAAAAATGACTTTCATTAACCAAGCCGAAGTAGCAAGAATTCTAATGTATTATAAAATAGTCCTACTATGGACACTTACCACACGTCCTAATATGCCGCGTATAGGCTATACGCGGCGTATTGGTGGATTTGACATCCTAGCCAGCAGGGTTGTCAAATCGTACCTAATACGCTGTGTATAGCCCTATACGCGTCGTATTGTTTGTTTTGAATTATTGGAGCCCAGCTCCCCTCCCTTTCCTCCTTTCCCTTTTTATATTATACCAGATTTTATCCTCTGTGTTACGGGGGTTGTTTTACATTATTCGTTTTTAATATTTATATATATATATTTGGATTTTAATTTTATTTATTGTAAGAAAGTTAATAATTAATATACTTGAGGTTTAATGATGAAATGGTTTCACAAATAAATGATATGTTATAATCCGGTTTAAAAGCTATCTGGGTTTGGTGAAACCCATTACCCGTTTATTTTCTTTATTATAAAATTGTTTCTTAATTATAAATAATATCTTTTTTTAAAATAAAATAGGATATTAATTTTTAGTATATTCTTATTTTATAGGATTTTCATATCAAATATTTGATGAGATTATTTTTTAATATAATGAGATGTTATAATCCGTTTAAAAGCTATCTGGGTTTGATGAGACCTTTACCCGTGAATTCGGGTCAAATGCGTGAGAAGCCTTCGTTTACAAATAAAGTCTTCTGATGACTTGAGAGAATGGTTGTTTTACAATTTTTTGTTTTTTAATATTTATTTTTTGGATTTTAATTTTTTTATTGTAAGAAAGTTAATAATATACTTAGGGTTTGATGATAAAAGGGTTTCATAAATAAATGATATGTTATAACCCATTTAAAAGCTATTTGGATTTGGTGACCCATGACCCGCTTATGTTTTTTACTATAAAATTGTTTATTAATTATAAATAATATCTTTTTCTTTTTAAATTGGATATTAAATTTTAGTATATTCCTATTTTGTAGGATTTTCATATCAAATAATTGATAAGATTAATTTTTAATTTAATGAGATGTTATAACCCGTTTAAGAGCTATCTGGTTTTGGTAAGACCCATACCCATGAATTTGGGTTAAATCAATGAGAGGCCTCCATTTAAAAATCAAGAAATCTGGTGGCTTCCATAAAAGGGAGGAGCGACCACATCGCGACAAATAGGATTTTTGGGTTTTCGTTTATATATATTATAGATATACATACGTCGATGTGAATGTTCGTCACTCAAAACAACACACAACAACATTTTTTTTGTAATATATACCCACAATGTCGTGGTTCAACCATATATTTCCGGAGTCAAGCGAGAAGGAGCCGGGTTTCGCCGCTAACGATCAGCCTAACACGTCGTGGTTACCCGATTTGAACCAGGTTTCATTTTATATTTATTTAGTATGAAGTCGGTAGTTGTTTTTTTTAACTAAGACTTGCTACATTACGTTTTGTTAGGAGTATGTCGGGTATTATATTCAGCCCGAACAACCTTACGGTCAGGCTAGCTCGTCGAGCTTACCAAATTTGAACCAAGTTTTGTTATGTATATTTACTTAATATGAAGTTGTTAGTTGCCTTTTTAACTAAAGCACGCTACATTATGTTTTGTTAGGAGCAAATCGGCTATTATAGTCAGCCTGAACAGTTTTCGGGCTTCCCAAATATGAACTAGGTTTCCCGTAGTATTACCGTTGTTGTTAATTTTTTTATTACAGTATTACTAGTATTATTATTAAAATATTAATATTGTTAAAAATGTAATTGTTATTAAAATATTATTATTGTATTATTACTATATTATTATTATTATGAATAATATGATTATTTATTATAGTATTATTTTTTTTTTGTTATTAAAATATTATTATTATTATTAAAATAATATTATTCTAAATACATAATTATGTTATTGTTATTTTAATATTATGCTTATTATTAAAATATTAATTTTTATATTATTGTTAGTATTAAAATATTATTATTATTATTATTATTATTATTATTATTATTATCGCTAATACTGTTGTTTGATTTCTAACTTATACATGTTAGGAGTATTTCGGGCCGGATTATGTAGATCAGCTACCTGATGTTTACGATAGTCAGCCCTCATACCAGTCACCTGTCGCCGGGTCGGATTATGGAGGTCAGCCTTCCTCATCGTACCAGATACCAGTAGCAAATGATTCGTTTTACGGAACCAAGTCTTCATCGTGCCACGGACAAAACGAGCATGCTGGGGTAAACCTAAATGACGATGATGAGGTTGCCGGGGTAAACCCAAATGACGAAGATGAGTACGACGATGACCACATACGCGAGGCGACAGTTTCATATAAAACAAATGCTGTAAGACACCGTGTGTTTTGTTTAAGTTAATATTATTTATCTGTACGTTATTTAATAAATAGCGTAACACTATTTCAGATTTTAGAGAGCCGCGAGGAGCTGGAGAAATGGGTCAAAAATAGAGGATGGGAGCATGGGTTTGTTGTTGTGGTCTGGAGTTCAAAGAAAAATGGTGTGGACCTTGCATGCAATCGTGGAGGAGAACCGAAAATAAAGGCCACGGTGAGACGTACCGGCAGCATTAAAAAATGCTGTCCGTTTAAGATCCTATGCAGGTACGACTCGAGGGGTGCATGTTGGAGGGTTGAAGTGGTAAACGAGACTCACAACCATGATCCCGTTGAATTCAAGGAGGGGGTGCGCGGATTTTAGAAAAATGACTAGCGAACAGCTGGATCAGGTTGTGACTTTACTTCGGACCGGCGTGAAGCCCCTTCAAATCCAAGCAGCCCTGGCCGGAGAGTTTCCTAGTGTCCAACCCACACTAAAGGACATATATAACCACACGAGCAAGATTAAAAGCCAGGCGTTAATTGGCGATACCCTTATGAAGGTAGTTAAAAACCTTCATAGTTTACTGTGTAATTGACGTACTTGTAATATTTATTAAAGTTTTATTTCATTCAATGCAGGCGCTGGAAAAATTTCTCCATGGCAACGGTTTCACGTACTATACCTGGAAGAATGCAACTGACGATAGGACGGAGGTTATTTTCTTCTGTCATAAGCGTGCATTTCCCGAGGTATTGATGATTGACACGACGTACAACACCAACATGTACGACTGGCCGGTGGTTCAATTTATTGGTGTGACGTCGACATCACAGTCGTTTTGTATCGCCCACGCGTTTTTGATCACGGAACGGCAGAGGAACTTCACCTGGGCTCTCAAGAAACTTAAAGAAATGCTCGATGATTGCATAGAGCCACGCGTGATTCTGACTGACGCGGACCAGGCTCTCATGAACTCCTGCGATGCGGTCTTCCCTAATGCCACCAAACATTTATGCATGTGGCACATATTCGAGAATATAAAGAAAAAATTAAGAGTCTTTATAGAACGGATATGGGGACGGACTTCGCGTACTAGTGGAAGGTCCTGTATCAGCCAGCCTATAATGATACAACTGTTTGACAACCTTCGCATGGAGATGGAACGTCATTTAGTACAGGACGACAGAGCAGGTGAGTGTTTCATATCAGTTGACAGTTTTTAATAGTCTAGACAGACGTCTTATTAACGTTTCCCTTTATTTTTTAAGAGGTCTGACAATACATTCGCAACAACTGGCTGGATCCATACAAACACAAGTTTGTAGCCTGTTGGATCGACGAACGGCGAAACTACGGCGAGCACACGACGAACCGAGTTGAGAGCTAGCATTCAAATCTGAAAAGGTACCTCAACGGAAGCAACAACTCGCTCGACACCATTGCGAGGCATGTCCTTAAAATGGTTAACGGGCATATGAAAGAAATCGGTCAATCTTTTCAAGACTCCCGTTCCAAGGTCATTGACGAACATCGACAGCACGTCTGGTTAAAATAGCTAATAAACAGGGTGTCGATTCACGCTCTGAAGCTACTTGTGAACGAGTATCAGTTGATACACAAGATACGTGACGGCGGCGCTTCATGCGACCACCATTTGTTTTCGTCTTCGAGGTTGCCGTGTGCTTGTCGGATTGAGGGATACATAGTTAACGACATGTGTATCCCAATAAAGAATGTGAACCCGTTCTGGAGGAGGCTTAATTTTGATCCAGCCTATCCACAGAACGAAGAGCCAGACGATGAAGCAGGTCTACAGGACATCAGAGATACGCTTTCGTCCATAAAGGACCCTAATCAAAAGAAAAGTTTTTTTCTCCAAGATCATATCTGCTCTTCCAGGGAGATCTAAAAAAAGGAGCCTGAAAAAGGAGAGGATCCTCGGGGGCGTGCCAATAAACCGGATCCCCCAAGGCATAGCTCATACACACCCTCTCCAGATCTCCCCAAACACAGCTCCTACACCTCCTCCTCGTCACAGGTGCCTACACAAGAAACCCCCACCCCCTCCTCGCTGTCTCGTTCGTTGTCCCAGTCATCGTCGCGGTTTAAAATTCCGAGCATGCGACCTAGGACATCGAAACCTATGGGAGCTCACCTCTAATTTCCTTTAATGGTTTCGCCAGCGCAAGTACCGGCGATAGAAATTTTTAAGAGCCTCATTCCCAGCTGGGCACAGCAGTTCGTCTCAGACATCAAAGGCGTACGCCCAGACGGTTACTACAGTTTCCGAGCAATCGCTGTGGGTTTAGTGAGGCATGAGAAATACTAACAGGATGTTAGGCGTGGAACGCTGAACGAGCTGAACACGAACGAAGGGTGGTGGAAGGCGATGTTCAAGAGAGAGGATGATGGTTTGTATGATAGGTGTAAGGCCCCGTTCCCTGTAACCTTACTTTGGTATTGGATTTACTCATAAACACAATTCTAAAATCTGAGTTAATTAAAACTTTCGTGGAATAATTTAAAACTTTATACATCACATTACAAAACATTCATTCTTGTCTTAACATACAAATTGTGATTAATTAAAAACAATCTTGACACTTCTTCGTAGATGCCAATCTCTTCCGTCCATGCCACGTGTCCCTCCTCAAGCCAGCTGCCTCAATCTATTTGCCTGCATTCATACTAAAAGTCAGCTACGCTGAGTGAGTTCTAGTTAATCAATTAACATACAATACATTCATACCCTTACTCATACGCATCCGAAGATACATATTTATACCTTATTTACTCTTACTTCTTTCATTCAAACTTTATATACATGCACACGCGCTTACATACTTTCTTTCATAAGGCCTTGTAATTTAGCATAGGCTATTCTATCTTTACCATCACAGATATTATTAGGGTCTTGTCCCTTCTGTCTTAGATATTATCAGGGTCTGATCCCTTCTGTCTCAGATATTATCAGGGTCTGGTCCCTTCTTTCTCAGATATTATCAGGGTCTGGTCCCTTCTGTCTCAAATATTATCAGGGTCTGGTCCCCTTGTCTCCAATAACCGTACCTGTCACGTACTCGATCATACATTCATTTTCATTTATGCATACTTTACATATCTTCTGGTCATGCACATACGTATATGTACATATTCATTCGTATAAACATTCCATACTAACAATCAATACTTAGTCATACATATAACATACATGTATCATACACTTACCACTTAAGTTAAGTGTATTAACAACTATCACAAAGGAGTATACATGCAGCACCAAAAACATAACAGATAAAGGGGCTAGAAACTTACCTGAAGTCGGTTTCTCTCGCCGTTAATAGTAATGCCCTTCTTTAGCTGTGCACGGCTAACTGTATAACGCATTACGGGTGTCAAATATCCATTACTACTACTTCTTATATCTAAGTCAATGACACCCTCACTAATGGGGGTCCGGGGGCAGCGCCCCTGGTAGCGGGGTCCAGGGGCGGCAGCCCCTAGCAGGGTCCAAGGGGCAGCGCCCCTGGCTGGGGTTGAAACTGTTTCGCTTCGCATGGGGGCGTTTCGCTTCGCATGGCTAAGCGAAGCGAAATGCCTGTTTCGCTTCTCAAGGCTGAGCGAAGCGAAATGCCTTCCTTTCTCCGTTTTTACCATTTTAAAGCCATTTTTCTTTGTGGCTCTTCCTCAGGACTCGATTTTACCCTTTTTAAGGGTTTTGGGTTGTACCAACTTTGCATACTTGCGTTTTATAAGGCCCGAACATCACATTTTTACCATATAACATTCTCGTGGGGTTATAACTTATCAAGTTCATGTTTTTCTTCCATCATATACCCCGATCTATCCTTCTATCGGTTTGCATGTCGATTCGAACCATAAAACTTAATCATTTAAACCGAAACCAACCTTTTGCTTGCGGGTTCGAGTTCAGATCTTGACAACTCGAGGATCTGGACGTGGTTCTTGTCAGTTGAAGACACTTGAATCACCAAATTCTTCCTTAATTTAATCCCAGAATGGATTCGGGTCTTGAGAGAGAGTGGGTGGGTGTTTCTTGAGTGTGTGTGTGTTTGTGTGTTTTGAGAGAAAAGGGAAGAAAGAAAAGAAGTGGTTGGTCTATATATATTGGGGTTTCATGGGTCCCACCACTCACTCCCACTTCCAACTCTCAAATACGTAACACATGATTAACTTAACGACACACAGTTAAATAACAAAACTTTCCGTCATTTATTATTTAACAAAAAGTTTGACGTTACAATAGGGCTCGTTCCAGCCTTCTTGTCACACCCCAAATCTGGGCCTAGGAGTATGACCAACAGTTGCTACCTGTTTTGTAAATGTATCAGAGTTTATGGGTTAATTTTAGCGGAAGACTTAAAGGTTTAATAAAATATTAATTTACATTGATAATTTACATTGAAAATTTACTTGGGAATTAAATGCCCAAGTATATGTTTTACAAAATATTGTTTTTAAATATTACAAGGATTTTAAAACAAAATCGAGCCATCATGCTTTGCGAACTTCTATCTTCTCGACAACTCTAATCCTTGCTAATAATATCTAACTTATTTACCTACAATGGGGAATAAAATACGTCAGCTATTTGCTGGTGAATTGTTATGACTCTAAAAGCTTTTAAATAACAATCATAATACAAATATAGTTTTCTTGACAAGCTCAGCAAATATATTGCTATACCTGGTATTTGTAACACTTCCTTACACACACAAAAGTCTCCGAGCCACGTAGCTCATTTCGGAGAACTACTTATGACCGTTAGCCCGCAGCCACGTAGCCATTGACTGTATAGGCTGAACAGTTATGTTTGGATTCAGACACATGTGTATTCGGTCTGATTTTTTTTATTTTCTAATTTGTATTATAGCGTTTTAGAGATCACGTTATCTCATGTAAATGTTTGACTAACTCTATAAGACAACATTCTGCCTATTTTATAGAGTATAAATATGTTTTGACTGTTTGTAAAAGTTTAACGTATTCACCTGTACCGTCAGTGTGATTGATTGATAAACCTTCTTGATTGTGAATGATTGTTAACCTATAACAAATAGGTTTGAATGATTACCTTAATGGTGTTTCTTGATTAGACTGCAGACCTTAAGTCTGGTTTTAACCTTGATTAGGTTTTTGAATGTTCGAAGATCATATCTGTATTTGTGTGACGCTTGGTATAGCATGATTTGGCCTAATAGAGTCTATCACATTGGCAAACTTCTCCAGGTAAGTAAACGGGTCTCGCGGTTGATTGAGATTTGTACAAATTACTTACCTTAGGCAAGAAGAGTCTACTAATGATATCCCCCTTCCAATTACTACATGCCCGTCAAAATATAGTTTTGTATAACATTACATCTTTTGGAAGTAATGTTTTATATGAAAACCTTTTGTGAATGTTTTGAAAATCTTTTCAAGGTTAAAGGACATAGCCTTTGACTGAGTCTAAGCTATTTATAATATGATTGAAATGACTTAAACTTAGATCATGTTGGTGCATATTTTGTGACCGTCGCTATGCAATTCTGTTCAGCATTGTGGAAGTACGAAGTTAGAGCAACTTCGCCATAGGCGAACTTGTAACAACTTCGCTATAGGCAAAGTTGTAACAACTTCTGCCATAGGCGAAGTTAGAACAACTTCGCCATAGGCGAAGTTGTAACAACTTCGCCTACAGGCCCAAGCCCGCGAAGTTTATATATATATATATATGTGTGTCTTGTTTAGGTTTGGGAATCCAGAAAAGTTAGAGTTTTGTGTGTTAAGTTCAAGTAGCTAGAGAGAAACCGAGAGAGAGAGTCGTGTGGGACGACCCGAGGTAGAGCTCACCTCGGGTCGGCCGTCATTTGTTTTCATGTTTGGTATGTAAGTGTTTTGGTTATTTTATAAAAGATCTGCAGATTTGTTTATCCCATTCGTGTGTTTGTTCGTGTGTTTATGTATGTGTAATCGTGTTCTTCGTCTTCTACACCAATAAACGAGTCTAGGAGGATTCCGCACTCCTAGACCTCGTGCGGATCTCGTATCGATCGGCGACGCCCCGGGGGGACTTACAGATCCAACCTTAGTGAGTTCTTGGGAATGCTAATACCAAGGCATAGTGACGGCTTTACTGATAGAACCTTGCTTCTAACTCGCTTAACCAATCTACAATGCGTCAAAACTCCTCAACAATGCGTCAAAACTCCTCTACTTGCACGAGTCTCAGAACTTCACGGCGCTCGGGCACGCTTCCCAATACTAAGTGTGTGAAAATTTGAGTGAGAATTGGTGTGAAATGGCCTAAACTCGTCACCTCCTTTTATTGGTGAAGTCTGCCTTTCTTCGCGTCGCGCAAACCGCCTTAGCACCGCAATTTTACATGTGGCCTATCACATGGTGCCACGTGCTGACACGTGGTTGGACACGTGTCCCCGATAACTTAATGAAGTTTCGCGTCGCGCGAAGTTCCTCAATCCATTTCTTTCTCCTAACGCGAACCTGATCTGAACATAGAATTGTGTACCAACACTTAGCGTCGAGCGAAGTGTATTTACCAGTTTCTTCGCGTCACGCGAAGAATCAAAATTTTGAATTTTTTTTAGTCCCTGAACTTTGATTATTGACATTTTTTTGCACTAATTTGAGTTGGAAATTTTCGTGGTGTTACACTTCCATGCTTCCACACGGTCAAACTGGCGCCGCCGAATCGTTGGTTCGGCGTACCCACTCACGGGCACCTGGTTGTTGAAACATACGGGTGTGTGTTAGTCAACCTATACGGCAATGACACTAAATGTTACTTCCAGTTGAGACTCAGCCTGACTTGATTCTGAATCCAGTGGATATAGGCGTCGCTAACTGGGGAGGTGATCACTTGATATATATCAAACTGGAAGGGGATTTCCCAATGGCGACGCCGGACCGTAATTGGGAAAGAAACGTCGAACCAGCAGCGCTCGAATGGAAAACGTACGAACAGCATTTGAACGAGTACAGCCAGATACGCCAGGCTTGGTTCAAGAAAAGCCCTACGATACCTCTAGATTCCTCGTCGTCATAGCATTTTGTATCAACGTATATGTATAGACACACACACACACACATATATATATTTATACAAGACATTGTATCAATGTATATATATAGGTACACACACATACATTGAAATTTGTTTGACAATGTTGGTTTGACAATAATACAAATAACAACGCTTTTCTCCTCCCATGCTGTCAATTTTCCCAAATAATAATAAATAATAATAATAAACAATAATAATAATAATAAATAATAATTATTATTTTCGAATTTCAAACACCCACTTCCGAGCATCCAAGCACGAGCCTCTATTAGACCGACACCAACACGACACGACACGAGCTTAGGATATTTTACCAACACGCCGACACGATATGGAGGCAATTTTTTAATATTATGTTGATGATGATGATTATGTTAAGATGGTGATGATGATGATGATGATGATTATGTTCCTATAAAACCGACCGTCGGTTTTACAGGGAAGGTCATACGCAACGTATAGATTTATACCCCGCCTCCAATATTTATTTTTTTAATTTATTAATTGTTATTATTATTACTATTATTATTATTATTGTTTATTTATAATTATTTATTATTATTATTATTATTATTGTTGTTGTTGTTGTTGTTGTTATTACTACTGTTATTATTATTATTTATTATCATTTGTTGTTATTGTTATTATTAGTGTTATTATTAGTGTTTATTTATTATTATTATTATTATTATTATTATTATTATTATTATAGTTTGTGGGCGATGAGATTGAGATGGAGCTCGAGCAGGGGCAGGGACAGGGCTAGGGGGCCATAGTCGGCGACAGCGTGTTGGACTGGTACCAACACTTGCAGTTCCCGGAGGGTAGCAATGACGACATACGATATAGGCACCTACGACAGATGACCCCGTTTTACAACACGGTAATCTGTTGGTAGTTTTTGGAGCGGGCGGCTGAGTACATCGCTGTCACACCCTCAAAATCCACTAACGGAGTTTTACCGTCAGAGGGTGTGAACTAACAGGATCGGAATCATTAGTTATAATCAAACCATAAAAACGTTTAAATGAAATTAAGTGCGGAAGCGTAAAAACCAAGAGATAGAAGTTGCGTCACGCAGGACGACTCAAAACCCCATAATAACAGTTTAAAATCAGGTTGCATAAACAAAAGATTTTCAAACAATGCAGATCCTATACCGCGCGCCCGCCTCGGCTACCTGAGAATAACATACTAAAAGTGTCAACACGGGGTTGGTGAGTTCACAAGTTTATATAAAATAAAGCGTTTAGCGTTTGCATTCAGCGTTTTGCGTTAAGCGTTTTGCGTTCAGCGTTTTGCGTTAAGCGTTTTGCGTTACCAGATAGTGTTAAATCAATTATATATCTATAGGTAGCTAGCCTATAAAACAAGTATTACTAAGTGTTCGACACCGAAGCTGACTGTTTATCATTTGCCTTGCCACCAGGTCTATCCCGACCATGGTATGTGTTTAGCCAAGATTACACCCACTCGACCTCCAGTCGAGTTTAGCGTTGGGTGGGGTTTGTCAAACCCAGTAGTATTACTCAACAATGACTCGCTATTATCCAATATTAAACGGTTCGATGTGAATGAAGGACTTTAGTTATTGCGTTTGCCACTTAGTCTTTACAAGTGATATATAATCTATATTAACAAAATCTTAAATGCGTTTTCGGAGTATGTTATCTCCCCCAAGTGAAAAGCGTTTGAAAACAGTTTAAAAGGGGTAAGTGAACTCACTGTTTGCGAAGTATTCCCAAAATAATTCACCAAGATGCGCGTCACAGAAAAACTCTCTCTAGCGTTCTAAAACAACAAGGAGATTTTCTAAGTGTCGGAACTATTATCGAGTCTCTAGACTCGGCACATAATACCTATGCACACAACATGTTTCGTGTTTCGTTTGTGAATCGTGTGTGACTTTTAACAAGTGTATTTGTGATACGTTACATGTGTGAGCAATTATTTACGTGTCATGTATTCATAATGTACATCACTAGCAATTACTCCCCGTAAGGGCAATTTGGTCAACACATAACAATTAACTAGCAATTATTCCCCACGAGGGCAATTTGGTCAAATCATGATAATCAATTAGCAATTATTCCCCGCAAGGGCATTTTGGTCAAAACACGATAATAAATTAGCAATCACGTTGTTTCATGCAACTTTCACAAAATTCAGCAACTAGTTTGTTAACGACAGAATTCTACTTGAAAAACTAGTCTATCCCACAGATCATAGCATCACAATTAATTTACCAAAAATCATCACAAAAGAATATATGTCTTAGGTTTCCAGAACATATTTTATTATATTTTTATTCCACATAGGTTTCTCACAATAATCAAATCATTACAGCAAACTCATAACAGTCAAATTCATGCGCAACAGAATGTTATTAGAAATTTCCGTTAAACGAAAAATCCAATAATTGCAAGACCACTTGGGTTAGGTTCCTAACTCAACAAGTCAACTTTTAGAAGTGGAACCAACCCAATTGGTCTCGTAGTTCATGAGATATAACATTTACAAAACAACCTAACAGCAGGTCTAACAACTCAGCTTTGCACAACGTTTTTGTAAAATCATAAAGGTTAACTTTTACACGTCCAAAAATTGCAAATTTACATTCTTTAGAAACTAGACTCAACCTAGTTTACTGTAGTACCAATTATCTCAACCAATTTTCAAATTTACACCATGTTACAGTCAATTGAACATCAACAACACAATCTGTCCAGAAACTGTTTGCATCCAAACTCAACATATTAACTATCTATGGACCACAAATCATTCATATAACATTCTAGACACTATAACCACTATCCATGCATATCAATTACACCATACACACATGGTTAGGGTTTTATTTGATCTCAAACTCAAAGACACAACAATTAACATGCAATAGCACCAATGCTAGCTATCAATTCAACAATCAATACATCTTTCAATCAAAACAAGACACATGAACACCATCACATATAAAAATCAGACCTAGGGTTTATAATTAACCCATTAAAATCGAAATTAAGCATAGAGGATGCATAGGATAGTTGTTTATACCTTCCTAACACCTTAATCTTCAATCAAACTTGAACAATCTTGATTGTATGTGTGTATATGAGGCCGATCGCAAGGGGGGGAGGCATAGAGCTGCCGTCGGGTTTGGGAGGGAGAGAAAGAGTGTTAGGGTTTTAGTTTATGTTATTATTTATAATAACATGTTACACTTTAGTCCCTCAACTTCCAAATGTTACTTTTCTAGCTTAAATAACTAGTTCTAGCACATTGAGTTAACGTTTATACCATGTTATCACATAACACATAATTATCACATAATTATTGTTTTGACGTTTTTCGTTTATTCACCAATCGTTTGCGTCAACTCGTTTGCGTTTCGGTGCAATTCCCGAAAGACTACACATGTAGTAAGTGTTAAGCGTCATTTAAACTCTAGTTTAAATGTAATGAAGTGTGCCTTATAGATTCAGTGGTCTTTAAGTTTGAATTGACGGAGTTGAGTTAACGGAGTTAACGGAGTTAACCTGAAATTGACGATTGTCACATCATTCCCATGCAAAAGAATTTTCGTCCCGAAAATTTGAGTCAAGTCGTGATGAGTTTCTGAAAAAGTAAGAAAAATTTTCAGTTTGTCATATCATCCCCTAGTAGAAAGAAATTTCGTCCCGAAATTTAATTCATACCTCCGGTGATTTCTGACGGTTTGTCGGGTTTCGCGGTTTCCGGTGTTTGGTCAGCCCTTCAAAAAGGTGAGGATACTTTTTCATCATTTGATCATCGCGTTCCCACGTGAACTCCGGTCCACGTCTCGAGTTCCAACGAACCTTAACGATTGGAATTTTGCTGTGCTTGAGTGTTTTGGTTTCCCAATCCAAAACTTCAACTGGTTCTTCAATGAAGCGTAGCTGTTCATCAACTTGCAATTCGTCCAAAGGGACTACTTGGGTTTCATCAGATAGGCATTTCTTCAAATTGGATACGTGGAATACATTGTGTACGCCACTGAGTTCCGTTGGTAGGTCCAGTCGGTACGCCACCAGACCAACGCGTTCGGTTATCCGGTAAGGACCAACATATCGTGGGTTGAGTTTGTTTCGCTTTCCAAAGCGAACCACACCTTTCCAAGGTGAGACTTTGAGTAACACCCGATCGTTTACTTGAAATTCGAGAGGTTTTCGGCGCTTGTCGGCGTAACTCTTTTGGCGATCTCGTGCTGCTGCCATGCGATTTCGGATTTGAACAATCTTTTCCGAAGTTTCGAGTACCAGTTCTGGACCAGTGATTTGGCTGTCACCCACCTCTGCCCAGCAGAGAGGTGATCGATACTTCCGTCTGTACAGTGCTTCAAACGGCGTTGCTTTAATACTTGCGTGGTAGTTGTTATTATACGAAAACTCTACCAAAGGTAAGTGAGGTTCCCAACTTTTTCCGAAATCCAACACACATGCACGCAACATGTCCTCTAAGGTTTGAATAGTTCGTTCACTTTGCCCATCCGTCTGAGGATGGTATGTTGTGCTCATATCAAGACGGGTGCCTAGCGCGCTTTGCAGTGACTTCCAAAAGTGCGAAGTGAAACGGGAATCTCGATCAGAAATGATTGAGACAGGCACTCCGTGTCTAGACACTACTTCCTTCATGTAGACGCGAGTCAGTCTTTCCATTTTGTCCGATTCCTTAATCGCTAAGAAGTGTGCAGACTTAGTCAACCGGTCAACGATCACCCAGATGGTATCGCATCCCGTCGGTGTCTTAGGTAATCCCGTGATGAAGTCCTTTGAAATGTGTTCCCATTTCCACATAGGAAGTTCCGGTTGTTGTAGTAGGCCAGATGGTTTCCGGTATTCTATTTTGACTCTGGCACAAGTCAAGCATTTGCTCACGTAGGTGGCAATGTCGGCTTTCATGTTTGGCCACCAATAAAGTGCCTTTATGTCATGATACATTTTATCTGAGCCAGGGTGGATAGAATATCGGGACTTGTGTGCTTCGTCCATCACCAGAGTTCTCAACTCTCCGTATCGTGGAACCCAAATCCGGTTCTCAAAATATCGGACCCCGTCCGTTTTGGTTTCAAGTTGCTTGTTCATGCCCCGCATGAGTTCTGATGGAAGATTATCATCTTTCAAAGCTTCGAGTTGCGCCTCGCGAATCTGATCGGGTAAGCTGACATGAATCGTGAGTTGCAATGCTCGCACTCACCTGGGTTTATCGGTTTCTTTTCTACTGAGGGTGTCTGCCACTACATTGGCCTTGCCAGGGTGGTACTTGATGGCACAATCATAATCTTTAAGTAGTTCGACCCAACGACGCTGTCGCATGTTCAGCTCCTTCTGATCGTAGATATGTTGGAGACTCTTGTGGTCGGTGTAAATGGTAAACTTGGTACCGTACAAGTAATGCCTCCATATCTTAAGGGCAAACACCACAGCTCCGAGTTCCAAATCATGGGTGGTGTAGTTCTTCTCGTGAACCCGTAGTTGTCGAGAGGCATAAGCTATAACCTTCTCGAGTTGCATCCGTACGCAACCGAGACCTTGTATCGATGCGTCACAATGTACCTCGAAATTCTCTGTTCCCTCGGGTAGGGCTAGGATAGGGGCGCTACAGAGTTTGGTTTTCAACAGTTGAAAAGCGGATTCTTGCGCGTCACCCCAATTGTACTTAGTGCCTTTGTGAGTCAAAGCGGTGAGGGGTTGAGCAATCTTTGAAAATCCCTCGATGAAACGTCGGTAGTAGCCGGCCAGTCCTAGGAATTGCCGCACCTCAGTCGGAGTCTTAGGTGCTTCCTAGATTTTGATGGCCTCTACCTTACCGGGATCGACATGGATACCATTTTCGTTGATCACATGTCCTAAAAAGTGAACCTCGCGAAGCCAAAATTCGCATTTCGAGAGTTTAGCATACAGTTGTTCATTCTTCAATAATTCCAGAATTACCCTTAAGTGTTCCTCATGGTCAGCCTTGTCCTTGGAGTAAACCAGGATATCGTCAATAAACACAATCACAAACTTGTCGAGGTACGCCTTGCATACTCGATTCATGAGATCCATAAATACGGCTGGTGCGTTGGTTAGTCCAAAAGGCATAACCGAAAACTCATAGTGACCATACCGTATTCTGAAGGCCGTCTTTGAAATATCTTCTTCGCGCACTCTTAGTTGATGGTAACCAGATCGCAGATCGATCTTCGAGTAATAACTCGATCTTCTAGGAATCACGGTACGGGATGCCCATTAAAATATTCAAAAACTTTGACTTTTGGTCCATCTCGCTACGTGATGGACCATGGGAGGAGACCATCGCGCTACGCGATGGTCCCCACAGTCGTGAAATATTCAAAAATGTTGACTTTATCAATTTGTGAATTTACTGATTTAGTATCATGTTTATTTACTTTTCACATTGTAGAAAATTGGAGGGCAGCTAATGGTGCATCAACTCCCGAATTAAGAAAGATTGCTATAAGATACTTTCTTTAACAACTAGTTCGTCGGGATGTGAAACAAATTGGAGCACATTTGAAGGGGTTAGTAACTTTAATATTACTAGGTGAATATGAGTCAAAGTATGCTTATTTAGTTATTATTTATTAAACTATTTGTCATTTTGTTGTTTATTTTTAAAATTTGTAGGTACATACAAAGAAAAGAAATAGACTAGAGGCAAGCAAAGTGAGCAATCTTGTTTTTGTTCAATTTAATGCAAATTTGATGGAAAGTAACATAAAAAGGAAGACTAGGGGAATGGAAGTGTTATTAGCAAGGGATGCAGGTGAGGCTCAAGATTGGATTGTCGAAGGCGATGTAGAGGAAAGTGAGCCTGGAGTTACTCGTGAAGCCAAAGGCGATGATGATGAATCTTTAGAAACCCGGAGAAGTGCTAGATTAAGAGAAGTTGATGAGGAAGATTTCGTGTCCGAGGATGAAGAGGAATTAAATGATAAGGTTGAATATGAATCGGATGGGGTTACCATCAATGAGCAATATGGAGACACCTTGGAAGACAATGATTAAATGTTTAACATGTCTAATTATCTAACGTACATGCAACGTTTTGAAATACGCTAATATGTGACTATATGTCAACATCTATCCTTTTTTATGTATTTTGAAATTAGAATTTTAATTATGGTTAGAATGTTGGATGTAATGCAAGTATTGATTTTAGCATGCATTTTGTTCAATGAATGTAAGCTTATGATTTTTCACATGTATATAATCTTATAAAAATTAATTTCCTCTATAATTCACCATGTCCGAGTACTCCCCGCATAGGCCGGGTACACTCAACTCCCCAGTCGGCCGCCCGAGGAGCACCTAGCGAGTTTTGCAACACCTATAAAACATGTCTTGACATTATTTGTGGGAAACCGGTATGTTTTACAGAATTAGAACTTGCTTGTCACATGTTTATCGAGATTTTAATACCACCACCTATATGGAGATTAGGACTTTAGAAAACCCATTCCGTACATAATTCCCTACTAAATAAATTCCTTAACCGACATTATCGCTTAGGAGCCTATTTGGACCATATTCCTTTTCATTTGCTAAACTGAACAATACACACCATTGCAGCTTTGGCCTTTACTATTATATTTTAAACTGTGTAATGAAATCCAGTTCGTTATCGAGTCGTATATATATGGAGTTGTGCTTAGTCTAACGAGTATGTAAAGTTGTGAAATTCAGAGTTGTAATTATCAGTGATTGATGTTTAAAAAAAAATGGAAAATCACCAAAAAGACAAAAGGTAGTTCAGTGTAGTATTTTAGTTGTAAATAGCCATTGATTGTGTAATTAGTTCATTTGTATTCGTGAGTCTATATATTGGTTTGTTTAACTAAGTTTCATCCACCTGAGTCACTAAATAAGCCTAATCCGCACCCAAACCTAAGCCTCAGCAAAACCCTCAGTTCGAGTCTTTATGCAACCGGTGGGCAATGGGTGGAGATAAGACTGACCTGCAAGCATATTAAGTTTTAACTCATATTAGGTATTTTGAGGGCAGAGACATATACTAGCACATCTTTTGCTAGTCCAGATATTAAACCGAGAGGAGTGTTGATAGTGTGAGGGGTATGAACATGTATGCCCTAACCGGAAACAAAGTACACTTGTCTGGACAATTCTGTAGTTTTATGGTAGCGTTAACTTTATTTGTGGGTTGTCAATCTAGAAATTGTCAGTCTGGGAAACTGGGTATGACCTTAAACCTTGCTAGTATTAGTGGTGATAATTGATTAACCTATTATGGCGATTACTGTTTGCTTTAGAGTTTTGCTTAGTGTGTTGATGTGATGTTCGGTACGAGCACGGGAAGAAGACCCGGGATGTTCCGCACGTGAATCGAGGCACAAAATGGACCTGCTGAGTGAAGCCACCCATCGCGCTACGCGATGGGTGTGGAAGACAGGGCATCGCACTATGGGATGCCCATTAAAATATTCAAAAACGTTAACTTTTGGTCCATCGCGCTACGTGATGGACCATGGGAGGAGACCATCGCGCTACGCGATGGTCCCCACAGTCATGAAAGTTAGGGTTTGTTTTATATTACGTTTTGACGACCCTATATGCTATTATTCAGTTCCAGGCAGTTTCTAGAGCAGCAAGAGGAGAAAACCTTCATTCCTATTCATCTCAAGGCCATAGATATGATCCAAATCATCAAAATCGAAGACCGAGAGATGCCGAGACGCGGCTATATCCTTTTAATTATGCCCGGGAAGTATAGTTTGTAATCTTTCAGTTTATTTCTCATGTACTATAACTACTAATTGCAATCGTCTTTGTGTTAATCTATGAGTATTGATGTTTAGTATGTCCGTACATTCAGTCGATTTAGGTTTTTGTCAATCAAAGCGATTAGTTTGTCGGTTGCTATATAATAATTTCTCTTAGGATTGTTTTGACCAGTTAATTATAAGAAAGCATACGTTTGCCCTTAGTTGAGTCACTCTGGCAAGGACTGTTTGATAACCAGTGCCGTGTGTTAGCGAGTGTGGATGCCTAAGGTTTAACCGGTTAGTCAGTCTGTAGTTGACACAAGATAGTTAATTTGTTAAGTTGCATGAGATTGCTGTTAGTTTGCTTACTTGAATTCCCGGGTGTGATTTGCTTGTTTAATTGATTAAATACTTGATTATTTGTGTGTTTATTATAAAACTCAAATCATTTGCTAGTGTGATCAGCACTGTTAATTAAAATACTTCATAATGCTAGGAATCATTTTTAGTGCACGCTGACCACATACTCCTCGTGGTTCGATACCCTACTTACCCAGCTTGCTTAGGTGATTAGGAACACTGATTTTTTGTATTTTTGACCAGATAGCGACAGTCTAGCATCAAAATGGTGTCGTTGCAGGGGAGTTAGTGCGCTTAGTGTTTTTGTGATTAATTGATTTCTTTGGTTAATTTAGTTTAATTTAGTTGTTATTTTTGTTTTTTGTTTAGTTTATTTTATTTTCCCATTTTGCGCGGGGTGTGTTATTTTTGCAGGTAACAGGTTTATGCACACCGCCATTCAGAAAGAAATTCCCCACTGATTTATGAGCCTGAGATTGAACGTGTAGCTCGGCAGAACCAAGCTCAGATCAGAAATTCATAAATGGAAGGTCAAAACCAGAATCAAAACCTAAACCCACCACCCGAGAACACTGTTTTCCAACCCGAACGAGATCCACCAAATAACCAAAATCCACCAAAAAATGACCATTTACCATCAATATACACCAATCCACAACCCCAAAATTCTGCCCAACAATCCAGAAACCGAAACTGAAACCTTGACAGACCCTGGCCATCCCCCCCCGAACAATATCCCTCGTCACCGACAACCGATTATTCGAGATTTTGGTCATGTCGGTATTCATACTGAAGACAAAGAAGAGGGAGATGAGAAGGAAAGAGAACCGAGGAATGATGGTAGTAACGGGGATGACTGGAGGGTTAGAAGGAATGACGGATTTGAGCTGAGAAATGGAGATGATGGTGTACGGATTGAAGAGGTTGAGGAATCGGTTAGGGTGAGAGGTGACAGGTGTAAGAACAGAAACCGAGACAGAGATGGTATTGGAAGATATCGGGAGGAACGAAGACAGCCGATTCAGGTTAACCGGAGTGGTTTTGAGGAACCGAAGGCTAGACGAAGGAATTATGGGCCTCCGGTTCAGGGTGTAAACAGTAGGTTCAGACTGGCGATTTCAGACGGTGCTTCACCGATTGTCCCATAGGTTCACGTACATGGGCAACCGACATTCAAATCCCGTCCATCTTGTATTAATATAGTTCCTTATTTTCACGGGATGGCGTCAAAAGACCCGTATACACACTTGTCAGATTTTGCAGTTATTTGCGGGTCTATCGGTGACGGTACATATGATCAGGATGAGGTTTGGTTGCGGTTGTTCCAGTTTTCACTAAAAAATAAGCCAAACACTGGTTCAACTCTTTACCGATGCACAGTATTGAGAACTGGGGTGAGATGTAGCAGGTTTTCCTTAACGTGTATTATTCGCAGTCGAAAACTTGCCTTCTTACCTTCCTTCTTACTTCTGTCTCTCTCACTTCCACCGTCGGCCTGCTACACCCCACCACCGTCGTCGCCGGTCACTGTGCACCACCGTCATCACTCATCATCCATCATCCAGTCACAATCTCCATCCATCACTATCATCATCCATCATCATAACCGTCCTTCTGCTCACCACCACTGCCACCGGCGCCGCTCACCTTCACTCACCACCATCATCGTTGTACACCGCTGTCCATCTCACACATCTCAAATCTTTTAGTTGATTCCGATTCCGAGGTTAGTTTAAGTTTAATTGATTGTTTCGGGTTATCGGTATTCAAAGTATATCAGGGTATTGTATCGGTTAGAATTGAACTGATTGTTGAGTTTAGTTTGTTAAATACCGACAATCTAGCATCAAAATGGCGTCGTTGCCGGGTCGGTGTCGATTATGGTTAAGTTTGGTTTAGTGTCGGGTCGGTGTGTTGGATTTTGATTGTCAGATTTTGGCGGGACTGATTTGGTCGGGATGTTTTTAAATGTTCGGTGTCGGGCCGGGTTTTGAAATTCTTAAAAAAAATTAATATTTTTTTATTTTAATATTTTTATATTATTTTAATATAAAAATTCTAAAAACTTAATTTTAATATTTTAATATATATATTATCATATAATAATATTCTAATATTTTAATTAATAATAATAATATTAATAATATATTTTAGTATGTTAAGGTAAACTAATATTTTAATAATAATAATATATAATATGAATTAATATATAATTTTAATAATATTTTATTATGTAATATAATAATATGATTAAATAATATTATAATAATATAATTGGATTTCGGAACCCGAACCACACAGTTAGTTGAATCCCGATGTTGTTCTTTGTGTTGCATGTTTTTCGAGACAATTGTCAGTTGTGTCCGTTCGTTTGAATCGGTTGTGTTCGATTAAGTGAGTCAGTGGTCTCGTGTCGTTTTGGGAATTTTAAGCGTTTATCGTATTTAGGTTATCCGCCCGTACTCAATCTCCATTCGGGCGGAGACACCTGGGTTTATTTTAGATGTAAATAGGATATCCCGAAATTTTCTCGTTTTTCATGTCAGCTGTTGATATTTTATTCTTATCTTGCAGTATGGCAGAGATTCCTGGATCTTCAGGCACCGCCGGGTGCAAGAGGCCGAGGCAGCAGCCACTAGGTGCGGGACGCTAAGGTCCCCTAGCAGCTCTGCGGAGAGTTCCAGATCCCCCACAGCCCGTGGTGCGCCCACCACGGGTTATCAGGTACGACGGGGATGAGATCCCGATCACTCCCGATACGGTTCGGGAGTTGATCATGGGGGACGGCCTCCAGATCCCACTTGTTATTCTCCGGTTTGCTCCGTTGTCGGAGGAGCAGACCTTGTATCGCCGTTTCTTGGCGATGCAGCTGCTCCGACATCGGACTATTGACTGGACACTGCTCCGTGCAGTGGGCCAAGAGGGGGCCGTCCGGGCTATGTTGAGCGATCGGTGCGTCCAGGTCCTCATGTGTGACTCGACTCAGTACATTGAGCTCACACGTGAGTTCTTTTTACATTCCGACATGTACCCTCCGATTTCTCTGAGCCCCATGAGGTGTCGTTTGCCCTTGGCCGGCGTACATTTGAGATGTCTGTACCTGAGTTCGCCGTTGCCACTGGCCACTACACCACGGAGGAGGTGCTGACCTCGGAGTTCCTTATGAGCATCCTGGGTTATACTCTCCGATCGCAGACTGATCGGGAGTTTTGGATGACAGAGGCCAAGCTTGGCCAGTTCTAGGCCACGATAGCGGGGCCCACTTGAGCACCATTGTTGAGTCGTCCATCAGGGACCCCGTCCACCGCTACCTTCATCGAGTTATTGCTTGCTCTCTCGTCAGCCATCATTCATGCAACAAGAAGTGCAGCAACACTGATCTTTTGTGTTTGTTATCGGTAATTGCCGGCCGGGAGGCCAATATAGCGACGCTGCTTCTAGCGTCGTTCTCCCGAAGCCGTGCATAGTAGGGCTTGTCAGCCCGGTTGGCTATGGGCCCGTATATTACACGCATTATAGAGCACCTGGGGTGTTTGATCGTTATCCTTGTGACTATTTTACCCCAGGGCCTGCTGCGGCCCATACACATTGGGGGACGCCCGGAAGGCTGGGATTTGTGAGCTCTACGATCCACCTACTCTCATGCCGGTCTGACGGGGCCCTCAGGCTCCACCACCTCCGGCGACAGACATGGCTGTCGCGCTCCAGATGGGCATTCCGACTCATCGACAGCCCGCTTATGTCCCCCATATTATGCTGTCGCAGCAACATCCGACTCATCGACATTCCGACTCATGGCTGTCGCAGCAACATCCTTTCCTCTAGCAACAGCAACATCCTTTCCTCCAGCAACAGCAGCCAGTCACATTGAAGATTCTTCATCAGCAGCAGCTGACTACACAGACAGAGATGCGGGACCACATAGCCCGCCAGGACGACTACTTCCGTATTCTATTTTCTCATCTGCAGGTACTGATCCCAGCATCCTTACAAACACATCAGC
This sequence comes from Bidens hawaiensis, assembly GCF_021521415.1. NCBI lineage: Eukaryota > Viridiplantae > Streptophyta > Magnoliopsida > Asterales > Asteraceae > Bidens > Bidens hawaiensis. The sequence goes on along the minus strand of NW_027493740.1, from coordinate 113,477 downwards.
AGAGAGTTTGAAGATTTTGCCTTGTCCTGCACCTTGGCCATGAAAGCAACATTTGCCTTTTCAATCTCTGCAGCATGGTTGCTCCAGTCAAACTCCCCATCTTGAGGTACCCTTGTGACAACTACATTCCTTGATCCCTTACTTGATTCACAGCATTTGGATTTCCTCTGTTTTGATTGTCCTGAATCTGTAGTTGGTTATTTCCTTGAGTCTGGAAATGTTGTTGTTGGGGTCTGTTCTGGTGTTGGTAGGGGTTTTGATTGACCATTTGATTTCTCTGATTCAGGAAGTTTTGGTTCTGATTTTGATATAACTGATTTTGATTGACTTGATTTCCCATTTCCTTGGGCTGGCTACATTCTCTGGCAAAGTGACCAGGTTGCTGATAGTTGTAGCAGATGGCTTTTGACTTGTCAAACCCTATTCTTTCATTAGGTCTAGAGAAGCTTGATCTTCCTGTCCTGTTGTATAGCCTCTTGCTTCTTACAGCCAACATGGCAGCCTGCCATTTGAGATCCATATCTTCTAAGTTATCTGCATCAATTTGCTCAAGGTCTTCTTGCACTACCCTGGTGTGTATCAGGTTCTTTGCAACAAATGCATTATAAGAGTCAGTGAACACTGAGAACAAGGCCTGATAATCAGTTCCTTGTCCTGAATTGTTCTGCATAAATGTAGAATGTCCACTTGCTGTAGAGGCAACATCATCTTCAATCGATTGGGGAATGAACCTTGACTGTACACCACATACTGATCCTGATTCAGAAGGTTCTTCAATAGCTGGTTGTTGCTGATTCTTGACAGAGAGATTTCCCACTGGTGCTACAAGAGCATTGGTCATTGGAAAACTGGGCTTGTCCTCTCTAATCATATGATTCTCAATCATTTCATGGTCAACAGCCTTCAGAAAAGCAATGACATCATCCAGTTTAAAGTTCGGAAAGTTGGCTTTCTATTTGATGAATTTACTTCCAGTATACCACTCTCTAGAAAGTGAAGACAACAATTTCTTGTTTAGGTTAAAATCAGAGATTTGCAAGTTATTTGTTCTGATTTTGTTTACAATGACCATGAATCTCTGCAGTACAGACTTCAATCTTTCACCTTCCTTGAACTTGAATCTATCCAACTGTTGCTTCGGTCTATCCTTTTTAATGTCTCTGAGTTCTGTATTGCCCTCAAACATGTCAATAACTGCATCATACATATCCTTTGCAGTTTTCTGATGATTGACAGTTTTCAGTATTTCCCAAGATAGACCTAGTTTCAGCATAGACAATGCCTTGTCATCTCTTTTCTTCATTTTTAGCTCTATAGTGGCACTGTTGTTTGCAGCAGCAGAAGGAACATATTATCCATCTGTGATAGAAGTCCAGAGTTTAGGGTCGTTGTAGTTCACAGCAGCTTCAAACAACACCTTCCATTTTATGAAGTTCTCTTGTCCAATAAGTCTTGGAATCTTGTTCATAGAAACTTCCTGGTCTTCCATTTCAGCAGATCTGACCTTTGAAGCAGTCAAACACAGTAAAGCTTCAAGCTTTATCACAAACCTTCAGTCCCGTGGCCTTTAACGACTTCCAAAGCTCTGATACCACTTGTCAGGACCGAGAATCTGGTGCAAACCTTAAAAAGGTTGACAAGAACACACAGACTCAATAACCCAAAGGCCTATCGAATATCCCGGCGGAATCAGGATATCCAACGGATGGGAATGAAGGTGTGATATTATAAACACAATAACGAAACAACAATAATAATCAGTAGGCTTGATTCAAAGACAAAGATTCACTGTATTTAGTATATCATTAATGGAATAGTGAAAGGAATGTCTAGGGTTTCGTGAAAGGCGGCGGTGGTGGTACGAGGAAACAAATAGAATATTCGTTTAGAATGTTTCTCGTATTCGTGAGTCGCTTCTTAAAATGGAAACCTAGGACCCTATTTATAGACCCTGACATTCCTTCTAGAATCCCTAATCATTACATAATGAAAGATAAAAACGAATACAAGTGTAAGAGTCTTCGAGCAAGATTTGTCTCTTGCTCGAGCAGACTCAGTATGCAAGGTATGCTCGATGAGTGTCTTCGAGCATACTTTACTTAGAATATTTTACAGTGAAAATGTTCTCCTCTAGCAGGCTTCATTCCTCTTGACCAATCCTTGCTTTGCTCGAACTAGTCCATCGAGCAAGCCCATTTTTCTTGATGTCTTCAATCCTGTCTTGAGACTTATTCAGCAATCTTTAGCATGCTCGGATGTAAATCTTGCTCGGGAGATTGAATCATGCTCGTAGTCCATGCTTGGAGCATATGAAATCTTCTTATTGCGTCCATGCTCGTCACCATGTGCTCGGACATCCTGTGCTCGTATCACTTGGTTAAAGTTTGAATGATCAAGTTGTTTGCTCGATTGGCAATTCATACTCGATAGAAGAACACTCTTGCTCGTTGAAGTACTGTAGCTTGCTCGAAGCCTTAACACTTAGAAAAATTAACCACAAATGGTTCTGAAGACCTTGCTCGAAGTAGTAAACCATGCTCGATTGTCCAAGCTTGCTTGAAGTTCATACTTAGCCATTTTCCAGAGGAGGTTGAGAAGATTCCAATCTTCCTAATCAAAAATCCGACCCAACGGGCTGGAGTTCAGGTGGAGGCATCAGGATCGGGGCAGGTAGCTGATCAGCCTGCCCCCGCAGAAGGAGAGCCGCAAGCTGAGCAGCAGCAGGTGAGGCTGCTCAGATGGACGAGTAGATATCAGCAGGCGCCGGTTACATTTTTGGTTGTTTTCCTTTTATTTTGTTTTTATCAGCTTTGGTTACATTATATTATATTTGGGAAAACATGTATGGGTAACCGGTTGGGTAATGATTGCATATATATTTTGTGATGTTTGTCTGTTGTGTTTGATATGTATATGTGTATATATTGTTGTGTTGCTTTTGGAACTTTGTGGGTGTGTTCACTATAAACCCTCACGAGACCTCACTCGTCCACCATGGCTACCGGGGAGTTTAAAGGGCATGTTGCATAAGCTAAATGCAACCGTAATTCCTATGAAAGTGAGTTAGGCCATTTATTATTTTTAATTTATTAACAATTTTTTTTATAAAACTAACTAACTCGGCTCTGTAATGTTTTAATTAATATGATTTTAACTCTTAAAAGACCTATGTCTTATACTTGTAAGTGGTTTGCTTATACATGTCTCGAGATTTGTGCAGATGTGGTTAGTCGATATTGGTCAGTAGTGGAGACGTGTGTCACGAGTATGTTGAGAGTGTGGGCCGAGTTTAGCATTGCATTGCCATGATTATCAGGTGATTTCAGTTTCATAAACTATTTTGTTATTTTTACTTTAGTTATTAGGAATGTAATTGTATAAATTGCTTAAGCCCATCACATTTGTTCCCCGAGTTTTTAAGTTGTTAAACCATCAGTTCAACCCCGTCCCTCAGATGTTCGTTAATTGTTTTAAAATTTTAACATTGAGGACAATGTCAACCTCAAGTGTGGAGATGGGGAAAAATTGAAATTTTTAGCCCGATAGTACCTCGAAGAGTATTCAGAAACATAAGTTATTAACTGTTAGTTATTGCCAATAATGCCAAGTTAGAGGCTTTTGGTCATGGTTGGTTTTTCAGTGATGTGGTCTAAAATATATATATTAATATGTAAATATTTCTAATATTTTTAAGTAGTTTTGAGCCAACTTTTTGTTGAATATTATTATTATTTGGTTCACGTGTGAGTTTAATGTTAGGATTAGTGAAGGCCTTTGTGCCGGGTTCGTTGGTTGACAATTAGAAGACTAAAGGGGCGGCCCGCTTAATTATGAAGGAATGCCCATTTGGAGTTTTCTTGGTCCCTACTCTATTAAACCTAATTGTTCTCTATATATATCATGGTCATGTATTGTAATCTTTTGTACTGTGCTTAAAATAATACCCTAGTTGCAGCCCGTGGATGTACGTCGCCTTGACCGAACCACGTAAAATCTCGTGTCTCTTATTTATTGCTTTCGTTTGTGCGTGTGTGTTTGTGTTTCTGCTGCGTATCGACTCTGTTTAATACCTAACAAGTGGCATCAGAGCCGAAGGTTCGTTAAATACACGGGTGCACTGAGACGAGAACGAGGTTATCTTCGGTTTGAAAGTCATATTCTTAAAACTCTTGCAGATTATTTTTTTTGTGTGGCACGGCAATCGAAGGGACTTTTGGGTTAATTAAGTTTCTTGGTCAAAAGGAATTCTTTTCCTTAATTGTGTTCTATCGTAATTTGCAAGAAACAAAAGGTTGAGGCATATAAGCCAAAATAGTTTTTTTCGTTTATGGTGTGTGGCTTTTGCAAAAGTAAACAGAAGCAAAGTAGGGTTTGACAACCCTTGCCGTTCTTTCTCTGCCATCACAGGAGTAGGCCATCGTGTCGCATATTAGGGTGTAACTATTGATCTGCTGTCGTCGTCAAGGCGAATACCGCGTGTTACGGTCGTGTTTTACGACTGTTAATCAAAGAAGAAGCAGTGCCGACTGTTTCTTCTTTCCGGATTAAAACCGACCGCTCACCGGGAACTGCCGTCTATAACCTCTGTTTCAACCGTCGATCAGGAGAAATAAGGTTTACTCGTTTGTTGTTTCTGGTTAGGGTTTGTTTTGAGTTGTTTTGACTCAGGTTGGGTGTTCAAGATTCGGTTGGTATTCGGGTTTGCTTTGATTGTGTGGTTCGGATATTTGTTGACAGAAGTTTTGGGTGTAAAAGAGGACATCGGGTTCTGGGTTAGAGTTTTGTTTATTGTTTTTTTTTCTCTGTTTTCTCGTTTGCGATGTCTGAAGACGGGAAGGTTCGAATCGACAAGTTTAACGGGACTGATTTTGCATGGTGGAAAATGCAAACATAGGCGTTACTTGGTGAACATGATTTGGATATGGTATTGGATGAAAAGCCGGATAATATGGATAAAGCCGAAGAAGCAATTTGGAACTCAAAGGACAAGAAGGCTAGAGGTAAAATTACATTGGTTTTGACGAGGAGCGTCGCTTTTAATATCATAAAAGATACCATGGCTCGTGGTATGATGACAGCTCTGTCAAATATGTATGAAAAACCGTCTATGGCCAATAAGGTGTTCTTGATGAGGGAATTGTTTATGACAAGGATGCACGAGGGAAGTTCAGTCACGGGTCATATTAATAATTTCAACTCAATTATGTCTAGGTTAGCTTCTATGGGTATGAAGTTGGATAATGAGACTCAAGCTATTATATTGTTATCTTCTTTGCCTGAGAGTTGGTCTGGAACTGTAACGGCCATTACTAGTTATGCGGGGGCCGATGGTTTGACATTTGAGGGGGTCCGTGACATTGTGTTGGGTGAAGATGTTCACTGGAAAAGCACGAGTGGCGGTGTCACACCCCGTTAAGCGAATTGCGGAAGCGTAAAACGGAAATGCAACAGATACAACTGGTATCAAATAAATTGTTCATAAAGAAACATTACTAACTAATTTACAATATATTACATCGTTCTAACATATTTTATAAACTAGATGATACAATCAAACCGGTTCTTCAATTACTTTACTTCTAACTCAAATGCCCACGACATCAATCACCAATCAGACACGAAACGCACAGGAAATTACTTCTCATATCTGATTACCTGAAAAGCATGTTAAAACAGGTCAACTACGAATAGTTGGTGAGTTTCATAAGTTTTAACGAAATCAGTTCTGCGCACCATACATTCATAGTTTGTATGTACACGCGTATATAAGAAAATGCATTTACATTTATATATGTATATCTACGTCTTTGTATACTGATATGTATGTGCATAAGTTTATGATAGAGTTTGAAACTACGATAAAATCGTGATTGCTCATTCTTACTTCGTGCCTTAATTTTCCAAATAAAATCAACCACTGTGGCCCCCTTTCCGCCAACAACAGTTCCATGTAAAAGCACCACTATGGTCCCTCTTCTGACCACAATGGTTTCACATAACTCAAACATTACACATTGTACACACAAACAATTATTATTTTCTACACATAGAATTTCCTATGCCTATACACATAGTATGTATTTATATATATATATATATATATATATATATATATATATATATATATATATATACGCACACACAATACACACACATATATATAGTATTTATCACGTATTACTAATCACTGTGGCCTCCTTTCCGCCCACAACATATATAATCATAATATTTTCTTAACACTCATGTCATAATCAAGTAATTTCGTTTAATAAGTTGCAGCAGAACTTGGCTCATAGGTCATACTCAACTTTAGTTTATAAGTTACAGCAAAACTTGGCTCATAGGCCATACTCAAATTTAGTTTAGTACTATTGTGGCCCCCCTTTCACCCACAATAGCCCCATGGCCATTACAGACCACAGTATTCCCAAATTAGTTATGTTTAACATAACATGACGTGTTTGTATAAATATATTGTCACGTGTAATTTCATTATGTTTTGTCATTCGTACTATCTCCACTTAATATACCGATCAATTATAATAATCACCTTTCATCAGCACGTAGTTAATCATTATGGTTGTAGGGACTTTTCATATATACATGTTCAGATAATCTATATCCTGACCGTTTTCTGATAGATAATGTATATAAACACACTTTTCACCCCAAAGGTTTGTAAACAGTTTGAAAAGAGGGGTCATGAAACTCACCGTTTTGTGGGCACTCAGTGCGAGGTCAGCTCGGGGTTCGTTTCCCTTGCTATCACTTAGTCCCTTTAGTCCATATTATAAAAATATTAATATTTTAATATTATTATAATCTTAGTACTAAATTGGGTTGTATAACTAATCTGGGTATAGCTGGAACGCCCAGAAAGTGGCAATAGGCTTACGTTGTGATGTTGTTCAATGTCTAATACTTAAAAACCGAATTTGGCTCAGTTTCCCGTTTTCCCAGCTGGGCCAAGTTGTTCGTTTACGCGTTCAGAAAATAGTTATGGGGAAATAAGCTTGGGTAAATGTATTGTTTAATAAAATGATTAAGTTATAAAGAAATATCACATATTGGGGTCCCGGATTAGCTATGGGGTCCGTTTCCGTTTATTTAGTTTGATTTGAGAAGAAACGCGTACAATCTATCTAGATTGTCCAGGTTTCTCATAGAAAGGTTCGTTTTTACTTAATTAATCCAAAAATATGATTTTTGATCACTCTTGGTGTTTTGATATTCTCGTAGGTTCGTTAATCACGAACTTGCCGGTTTTTATTAAAATTGAATTTGTTTAATCTTCAAATTAGCATAATTAATTAACCATCAATCATTAAATTATGAAAATTTAGCCAATTATCAAATAAAATATGTAGATTTTTATAAAAATATTTCTGGAATTATTTACTGATTTAATAATTTATAAAAATTCATTTTATCAGCTATATTTCGCTTGAAAATCGTCCGTCTATCCCAAACGATTTCCAAAAATTCGAAGAAAATTCCTGAATACTCAAATTATGTCCCAAAACAACCTGTATCAATTCCAGAATGCGATAAGCTTGTTCAATATTCTTTTCGGCCCAAATTCGGCTATAAAAATTCATATGAACGCATATACGCAAAACACCCTTAAACTTTTCCAAATGATCCCAAATTTTATATGTGATCAAAATATATCAAATCTGACTTCCCCACAAAATTTCATAATTTTTCAAGCATTTTAACTATTTTTCCCAAGTAAACGTCCCAATTCAGTAATAAATTCACCAAATATTCTCGGATGGTCGAAAAATTACCAAATTTGAACAGGGACTCAATGATATGGTCTCTGATGTCCCTGTAAATTTAAAGACCTACCAATATGCACATCACAACCTTAACATAAACAGCCCATAAGCGAGTGTTTCAGCATTACCTTAGCGGTTTTGGTTCGTTTCCGCCTTTCTAATCAACTTTTCAAGTTCTTGTGCTCCTATGTAGGCTAGATAAAAGTCCTATGTCATAAACCAAGCAATTTTTCATTAACATAACAGCCCTTAACTTAGGGTTTCGGCTAGTGCACAAAAACGAACTTTTGAACCGTCAAAACGCCGTTTCAACCCTTTAATCCGTGTTTATGGCCAAAAAAACTATCAAACCAGGTTCCTCACCATGTGTATGATCAAAATATGTTTATGGACCATTTTTAGGATTTTACACGGCTAGGAATGATTTTTGGCAATCAAGCTATGTTTATATGGTATTAATCGAGTTTAAACGAGTTAAAACTTAGCCAAAAGTGAAGCTTTTTACCTTGTTTTTGCTGGGTTTTGAGAGAACTAGTCTGTTCTACAGATTTTTCCACAAGAAAATATCTTCAAAAATATCTTGGACTTGTTTATATTTAAAGGAAACCCGGGGGATTTCCCCTTTTGCGGCCGCCCCAAAAGGTGGGGTCCATGGGCCCCCCTCTTGCTCTTTTGTCTCGTTTCTCATGCCCTTACGTGAAATCCCGACCCCAAATTTATTTTGGGTTCGTTTTTTTTTTGCACGAAAAACTTATCGGGTGCGACAAACAGCGCGAAAACGAGTGTTTTTCAGATAGTTTGGTGTAAGATTTTAAAAACATACTATACGTTTGTAAAAATCAAAAATATTTTCACGAATCGCTTAAAACATTTCAATTAAGTATTTGGTAAGTCTTTTTCGGCTTAACGGATGATACAATGCTTGGTTTGTAACTATCTTTCGCGTTTAAATCTATAGCGGGTAGTTAAACGAGCATGTTTTCGTTTAACTTGTTTGCTATCGAACTAAGGCCATATTACTAATATTTTAGCTTATATTAAACGTATATCACTTATAGATGGCCCCCCGGAATATCTGGGTCATAACCCGACCCGTTCGGTTAATCACTCGTTTGTTACGCAAAAAGCGTTTATTTGCTTAATCGATAAATACGTACTGAGGTGTACCTTGTTTTGGCTCAAATGTCACAGACGAATCATCTTCTGATATGTTTTATGCAGGCAGGGGAAGGGAAAATAACAGGAGCAGTGGGAGTCGGGGGAGGAGTTCGTCTAGAACTCGGAAGAATGTGAAGTGCTGGAGGTGTAACGAAGTTGGACATGTTAAGAGTGATTATCCAAATAGATTACAGGGGAAGGTTGCTGAGGTAAACACTGCTGAACAGGTTAATGAAGGTCAGTCAGTGATGACGAGGCATTATTTTGTAATGTTGATAGCATGGTGGACTCTTGGGTCATGGATTCCGGATCTTCGTTTCACGCTACACACAGCGGGGAGACGATGGTGAATCTAAAGTTTGGTAACTTTGGGAATGTACGAATTGCTAATGGTGATGTTCTTGATGTTACGGGCATGGGGAATGTTAATTTTGTAACTCCATTGGGAACCGTTTAGAACTTGAAGAATGTTAGGGTTATTCCATCATTGAAGAGAAGGCTTATCTCTGTTAGTCAACTGGATGAACTAAGCATGGAAGTAAAGTTCGGTGGAGGTAAATGGAAGGTAACTAAAGGTAGTCTGGTTATTGCACGTGAAAATAGGTGTGGTTCATTATACATGGTGGAAGTGCCTACTAAGGGAAGTATGACCATCCCTCAAAACAAAGTTGGGTTCGCTGAGTCGAAAGGGCAAAATAAGGTTCAATTTGCAAGAGTGGAGCCTTGTGCTAAGGTGATTCAAGCTAAGCAAGGTCGGAGGTCTAAAACAGGTAAGGGGTTTGGTGATAATGGGAGCGCGGGTTATGTTCCGGGAATAGTTACAAAATAACGTTGGGTTTTGAAGACCGTTATTCCGATTGATAAAATCTCTCCTGGGGAACTCTTGCTGAAAGAGGAGAGTGGTAATGGTTCTCGGGTTATCTCTGGAATTGATGGATCGTGCGTATCAGTTGAGATGGAGGACGGATCAGTTTTGACCGATGAGTTGGAGCTTGGTGGAGCTTCAACTGGCCCTTCTGGTACTTGATGTTGAAGGGGGCTGCTGCAACTAGGGGGTAAGTCTTAGCTTGTTTATGGGAACTGGAAGCTTGGAATACTTGTTAATAAAGATTACTGATATTACTAACGACCGGGTTGCTTTGTACTTGAATGGCGGGCTTGAGTTTATCGCAAGGCCTTCAAGTGGGAGATTGTTAGGATTAGTGAAGGCCTTTGGGCCGGGTTTGTTGGTTGACAATTAGAAGACTAAAGGGGCGGCCCGCTTAATTATGAAGGAAGGCCTATTTGGAGTTTTCTTGGTACCTACTCTATTAAACCTAATTGTTCTCTATATATATCATGGTCATGTATTGTAATCTTTTGTACTGTGCTTAAAAAATACCCTAGTTGCAGCCCGTGGACGTAGGTCGCCTTGACCGAACCACGTAAAATCTCGTGTCTCTTATTTATTGCTTTCGTTTGTGCGTGTGTGTTTGTGTTTCTGCTACGTACCGACTCTATTTAATACCTAACATTTAATGGTTTCAAGAGACAATGAGCTAAAATGGGGCACTTTTACTAAACTTGAGACCGACGAATGAAGGGTCGAGTTTATGTTATATATAACTAATTAATTATTATATGCAGTATCCTAAAAAGAAAAAAAAAACAGGAAAGAAAATAAAGAAAGAAAAAGTATTTAATAATAATAATAATAATAATAATAATAATAATAACAACAACAAATACGGTGGAACACTATGATTTTCTTTTTATTCGTTTTGTCTTTTTGCAAGTCAATATCTCTTCCAATTTTTGTGACATAACTATGTTTATTATTATTTTTTTTAATCAGCCCATAATGAAGAAATCATTGAATTATGAAGGCCCATATGTGGGTTGGTCAAAGACGAGTCCAAGGTTTTGAGAACAGGAGGTTAATTATTATTATTACTGTCGGTGGAAGGGCTGGGCATATAAGAAGACAAAAAGGCTGCCGCCATCTGAGAGGGTAATTATATTTTTCTTTTAATTTTCGAGGAATAAAAGTCAGACGGCAGAATCAAGGAAGATTATTATTGGGGGCAGGCGCAAGGGGCGAAAGAAGAGTGAAGCAAGCCTTTGGTCCGAGCAGAAAGCGTTAGGGTTCCACACCGACTCATTCAAGAATCATTATTATTAGGTTTGAATTTATTATTTTTTCGTCATGAATTTATTATTTGAACCTATTTATTTGTTTTGTTCTTGAGTATGGTTGTTGGCTAAACTCTTAGACTGCCTAGGCTTATGATGAACCCTTGATTGACGTTTTATTTTATTTGGGATTTGCTTGTCGTTATGGTTTTATGAATCAGTAAAAAGTATAATATTATTTATTTGATGCATATATGTGTTTGGTTATATTTGGAGAATTTTATTGTTTCACAGAGTCTTTAGTGATCGTCTGTCATAGGATTCTGTTAGGTTATTTACTGTGTATTCTTGACTAGTTTGTGATTGATTTATAATAAGATCATAGAAACAATATTATTAATCAGATAAATAAAAGTGTGCTGCTAGCCTAAAAAGCTGTAAGGTAATAGGTTATTTGATAGGTCTTGGTTGATTAAGATTGCTAGATTTAGTTCTTAGTAAGGAGTCTGTCTAGGTTTGACTTTTCAGTTTTGTCTATTAATGTCGAATGAATTTATTAAACTGCCTTTGAATTCCGCGCTGTAAGGTAGGATTTCGTTTTAAAGGTACTCATTCATAATTAATTAGATAACCGTAAGGAAGTTTAATATTAAAAATGGTGTGTTTACGAACTTAATAGAAATCCATAGGTGTCTTCTTGAGAAGGGTCAGGGGTCCTGTTCGGGTTTTCTTTTAAGTGAGTATTTTATGATCCCAGTTCCATAATAAGCATTTCCGATTAAGTGATAACTAAAACTTTGGGGATTCTAGCCTAGGTGGTTGTTTATCATTATCTGAGTTAAATCCAAGTCCTAAGTTAAGTCGTCTTTAGTTTTATTAATTAGTTTTAATATTAGGTTAAAATTAGTATTTTAGTAAAACCCCCCAATAATATAAATAAATAGTCGTATATGTAGTTGAGTCTAATTTAGCTAGTTTACGTAATTAAAAGAGTCTTATGGGTTCGATATCCAGACTTACTTAGCTGTACTAGAGTCGACCAGTTCACTTGCCGGTTAGTAGTTTTAGTTAAGTTAAGAGTCTAGAATTATTACTTAGTGTCTAGATTAGCGTTTATTTATTTAATAAATTAATAACTACTTTTAGCACATCATTCAGCTTCTCGATAGTTTTCCCGACAAATGTTTTTAAAATGAGAAGTTGAAAATGAAATCGTTTATGAAGGGATAACGAGTCAAGGGGACAGGTATACATGTTTCATATCGGCAGCCCTTATTTCCAGACATATTGTGAGATTAGCCCATATACTTAATACCAGTGTTGTAAAACTCGGCCTAGGCGGCTGAGTACTCGGCGCCTAGGCGGACCTCGGTAGTTTACTGAAGCGCCTTTCACCTAATCGGCCTAACTAGTCGGAATCAGTCCAACTCGGTCTAGGCGGTCAATAAAAAAATTGACTTCTTATTAAAAAAAAGCCCAATTTCACTCCTCACAATCAGCCCGCCATTCTGACTTCCTTTTTAAGCTGAACTTCAAACGGCGATTCACTAATTAGCGTTTCAATCTCCATGGGTTTGAAGAATTGAAGGCATGAAGAGGTGAAGATCGTTTGATTGTAACAACTCTAGCCTTTTCACTTGTTCACTTCTATTTCTATCGTCTCAACAGGTAGCATATAAATATGATTATATGAATCAATTCAACCTTTGTAATTTGTGTGTTTTTGTCTTTTTGACATGCGTGATCTGGAAACAAACCAAGTAACCAACTGTGATGTTTTAGATACTTAGATGATAATAAACCAACTGTGAGTCTGTGACAAGCTATTATTCGTTGTTTAAAATTTGAATAATCATCTAACAGTACTGCTTATTAATTATTAGTTAGATACTTAGATGATAATAAACCAACTGTGACTTTGTATTAGTTGCGTGTGTTTTCTGGTGAATAAAAGTAAACCAACGCATACTTGAAGATATTTTTGGTGCCAAATTATTCTTAATTATTATAGTTTGTGATATGGAGTTGCACCAATTATCAAGCATTTTGGTTTGATTCAGTGGCTCCGGTTATTGATATTTGGTTGTTTATTGATGTATGTTATTTTGCTTTGTAAACAGTTAAACACTAAATATGCCATCAACTACTCCGTCAACCGCAACTCAAAACGACCTTAAGCGAAAATCTAATGATCCTGGCTGGGATTATGGAATCTTGACGGATCCTAACAACAAAGATAAAGTGAAATGTACTTTGTGCAACAAACCGATGTCTAGAGGAATCAATAGACTAAAACAACACATTGCACAAATAAAGGGAAACGTCGCCCCATGTTCTGAAGCCACAAAAGAAGATCAAATAAGATGTAGAGATTCTCTTAATGATAACAGATTGAAAAGGAAAGGAAAGGCACGTGATGATCAATCTTTAAGAGCAGGGGTGAATATCGAAAGCGATGGACATGATGAAAACACTACCATTGAGGATGACGAAATGGTAGATTCCTTTGGTGTTGCTAAGCCTCCACGATCTTTTGGTCCTATGCATCGTTTTGTGGATAATACTATTAATCCAGAAGATGTATTGAATAATTTAAAGAGAAAAAGTGATAATTTATCATATATAGTTCGTAAAGAACATATAACGCATAAAAGAGTTTATATGTAGATGGGCATACAAATCTGCAATTCCTTTTCATGCATTTGAAGATGATAGCTTCAAATTGATGTTGGAGGCGATTGGCCAATTTGGACGTGGGCTTCCGCCTCCAACTAGATATGAGATGGGATACGTACCTAAAAAAGAAGTTGACAGAACAACAAATTTGTTGAAGCCATACAAAGAGGAATGGAAAACTAACGGATGCACGATAATGATGGACACATGGTCCGATAGAAAGAAAAGGAGCATCATGAATTTGTGTGTGAATTCAAAGTTAGGAACTATTTTTTTATCCTCTAAAGAATCTTCTGATGAAGCTCACACGAGTGAGTACATATATGAGTATGTAGAAGCTTGCATCAAGGAAGTTGGTCCAGAAAATGTTGTTCAAATTGTGACCGACAATGCTTCAAATATTATGGGAGCGGCAAAGTTGTTAAACGAAAAAAGGCCAACAATATTTTGGACCTCATGTGCAACGCATACTATCAATCTTATGCTTGAAGGTCTTAATTTTTATCATGCTTTCTTTGATTTTTTAGCATTACTGTTTTTTATTTTCTTATTTATATTTTTTATAAATAATGTTTATTATTTATTATTTTATTAACATGTTTATTTTTTCTGAAAGGTATTGCGACGCTACCTAGGTATCAAAAGGTTCTCACTAAAGCAAAAGCATTAATCGTGTTCATATATGCCCATCACAAAACTTTGGCTATGATGAGGAACTTCACTAAAAAGAGAGATATTGTGAGACCAGGTGTCACGAGATTTGCTTCCGCATTTCTCACTTTGCAAAGTTTGGCTGATAAGAAGGCCCAACTAAAACAAATGTTTACTAGTGATGAATGGGAAAAGTGTTAAGTTTTTTAAAACAGTAAAAGGGAAAAGTGCTTATAATATGGTATTGAATACTTCATTTTGGACCGGTGTAGCTTTATGTTTAAAAGTTTTTGCTCCATTGGTTAAAGTTTTACGGATGGTTGATGTGGATTGGAAGCCATCCATGGGATTTATCTACGGTGAGATTAAAAGTGCAGAAGAAGAAATCAAGAATGCTTTGGGAAATAATAAAAAAGATTATCAACCGGTTCTGGATAGCATCTCAAAAAAGATGAGAAATAGGCTTGATACGAAGTTACATTTGACGGCCTATCTTCTAAACGCATTTTATCTTTATAACAATTCGGAAATCCTAGATGATACTGATGTGTCAGATGCGATTGTTGATTTTGTTGGTACACTATATCCAGAAGATCACAATTTGCAAAACCATATTGTGACGGTCGAGTTGCCGGTGTACAAGGGTAAACAAGAAAAGTTTAGTCGGGCTATGGCATTGAAAGGATGTGAGGTGAATGACGACAAATTTGATCCAGGTATTAAATTAATGTATTTTAATTTATAACTTATATATAATTAATGTTTATACTTTGTAGTTCATAGTTAGCAAGTTATATAAAATTTAACTTTATCAATTTGTGAATTTACTGATTTAGTATCATGTTTGTTTACTTTTCACATTGTAGCAAATTGGTTGGCAGCTTATGGTGCATCAACTCCCGAATTAAGAAAGATTGCTATAAGATACTTTCTTTAACAACTAGTTCGTCGGGATGTGAAAGAAATTGGAGCACATTTGAAGGGGTTAGTAACTTTAATATTACTAGGTGAATATGAGTCAAAGTATGCTTATTTAGTTATTATTTATTAAACCATTTGTCATTTTGTTGTTTATTTTTAAAATTTGTAGGTACATACAAAGAAAAGAAATAGACTAGAGGCAAGCAAGTGAGCAATCTTGTTTTTGTTCAATTTAATGCAAATTTGATGGAAAATAACATAAAAAGGAAGACTAGGGGAATGGAAGTGTTATTAGCCAGGGATGCAGGTGAGGCTCAAGATTGGATTGTCGAAGGCGATGTAGAGGAAAGTGAGCCTGGAGTTACTCGTGAAGCCAAAGGCGATGATGAGGAATCTTTAGAAAACCGGAGAAGTGCTAGATTAAGAGAACTTGATGAGGAAGATTTCGTGTCCGAGGATGAAGAGGAATTAAATGATGAGGTTGAATATGAATCGGTTGGGGTTACCATCAATGAGCAATATGGAGACACCTTGGAAGACAATGATTAAATGTTTAACATGTCTAATTATCTAACGTACATGCAACGTTTTGAAATACGCTAATATGTGACTGTATGTCAACATCTATCCTTTTTTATGTATTTTGAAATTAGAATTTTAATTATGGTTGGAATGTTGGATGTAATGCAAGTATTAATTTTAGCATGCATTTTGTTAAATGAATGTAAGCTTATGATTTTTCACATGTATATAATCTTATAAAAATTAATTTCCTCTATAATTCATCATGTCCGAGAACTCCCCGAGTACTCCCCGCATAGGCTGAGTACACTCAACTCCCCAGTCAGCCACCCGAGGAGCGCCTAGCGAGTTTTGCAACACCTATAAAACATGTCTTGTCATTATTTGAGGGAAACCGGTATGTTTTACATAATTAGAACTTGCTTGTCACATGTTTATCGAGATCTTAATACCACCACTTATATGGAGATTAGGACTTTAGAAAACCTATTCCGTACATAATTCCCTACTAAATAAATTCCTTAACCGACATTATCGCTTAGGAGCCCGTTTGGACCATATTCCTTTTCATTTGCTAAACTGAACATTACACACCATTGCAGCTTTGGCCTTTACTGTTATATTTTTACCCGTGTGATGAAATCCAGTTCATTATCAAGTCGTATATATATCGAGTTGTACTTAGTCTAACGAGTTGTAAAGTTGTGAAGTTTAGAGTTGTAATTATCAGTGATTGATGTTTAAAAAAAATTGAAAAATCACCAAAAAGACAAAAGGTAGTTCAGTGTAGTATTTTAGTTGTAAATAGCAGTTGATTGTGTAATTAGTTCATTTGTATTCGTGAGTCTGTATATTGGTTTGTTTAACTGAGTTTCATCCACCTGAGTCACTAAATAAGCCTAATCCGCACCCAAACCTAAGCCTCAGCAAAACCCTCAGTCCGAGTCTTTATGCAACCGGTGGAGATAAGACTGACCTACAAACATATTAAGTTGTAACTCATATTAGGTATTTTGAGGGCAGAGACATATACTAGCACATCTTTTGCTAGTCCAGATATTAAACCGAGAGGAGTGTTGATAGTGTGAGGGGTATGAACATGTATGCTCTAACCGGAAACAAAGTACACTTGTCTGGGCAATTCTATAGTTTTATGGTAGCATTAACTTTATTTGTGGGTTGTCAATCTAGAAAGTGTCAGTCTAGAAAACTGGGTATGACCTTAAACCTTGTTAGCATTAATGATGATAATTGATTAACCTATGATGGCGATTACTGTTTGCTTTAGAGTTTTTCTTGAGGGCAAGCAAAAGATAAGTGTGGTGATGTGATGTTCGGTACGAGCACGGGATGAAGACCTGGGATGTTCCGCACGTGAATCGAGGCCCAAAATGGACCTGCTGAGTGAAGCCACCCATCGCGCTACGCAATGGGTGTGGAAGACAGGACATCGCGCTACGGGATGCCCATTAAAATATTCAAAAACGTTGACTTTTGGTCCATCACGCTACGTGATGAACCATGGGAGGAGACCATCGCGCAACGCGATGGTCCCCACAGTCGTGAAAATTAGGGTTTGTTTTTATATTACGTTTGACGACCCAAGATGCTATTATTCAGTTCCAGGCTGTTTCTAGAGCAGCAAGAGGAGAAAACCTTCATGCCTATTCATCTCAAGGCCATAGATATAATCCAAATCATCATAATCGAAGATCGAGAGATGCCGAGACGCGGATAGATCCTTTTAATTATGCCCGGGATGTATAGTTTGTAATCTTTCAGTTTATTTCTCATGTACTAGAACAACTAATTGCATTCATCTTTATGTTAATCTATGAATATTGATGTTTAGTATGTCCGTACATTCAGTCGGTTTAGGTTTTTGTCGATCAGAACGATTAGTTTGTCGGTTGCTATTATAATTGCTCGTTGAATTGTTTTGAACAGTTTATTGAAGAAAGTATACGTTTGCCCTTAGTTGAGTCGCACTTGCAGGAACTGTTTGATAACCAGTGTCGTGTGTTAGCGAGTGCGGATGCCTAAGGTTTAACCGGTTAGTCAGTCTATAGTTGACACAAGATAGTTAATCTGTTAAGTTGCATGAGATTGATGATTTGATTGTTTAATTGATTAAATACTTGATTACTTGTGTGTTTATTATAAAACTCAAATCATTTGCTAGTGTAATTAGCACTGTTAATTGAATTACTTCATAATGCTAGGAATCAGTTTCACTTCACACTGACCACATACTCCTCGTGGTTCGACACCCTACTCACCCTAGCTTGCTTAGGTGATTAGGAACACTAATTTTAGTATTTTTGACTAAATAGCGACAGTCTAGCATCAGACACCAAGGGCGCACTGCTTAGGTACGTTCTTAAAGTGTATTGTAATATAATATGATATGATATGATATGATATGATATGATATGATATGATATGATATGATATAATATAATATAATATAAATATAGGAAAATTGGATTTTAATAATCACAACTTTCTGTTATTGGTCGATAATAATCCCAACTTTGTTTATTCCCATCAGTGGTCCCAAATTTAAAAAAGTTGGCTCTCAATGTCCCCCGTTAAAAAAAACCTAACGGCGTTAAGTTTTTTCCGAATTTTAAATTGATTTATTAGGGCTTTTGATCAGAAGTAGAATACGACTCGATTACCGTAAAACGTAGCTCGAAATGATGCTTCAAATGGCTTGATTAGTGCTTCAAATCGGGTGTTTGAATTTAAAATTATCAAAAATTAAGTTGTTTGGAGTATCGTTTCAAGCTAAGTTTTACATCAATCCACTCGTATCTTTCTTCCGATCAAAAGCCCTTAAAAATCAGTTTGAAATTCGAAAAAAAACTTAACGCCGTTAGGTTTTTTTTAACGAGGGACCATTGAGAGCCAACTTTTTTAAATTTGGGACCACTGGTGGGAATAAACAAATTTGGGATTATTATCGGCCAATAGCAGAAAGTTGGATTATTAAAATCCAATTTTATATTATATTATATTATATTATATTATATTATATTATATTATATTATATTATATTATATTATATTATATTATATTATTGTTATTGTTATTAAATTATATTATATTATATTATACAACCTACACAGGCTGATTATGACGTCCATCGCTGGTCGCAATCAGGGCGCGGAGCACTTCAGCCTCCGCGACCAGTTTTTTTTAAGATGTCTGCTGACTCGCACGCCCTGCAACCTCGCTAGGGAGTTTGGATATTATTTTGTCACCTACTACCACAGGCAGGCACGAGGGTCCTTGATGAGTGGCACGTACGTCACCCAGCATGCGATCTCTCTGGGCCACGGATTCCTGGTGGACGGCATAGTTATCCAACCGACCCCTCCGCACCCGCTGGACCCCGGTCGTTACGGCAGCATGCACATTGTGCATTCGTTCGACGGGCCCAACGGCCAGTACGATCGACTGATGGCCGGGGTGGGGGCACGTGCCCCTTACGTCCCGGTGCCTTTAGTCCAGCCTCCCCCGCTCGCGGCACCGAAGGTGCATATCGTCGATCAGCCTATCGACCCGGTGGAGGGGGTCGGCGGGGATTCGGACGACGGTGGTGACGGACATGAGGATCCGGTCGCACACGAGGTATGTTTTAATATATTATCATTTTACTGTTTCTTTTAATTCGTCTGCTTATTGTTTTGTTGTTAGGCACCGCCGTAGCACGTTTCACTCACATATCACGCGGTGCGTCTGGATCCTGCCACCGACGCCAGGTTGCGGGCCGTTAATAGGCGGTCTCTCTGCACGGAGCAGGAGGTGCTGCGACAGGGGTAGCAGATAGACCAGATGGGCGCCAGATCATCTAGATGGTTCGCTATGTAGCGGCTATACAGTCTGGACAGCACTACCCCGTGCCCCGCCACTCCCTCCCAGTTTTGACCACGAGGCGAGCACGTCTGGCGTGAGACGCGGATGGGGCGACGACATGGATGCCTCCGGTGATGGTTCGGGGGCCAGGCGCGGGGCAAAGGATGACGACGAAGTTGGCGACGCGACATTCAGGGCCACCGTCGACGTCTTTGACTTCGGGCCCTTCATGTAGATTTTTATGTTTTATTTTTTGTATTTACTTTTATTTGTATACTTTATCTACATAACACTGGTTTTGGTGTGTGTATGTGTTAATTGTTTTGACCGAACTTTTACCAAACGATTTATTTATTTCATCAATTTAACATTAAAAACATAAAAAACAAAATGACACACAACTTTACATGCAATTTTGTCTTCTTCAGTAAGTTTAAGCTCATTAAACTGTTGTGTTACGTTAACTAATTCAAAATGTCAATTTTCCAAAATAAGCCCTGCAACTGAACGCTCTTTGCCAAATTTTGAATAATAATAAATAAATAATATTAATAATAATAATGATAACAAAATAAAAGAAAACAAAGAAAAAAACACATAATAAGACAAAATTGGTGGGGTTTTCTAGAAACACCCATCAATACGCCCCGTATAGCTCTATACGTGATGTATTAGTCGGTTTTTTAGTAATTAGGGGGTGACTATAGAAAACCCCATTATAAAGCTGTCATTATTATTGTAAACCATATTCAGACCCCATCAATGTCGCATATCACTTTTCACACTTCTCGCAGTAAATTGGTTTCTCACATGATCCTTCTCACTCA
Organism: Bidens hawaiensis; assembly: GCF_021521415.1. Classification (NCBI taxonomy): domain Eukaryota; kingdom Viridiplantae; phylum Streptophyta; class Magnoliopsida; order Asterales; family Asteraceae; genus Bidens; species Bidens hawaiensis. The sequence goes on along the minus strand of NW_027493740.1, from coordinate 92,968 downwards.
CTCACACACATATATATATTAGATCGTCTCCAATACAAGAGAAAAGACCACAAATGGAGCGTTCGTGAGCCTCATAGCATTCTGGTGGGAATGTAGTCTACAAATTTGCAAGAGGGAGAATGAGAGTTGCCAATAGACAACGAGAACATGTAACCCATCCATTGGATATGTTTCTATACATATATGCATGATTTAGGCAACGAATAAATAATAAGTGTCTTATACTTTTGATATACTACGTCTAATCTAGTTATAACACCTTTTCTTTTTCATAAGTTTAGTTTGACCAAGCCCGATGCAATGCATTTAGCTTGCATTTGTGACATGGATGATGAGTTGGAGGAGAGAGTGTTGAAGAATCCTTGGCTAAGTGCATGCATTTTGGATGTTGTGAGAGAGAATAAGAGAGAAAGTGATGAAAGAGAATGTTTGGAAGGAAAGAGAAATAGTATAGTAGATGATGTGGCATGCATTTACATCTGGGAAAATTCTGAAAATAGCCTAAAAGAAAAGAGAGAGTATCAAAATAGTCTTATAAATTATCAAGTTTCAAAAACCATCCGTTGAAAACTATCGGATCCAACACATTGGTGGTATAAAAGATAGATTTCAACAACCACTAATTTTCTGACAATTGTATCATACCTTACCTACCACGTGGTTTTTGCCTTCAAATAAATCGGACCAAATTATTTTTGTTTGAAAAGTATCTTAGAAAAACATCTTTATTTGAAAATCATCTACACGGAAATTCGTGTTTTTTTGAAATTCGTCTGACTAGATGAATTTCACGTGAATTTCATCTTTGGAGACGAAATTCAAAAAAACACCATCTTCATCATCTTCATCTTCACCTTCTTCATCTTCATCTTTATCTTCACATTCTTCATCTTCGTCACATCCTCCCTTCGCCACCGCCGTCACCCATTGCTTCCCGAAGAACTCCAAGAGCTCAACCTTTTCTGGCGAACCACCGCCATCGCCACCGCCGTCGCCCATCGCCTTCCCCGAAGAACTCCAAGAGTTCAATATTTTTCGGCAAGCCACCGCCGGTAAAATCTATATGAGTTTCCAGCGATGGCAGTGGCTCGCTGGAAAAGGTTTAGCTCTTGGAGTTCTTCGGGAAAGGCGATGAGTGGCGGAGGCAAAGGCGATGGCGGTGGCTCGCCAAAAAAGGTTGAGCTCTTGGAGTTCTTCGGGAAAGGCGATGGGTGGCAGCGGTGACGGCGATGGCGGTGGCTCGCCGGAAAAGGATGAGCTCTTGGAGTTCTTCGGGGAAGGCGATGGGTGGCGGCGGCGAAGGGAGGATATGACGAAGATAAAGATGAAGAAGATGAAGATGGTAGGATCCACAAAATTCACATGAAATTCGGGTCTGGTCAGACGAATTTTACGTGAACACGAATTTCTGACCAAAATAATCGGGATAAATAAATTTGAAAGCAAAACTATCGGATTGTGCCAACCACTTTACACGTGTCAATGATTTAGTGGTGGACGAATTTCAGACCAAATGTATCAGCGTCAATAGTTTTGGGAAGTTAAAAATTTCAATGACTATTTTGATACTCTCTCTTTCTTCTTTTGGACTATTTTCAGAATTTTCCCTTTATATATTTTGCATTGGTGATGGTCTTAATAGATTAATTATAAATCATTTGGTTGTTAAGACCGATTCGATCATCATAAATGATTGGCATCCCATCTCAGAAATGCTTATTCGAATATTGGGGGTAATTTCAAACGCTATTAAAAAATGATAATGTAGGGCCCCGTTCCCGGTAACCCTACTTTGGTGTTGGATTTACTCATAAACAAGTTTTAAAATCAGAGTTAATTAAAACTTTTGCGGAATAATTAAACTTCATGCATTACATTACAAAGCATCACATCATATCTTTTACAAGTTGCCTTTTGATAAACATTAACATAAAATAGTCATGACACTTCTTCATAGATGCCAGTCTCTTTAGCTCATGCCATGTGTCCCTCCTCAAGCCAGCTGCCTCAATATATTTTCCTGCGTGCATACAAAAAGTCAGCTACGCTGAGTGAGTTCTAGATAATCAGTTAACATACATTACATTCATATTCTTACTCATACGTGTCCGAAGATACGTATTCATACCTTACCTGTTATTACTTCTCTCATACATACTTTAGATACATGCATACGTACTTACATACTTTCTTTCATAAAACCCTATGGTATGCCATAAGCGATTCTATCTTAAACATCACAGATATTATAAGGGTCTGGTCCCTAACATCTCAGATATTGTAAGGATCTGGTCCCTAACATCTCAGATATTATAAGGGTCTGGTCCCTATCATCTCAGATATTATGAGGGTCTAGTCCCTTCTGTCTCAAATAACCATTCATTTATCATACGTGCATACTTTACATATCTTCTAGTCAAAAATATATACATACTCGTTCATACAATCATTATGTAATAATACATTCAATACACAACCATACACGTATCATACACTTGCCATTCAAGTAAGTGTATTATCTACCACATAGGAGTATGCACACAGCCCCAAAACATAACAGATAAAGGGGGCTAGAACTCACCTGGAGTCGGTTTCTCTCGCCGTTAATGGTAATGCCCTTCCTTAGTTGTGCACGGCTAACTGTACAATACAGTCGGTGTGTCAATTATCCATTACTACTACTTCCTACATCTAAGTTAATGAAACCCTCAACTAACGAGGGTCCGGGGGTAGCGCCCCTAGTAGCGGGGTCTAAGGGCGGCAGCCCCTAGCAGGGTCAAAGGGGCAGAGCCCCTGTTTTCGCTAACAGGTCCTTTATCAAAAACGCATCAGAAAATGGATTTCATGAAATTTCGCATGGAATTTCGTTTTGCATTGGAAGTTTCGCTTCGCATGCGATTTCGCTTCGCATGGGAATTCGCTTCGCATGGCGTGCAGTGCAAAATTCTTGGATTTCGCATGGCATGCGATGCGAAGCCCTTTTTCATGCGAAAACCCCTTTTTACTTCATTTTTTACCATTTTAAGGCCATTTTCCTGCGAGATTCTTCCGTAGGACCCGATTCTACTCTTTGTATGTGTTTCGGGTCGTACCAACTTTGTATACCCGTGTTTTTCATGGTCCAAACATCATATTTTGTCCTATAACACCCTCGTGAGGTTATAACTTACCAAGTTTATGTTTTCCTTACGTCCTACAACCCGATCTATTGTTCTATCAGTTTGCATGTCGATTCTAACCATAAAACTTAGCCTTTTTAAACCAACTCACCTTTTGTTCTCGGGTTTGGTTCAGATCTGAAACAACTCGAGGATCTGGATGTGATTCTTGGTGTTTGATGGCGTTTATACACTAGATCCGTCCTTCTTTAGCTCAGATTTGGATTCGGGTTTTAGAAAGAAAGTGTGTGTGTTTCTTGAGTGTGGGTGTTGTGTAAAGAAATGGAATGGAGAAGAAGATGGGATATATATAAGGGATCTAAGGGCCCCACCACCCACTTCCCATTCCAACCAAAACCTTATCCAAACATAAACACGCACACAATTAAACTTATGACACACAATTAATAATAAACTTCCTGTTATTTATTTTCTTAGAAATGCGGATGTTACAGATAATCAAACATCTACCTGTTCTAATAAAGTAAAATAATTGTGGACATGTGTCAGTTTTTTGTTAAACCTCATAACCTTTTTCCCTCCAAACTAATAACTTTGTCATAGATCAATAATTATTCACTTTTCTTTTATACTCCTTTTATATTATATTTATAACATGATTAAATTATTCACTTTGCTTTAAACTCTATTTAATTATATATACTATACATTTTTATAAAAATAAATATTCTTATAAATTATAAATATATACTTTAAATCCATCCATTTATTTTTTCAATTAATTTACTAAAATATATATATATATATATATATCTGTTAAATGTAATAATATATACCATTCACTTTCATATATAATAAAGTTTATCATAGTCAGTTTCTCGTTTTTTTATCAATGATTGTTTCAGGTTTTTGTGGGACTTAAATTTGATTGTTACAGATCAAAAGTTGGTAAATAGATTGTGTGGTACAAGTTAGTTACATTTGGCTCAAAATTTGTTACGGGTCAAAAAGGGGTAATACGAGTATTTTTAAAAGTTTGAGAATGCAAATATATTTATTATCAAATTTGTTACGTGTTCAAATTTTTTACTTGAAAATGTCAAAAAAATGAAAGTTAGAATTTTAAACGTGATTTAGGTTTCGAATTTATTTTCAACGGCATTTTTGAAAATAATGAAAAGATTCGGAATTTGGCTAATTGACTATTTTTTCCACACCTATCAGAATTTAAGAAAAGACGGTGAACACTTTCGACATGCTACGTCCAGGCATATCAATGCTTCTAACTTTTATCAATTTTAAACATTTGTATCAGCATTGACTTTTGCTTTAATGGTGATTAAAATGTAGTGTGTGAAACATGTCGTACAAAATTATGCTCAAGTGAAGCAAAAACATTTACAAAATTGAACAGGTTAACGGATTATTCTTATGTATTGTCATTATGGAAAAGTCGAGAACCTCCTTCAAAATTATAAAAAGCATTTCCCTGGTGTAGCTCAGAACTATTATTGTATGAAAAGTCTTTTTTAAAATTGGTTCATAATCAAAATTCCTTCAATTATATATATATATATATATATATATGTATATATATATATATATGTATATATATATATATGTATATATATATATATATATGTATATGTATATGATATCGAGAATCAAATTTTCAATAGATGGACCATTCTCAGGTATGTTTTTGCATTTGCGTTATCATTATTATTATTTTCTATTAAGTTCATTTTTTTAAAAAAATCATTTTTTGATATAAATAAAACTAATTTATGTACAAGCAGCATAGATATAACTATATAACACAGATGTAATCATTATTTCATATAAAGTATGTATTTATTTGCATTATTTATAACTTTATTATTTGAATCATCTCGTACGTTACACGGGTTCTAAAACTAGTACTGTATATAAAAACAAACTCAATAATTTGTTCGTTTTATAAAGTTGGATCAAACTTTCACACATTTTTGTCATGTATTAAACAGTATTTTAATGGTAATAAAAAATCATTATAAACACAGCATTATTATAATAATTATTATTATTATTCAATTCTATGAATTATAAAATAAAAAATAAAAAAAGAAGAAGCAAAGAGAACATAAATGCATTCTTCGCACGTGGTGTCTCACGTAGGGAACACAAGCTGCATCCTGCGGCGGTTTGGAGTCGTTGAATTATTGTTCTGTACATCACAGTTCTTAGAGGAAAATTAAATAAATTAAAATTGTTTTATATTCATCAAATGTTGAGACAAACTTTTTGCTTCTATATTTTTCAAGAAAGAGAACTAATAAATGATATATGGCCTATTCGATGCTGTCACCGGTATGTGAATGACGTGTGACCTTTTAAACCGGTAGAGTCGCTGTTGATTTACCTCATGGCAGGTTGAAAAAATGTTTAGAATTTTGTGATTATTTCTAAAAAGTGAATTGTTGAATGCTAAAAAGCTTGTTACACAATGGAATAAGTTGTAGGAGACATTATTGCTGGAGAGGAAGCAATCAGTTAGGGATTGTTGGGACCAGTGTTACGAGCTTCCGAAACACAAAACTAAGTATATAAAAATGAATGGCTATGCGTTGATGTACTATAGTCAAGAATTAGACATGTTCTTGTTTCCTTGCATGTAGTCAGTCACAAGACATTTAAAAGAGATGGTTTATCAAAATATTTTAGCTGCTCAATATATACCATGCCAAAACATATGAAAAGGTGCAAAGTTTCCTTTTTTTTAGAGTACTTTCGGGAACAGATCCAGCGGAGACGCAGTGGTGCCTGTAGCCCAGAAGATTAGAGCACGTGGCTACGAACCACGGTGTCAAGGGTTCAAATCCCTCCTCGCACATAACCGGTCCAAAAGGGAAGGGCATTTCCCTATAGGGGTAGGAAAATCATGATCGGAATTGCATTCGTTTGCAGAGCATCAACATTCAATATGGAGGCCACTCCCCCGTCATACGTGCATTCACATTGAAGCCTTCATTTCTATCTCTATGCTTAAACAAAAAACATATTTTTCTCTAAATATTAAAATATGTTGACTTTATATACCATCCCATTGTAATGTTTCCATTTTTGGAATGGAATATTTATGGAATCTCCATAAATATGATCAAACCTTATTCCATATTTTGTTTACTTTTCAAAAAAAAAAAAAAAAAAACCTCCCACATCCAACACTTTATTCGTGTCTTTATCTTACTCGCAAAGAGTTGAAGGACGGAAGGGTAATTTACCCTCACTTTACTTCGTTAAATGCTCGTTAACTCCATTAAGTATCTTAAAAGTGTCTTAAATTAGAATAAATTATCAAACCGTCTTTCCAATATGGTTTACGGCACTGTTGTAAAAGTCGGATTCCAAGGCCTTGGAATCGGCGATTCCAAGGTCCTCGGACATCAACCTTGGCGCCTTTTTCCAACTCGGCCACTATTACTCGCCAAGGTCCAACTCGGTCAAAAGTCTGAGTACTCGGGATTACTCGGCCTCCAAGGTCAACTCGGCCACCAATTTTTTTTTTTAATAAAAAGTGAAAATAACAACAAAACATGAATTTTTTGAATTGTATATTTTTTTCATATGAATTATGTTTATTTTGATGTGAATTATGTTTGACTTAACATATATATAATATCCAATAATTATTTTACTTTATATTTATCATGCCCGAGTACAAGCTGAGTACTCCCCGAGTACTCCCTACAAGAGTGTCGGTCGCCTAGGGACCGCCTAACGAGTTTTACAACATTGGTTTACGGTATGCATTCTCTTTAATAAATGTACTTTCAAGCAGCTTTTGTTTCATATTTTGCTTTTTACAAAACATTATTTAGGTAATTACCTTTTTACACCTCCAATTGTTAATTATTATATTCCAACTTTTTAACGGCTAACGAATCCTTCAAATAGGCTACTGGCTAAGGTGGTGTTTGTTTTTTTATAAAAGATCTTCCTGGCCTCTTTTGTCTGCAGCGCGCAGACCACGCGCAGACATGATTGCCCTCTGTAGACTGTTTGTTTTTTCGAAGACTTTTCATTAAAAAACGTCCGTGCGTCCTCTTCTTGGTGCAGACTTGGACCATAGTCTTCCAACCTCTTCTAAACTCATTATTTCCATCAGATATCAATTAAGTTATTAAGTTTTTGTTAATTGATTTGTTCAATTGAGTTTTTTTTTGTTCAATTATAATTTTGCATAATTGTTCAAGTATTATTAGTTTTTAGTTGAAAAAAGTTTGTAAAAAGTTAAGGATTATAAAAAGTATATAGAAAGTTTTTAGTTGAAAAAGGTTTGTACAAAGTTTAGGTTTATGTCATCGGCTTGTGAGTTGTTTTTTTGAGCTCGAGTTTTTGTTCGTTTCATTCATTATGTATGAACTATCTGCTTTCGAAAACAATTGAAGAAACTTTTGGAGGAAAAAACATTCACGTGGAAAATTGTTAATGCAAGTTTTATAATTTGCTAGTTTAGAGGTATAAATTTGAATTTATATATTTTTAAATGTTGCTAGATAATTTGTGTTTTTGGTATAGAGCTTATATTGAAAGTTTTAGCAGTCTGCAGACGTTAAAAAACAAATAGTCTTCTTCTTGCAGAGTGCAGAGGTTTGATCCACCTCTTCTGCTACAGATGTCTGCAGATGTGGTCCGCAGACTGCAGACATTTTACCTCTGAAAAAACAAACAGCACCTTAAATTCACCACATCGGGATGCACTCGCTTTCAAATATGAGGAAATCCGTCACCTAAGGCCAACGCCCGTGAACACTCGCTCGAATACACGACAGTGCAATGAGATAAAACTCGTTCAATTTAAGGATCCAACTAGTGAAATCCACCTGCTTGCCAAGTCTCTCATTATCACCCTAGTGGTTCTATAACTAAATGTCAAGGGCAGGTAATATAACGTTTAACATACATTAATCCCATGTACATTTTATTTATTATTTTATTAATTTTGTTTGGTTTCTCGTAAGATTTGTATACTACTAATATATTTCTATATTTTAGGTTTCGGGTTTTAATTATGGTGAAAATAGGGCGAAAAACGATCAAAAATAAGCCGAACCGGAGAACCAGAGCATCAGGAAACGAACCGGACCGAACCAGGAGTGAACCGGACCAGACCAGACCAGACCGGGTGACCCTCCCCCCTAGGCCAGAGCGTCACGTGGCGAAGAGGGAAAGAACCACCACGCAGCGCGGCGGGGTGATGTCAGAACATTCCAGATATTTTTTAAACCGTCTTACATATTTTTGGCAGTCTGTTTCCTATTTAAAGACCCCTAAACTCACCCTTAAGCATACCCTGAAGTTCCAGCCGAATTTGGTGAGTTCCGAGGCGTTCGAGATCAGCTTTTGGCATATTTTGAGTTGAATAATCATCCGGTGTTGCGCGTATTAGTTGAAGACAAAGAATACGGGTTTTATCTACCGTCATGAATTCTTTATTGTTTTTTTTGTTTAAACCAAAAATGTTAGGCTAAATTGCATGAACTATCTAGGCTTATAATGAACCTACTTTGATGTTTTGATTTGACTTTGGGATTTATTTACATTATGGTTTTTATGGTTTAGTAAAAGATTTATTTATAATTAATTGATGCGTATGAATGCTTAGGATTGTTTGATGAGTTTTATTCCATAGTTTTTCTTTATTATTGTTTATCATATGATAGGATTGCTATTAGGTCAATTACTTTGTGTTCTTGATTATTTTATGATTGATGTCATGATAAGGTCATAGGAATAATATTGTTAAATAAACATAAGTGTGCTGCTAACCTAAAATCTGTAAAGTGCTAGGTTATTGATAAGTCTTTACTATTTAATCTTGCTAGATTTAGTTTTTCGTAAGGAGTCCGTCTAGGGTTGATTATTTATTATTGCTATCAATTAAATATAGTAAATTGCCTTTGATTTTCGCGTTGTAAAGTAGGATTTTGTATAAAGGAACTAAATTATGATTAATTTGGTGACCGTAAGGGAACTTGATTTTTAATACTGGTGTGTATTAAAACTTGTTAGAAATCCATAGGTGTCTCTTGAGAAGGGTCAGGGGTCCAATTCGGGTTTTCTTTTAAATGTCTATTTTACGATCCCAGTCCATAACTAAATATTTTCCCGAGTTAACTCATTACTGAAATTTAAGGGAGTCTAGCCTAGGTAGTTTTCTCATCATCATCTTATTTTCATAACAAACTTTGTTTTCGTTTAAATTACTTGCTTTCTTAATTAGTTTTTAATTATAGTATTAAATTATTATTTTAAATAAAACCCCCCAAACAAATATAAATTAATAAGTCGTGTTTTGTAGTTGAGTCTAATTAGCTAACAAACGTAATTTAAAGAGTTTCGTGGGTTTGGCATCCAGAGTTACTTAGCTTTACAAGAGTCGATCGGTTCACTTGCCTGTTAGTAGTTTAGTCGAGTTTTATAGAGTCTAGAGTATTACTTAGTGTTTATTTTTAGTTAAGTTAGTTAATAAATATTAAACTACTTCAAGCACATCATGTTTTTGGCGCTGTTGCCGGGGACTCTTGGCAATTGCATTATTAGCTTTGATTGGACCTACTTGCTACATACGTGCTACTTGTTTACGTTTTGTTTGAGTCGTAGAAGTCTAATTAAGTCTAGTTTGTTTTTAATTTTTAGTTTTTAATTATTATTTTCGTTTTATTAGAAACTACTTACTCGGTCTTGTGCGTTTTGTAGGTATTTGCCACATCTTCATTCGCAAGGACCGCCGTTGAATTGTTTTGGACCTGCTCCGTTGAAGTCCGAGGCAAGTTCGTCAGAAAAGCAACCGATCACCATAAATACTTCACCAAAATCATCACCCGCCAATTCACCCGCAAATTCACCACCATCGAGTCCCAGACCCATCCCAATGGCCGAAAATAACCGCACCGTGTACCAGCAAACTTTCGAAGGATTCCATGGAGCCCACTCACCCATTGTCGCTCCCGACATTAATAACCCTAACTCATGGCAAATCCCATCATACCTCATGACCAACATCACCCAACACCACCAATTCCATGGTCGTGAAGATGAAGATGCACCGGAACACATCAACCGTCTGATTCGTGTGTTCAAAACGTTCAATTTGCAAGGTGCTAATGAGGATGTGATCTTCCTTCACTTGTTCCCGTTTACACTTTCGGGTCGTGCCGCCACTTGGCTCGATTCGCAACCTGCTGGAGCATTCACCACATGTGAGGCGCTTCGCAATTCATTTATCAAGAAGTACTTTCCACCTGCTAAGGCCTCTCGCCTCTGTGATCAGATCCACTCCTTCCACATGGAGCCGGATGAGGCATATTACCAAGTTTGGGAGCGTTTTCCGAATCTGCTTTCCCGTTGCTCACAACATGGGATCACACCTTGGGCCCTTGTTGAGAAGTTTTACAATGGGCTTACATATGAGGCTCAAGCGAGGTTGACACAGCTGCTGGGGGTAATCTGATGGACAAGAAGAATGTGACCGGGTGTAACGAGATGTTTGAAAGTTTAGCGCAATATGAGTACGCGAAGAAGCCACGAGGTGGGAATTCAAATCCCATCACCAGTACATCCTCATCTGCTCGAGGTGTACACCAGGTTAATCTCGATACTGGTATGGCTGCTGCTTTGGAGAATCTCACCCGAGAGATAAAAGAGTTAAAGCTAAGGTGGATAAGTGTGAGATGTGTAGGGGTGGTCATGGTACCTTCGAGTGTCCGTTGATGAACAATCAAGAAGTTGATTTTGTGGTTGGTCAGAACAGGTTCTTTAATGCTACAACAACAACAATCAAAACTGGAACAACTACAAGAATCAGAATCAGAATCAGGACCAAGGGCAAGGTAACTCAAATTGGTGCCCGGCCGGTGGGCCACCTGGTTTCCAAGCTCCCTATAACCGAAATCAAGGTCAGTATAACAATGGAAGTTCTAATGAGCAAAGTTCGGGTAATGGGAAAGATTCGAGTGGTGATATAGGAAGATTGGAAGAAATGATGCAGCAAATCCTTAATAGAGATCAAGTCACTCAAAAGACTCTTGCCGATCATGATCTGCTTTCGAAGAATCAAAAATCAGCTATGCTCGACATGCAACGGACCATTGGTGATATTGCCCGACAATTGAATGGGAGACCCCCGGGACAGTTTTCAGGTTCTATTCAGCAAAATTAGGCCGCTCAAATAAAAGCGATTACTACTCGTAGCGGCAGGGTTTTGGGTTCCGGGGTGCGAAGGAATGAAGTTGAAGTGGAAGATGAGGAGGTGATTGATGAAGATATCGAGATGGAAGTAAAGGGAAAAGTGCAGAACACCACACTAGTTGCACCGCCAGTAGTGAAGAAGCCGTTTGAAGTCCGGCCATCACCTGTGATTGACCACTCTCGTATCCCGTATCCCACTCGAGCGAAACACCAGAAATACACGCGGGAGTATTGGCATTTTCTTGATATGTTCCGACAGTTGAAGATTAATCTCCCATTCATTGAAACCCTCTAACACATGCCGAAGTACGCGAAGTTTCTGAAAGACCTGTTGAAGAGAAAAGATAGGTTTGGGGAGGTTTCATTGATTCCCCTTATGGGAGATTGTTTGGCGGTAGTGTTGAACCGCGTGCCTGAGAAGTAGGAGTTAAGCGAGCTTACACCGACTCGCATGAATTCCCTTATGGGAGATCCGGAGTGTGTTTACGATTCCGTATTTTTTTGGTAGTGATGCGATGAGTCATGCATTGGCGGATTTGGGTGCGAGTATAAATTTGATGCCGTATTCTTTGTACGAGAAGTTGGAGTTAGGCGAGCTTACACTGACTCGCATGTCTTTATCGTTGGCCGATCGTTCGGTTAAGTATCCGCGAAGTATTATCAAGAATTTGTTAGTGAAGGTGGATAAGTTTGTGTTCCCGGTTGATTTTGTGGTGCTTGACATGGAGGCCGACGAGAAGGTTCCCACTATTCTTGGCCGTCCGTTCTTACATACCGCAAAAGCGCTTATCAATGTGTATGATGGGAAGATTACGCTTCGGGTTGGTGATGAGAATATTACCTATGATATTTTGCAAGGTCAATGAAGCATCCGAGTGATCAAGATGATTTCAGTGGTCCATGCCACTCGGTTTATTTTATTAACTAATTTATTGCAGGTGTCGATAGTTGTTTCGACTATATTTGTGGTGCGGATCTCGTGGGAAGTAATGGGCTGGTTGATTGTGATGATTTGGTTGAGGAGGAGTCGTGTGAGAACGATTCGGTTTGTGATGAGTTGGTTGAGATTTCGGGGTTGCCCGAGATAATAAAGGTTAATGAGACAGTAGTGAAAATAAGGCAGATTCGGTAGAGAAACCCCTCAGTTAGAATTAAAGGTACTCCTGTCACACCTGGAGTATGCGTATCTTGATGAGGGCTCGAACTTGCCCGTTATTGTGTCATCCAAGCTGACGAAAGAACAAAAGATGAAGCTGATTGAAGTGTTGAAACTACATAAGGGGGCGATTGCATGGAGACTTTCCGATATTCAAGGTATTAGCCTCGCTTATTGCACACATAGGATTTTAATGGAGGATGAGTACAAACCGGTGGTGCAACCACAAAGACGTCTCAATCCGAATATGCAAGAGGTGTTAAAGAAGGAGGCATTGAACTTGATGGATGCCGGGATGATTTACCCGATTTCCGATTCTCCATGGGTGAGCCCGACTCAAGTTGTTCCTAAGAAGGGAGGCATGACCGTTGTGATGAATGAGAAGAATGAGCTTATCCATTCGCGTACGGTTACTGGTTGGCGAGTATGTATTGATTATTGGCAATTGAATGATGCCACCCTGAAGGACCATTTTCCGTTGCCGTTTATTGATCAGATGTTGGAGCGTTTGGCATGTCAGCAGTTTTATTGCTTTCTTGACGGTTTTTCGGGTTATTTTCAAATTCCCATTGCACCGGAAGACCAAGAGAAGACGACTTTTACATGTCCCTATGGCACGTTTACGTACCGACGCATGCCGTTTGGACTATGTAACGCTCCGGCTACCTTTCAACGCTGTATGGTGGCCATCTTTCAAGATATGATAGAGACGTTCATGGAGGTGTTTATGGACGATTTTTCGGTTTACGGTAATTCTTTCAATCAGTGTTTGGCTAATCTGGAGAAGATGTTGAAGAGGTGTATTGTGACAAAGTTGATGCTGAATTGGGAAAAATGCCATTTTATGGTGACGGAAGGGATCGTGTTGGGTCATAGGATCTCGAGAGATGGTATTGAGGTGGATCGGGCAAAGATTGATACCATAAGTAGACTTCCTCCACCGACAAACGTGAAAGCGATTAGGAGTTTCTTGGGCCATGCGGGGTTTTATCGGCGATTTATCAAAGACTTTTAAAAAATTACCTGCCCGATGACCCGACTCCTCGAGAAATACATACCGTTTGTTTTTAATGATGAATGTGTGAAGGCGTTCACGTTTTTGAAAGAAAAGCTCGTAAGTACTCCCATTCTTTGTTCTCCCTATTGGAGTTTGTCGTTCGAGCTCATGTGTGATGCTAGTGATTATGCGGTTGGAGCGGCTTTGGGGCAAAGGCGAGATAAACATTTTCACCCCATCTATTATGCTAGCAAGACGTTGAATGATGCCCAAGAGAACTACACCACCACCGAGAAGGAGCTTTTAGCCGTTGTTTTAGCATTTGACAAGTTCCGCTCGTATATCGTGCTTTCGAAGACCACCGTTTTTACCGATCATGCAGCCTTGTGTTTTCTCTTTCAGAAGAAAGACGCGAAGCCTCGTCTTATACGGTGGATTCTTTTACTTTCTAAGTTTGACATCGAGATCAAAGATAAGAGGGGTGTGGAAAACGTAGCGGCCGATCATCTATCCCGTTTAGAGGACCCGAGGAGAGAAAAGTTGCGTGAGGAGGAATTGGTGACATATTCCCTCACGAGTCGATCGATATTGTTGCGGCTGGGAAGCAAGGTATGCCATGGTTCACTGATTTTGCTATTACTTGGCTAATGGTTTTGTTTTGGAGGGTATGACTACGCAACAAAAGAGGAAATTCTTCCGGCATGTTAATCGGTCTGTGTGGGATGACCCGTTCTTGTTTAAGATTGGTGGTGATCGGATTTTGAGGAGATGCGTGACGAAAGAGGAAGGTTGGGATATTCTCAAGCATGTTCATGAAGGGTTGACTAGAGGTCATCATGGTGCGCATGCGACCGCGCAGAAGGTGTTTGATAGTGGGTTTTATTGGCCGACAGTTGTTAAAGATGCTGAGGAGTTTGTAAAGCTATGTGATGCGTGCCAAAGAACAGGTAATATTTCATCCAAGAAATAGATACCTCAAAACCCCATACAAGTTCTTGAAATCTTTGATGTTTGGGGCATCGACTTCATGGGACCGTTTCCCACATCGAACAGTATTAAGTATATTTTGGTAGCGATTGATTATGTGTCGAAGTGGGTGGAAGCCCAAGCGTTGGCTACAAATGATGCACGAGTTGTTGTGAGATTCCTCAAGAAGTTGTTTACTCGTTTCCGTACTCCGAGAGCTATTATTAGTGATCGGGGAACCCATTTTTGTAATACTGTGACATCTGCCCCGATCCGACCCGACCCAGGTACCCGTTTCTCTGACCCGATCTCTTTCTTTTATGATTTAATATTTATTTATACTTATATTTTACTTTAAATAATAATATATTTTCCTTCCCGCCTCTTTCTCTCTCTTTCTTTCCGCCGTCCCGTCCCTCTTCTCTCTTTCCGCCTTCTTTTCCCTCTTGTCACCGTCCCGCCCTTACGCCTTGTTTCCCTCTTTTTCTTCTAACTCTTTGCTTGTCCTTTGTTCCTTCCCGCCTAAGGTTGTCTGCGCTGCTCCACGCGCCAGACCCCTTACAAGGAATCCTGCGTGAAGACCACCGGTTTCAGCGATACGCGAGACGAACTCTTCTCGCAGCGCGCTAAGGATTTGTAGTTCTTCTCGCAGCGCGCTAAGAATCGTAGTTCATCCCTCGACGCGCGAAGAATTATGGTTCTTCCCGCGGCGCGCTAGGAATTTTAGTTCCTCCCGCGGCGCGCTAAGAAATGTGATTCTTCCCGCGGCGCGCTTAGAAATGTAGTTCTTTCCGCGACGCGTTAAGGTTGTTTCTGTCTGCCTTCGCGCTCGCGCTCTCTTGACCTTCTGTGTCTGCCTTCGCGCTCGAGCCTTCTCGCGCTAAACCCTTTGAGTTTTCTTCTGTTTAATCTAGCCGTTTGCTTTTGTGATGTCTTATCTTTTGAGCCGTTGACCTAATCTGCTTTATGTCTGAAAAGCCACTTTTGGCGCAGCATGCGCACCAACCCCATTGGTTGACAGAAAAAGTGACTGACATTATCTTTTGAGATCTGCTTTTTCCATGCTTGACCAGTACCTTTATCTGACCCGCCCATGCTTTTTACTGTTCCCTGACAGCTTTATCTTGCCTCTGCAGCTGCCATATCTTTCCATATCTTTTGCTTTTGGATTCTTATGCTTTTTGATATCTTTTGCTTGATCCTGTTAAAGATCCTTTCCCCTTTTCTAGGGATTATGTCTCCTAGGGTTTTCCTATAAATAATAATAATATTTTCACAACACTACACACACAAAACACTTAATCTCTCCTGTTCTCTTGCCCCTTGCTCTCTCTGCCGTCTTCCTCTCTGCCTCCGTCTTCCTCCCTGTTCTGCCCTGCTTTTCCGGTAATATATATATATTATATATAATAATTTACTTATTAATTATGCTAACTTATAATCAAGACTTAAAGCAAATCATTAAAACAATAATCTTATTTATAGGTTAACTTGTGCTTGTTTAAAGTTGGTTCTTGATTTATCTTACACCACATCGTTTATCATGTGAGTAATCTCGTACCTAATCCCTTTTTATTTTTAATGTTTTGGGATGTTCATGTGTTCATACAAACTTAGTCTTAAACTTGTTTATGAACTTTAGTCGCGCAGTATCCCATGTGTTGAGGACGTAGACTTGGCTGTTTATTTGTATGTGTGGATCATTAACCGTCTTGTCGGTCTATTCCATAGTTCTCATGGTACCATTAGATGAACACGGGAGAACTATCGTTTATGATTTTCTCTTTTGTTTGCACATGCACAGTTTGTCTTGTTTGTGAGCTCAATTGTGAGCACTGGCAGTCTATGAATCTTAGAGTTGGTCCTGATCAGATTACACCCTTGTTGAAAACCAGACATACACATGTTGCGCGCAGATTTATTGTTATCTATGTATTGTATTAAACTTGATTTCTCACCAACACGCAAGTGTTTGACGTTTATTTTAACACATGTTCAGGTTTGCAGTAGCTGTTTTGGAGCTTGTGGACACATAGGAAGTTTTCTTTATTTTGGACCTAGATTAAAATGTATCAAGACAAGTTATTTGTTGTTCTAATATTTTGCCTTATAATATATTGATTTATGTTATCTTGTTTTTACTTTGCGCGTGCGCGAATGAATGTATTTATTAAATATTTACACCCATTAGTGTCACGAGTAATGAAACAATATGTGGCGCCCCGATGTATAATCCGCCTTTGGTCGGGGTGTTACAAATACCGTCATGGAGAAAGCGTTAGCTCGTTATGAGGTTACGCATCGTATCTCTACTGCCTATCACCCTCAAACGAATGGTCAAGTCGAGAATGCTAATCGAGGGATGAAAAGGAATTTGGAGAAGACGGTTGGGGTAAGTTGGAAGGATTGGTCGGAAAAGTTAGATGATGCATTGTGGGCTTTCCGGACCGCGTACAAGACTCAATTGGGTACTACACTATTTATGCTTGTTTATGGTAAGTATTGTCATCTTCCGGTGGAATTGGAGCATCGTGCTTATTGGGCATTGAATATGGTGAATATCGACCTTACCGAGGCCACGAGGAAAAGGTACTTTCAGATTCATGAGTTAGAAGAGCTTCGGGATGCGGCATACTCTCGATCGTTGAACATCAAAGAAAAGACGAAAGCTCTACAGGATCGACGTTGGAAAGGCGGCAAAGAATTCAAGAAAGGCGATAAGGTATTATTATTTAACTCTCGTTTGAAGTTGTTTGCAGGAAGTTGAGATCGAAGTGGACGGGGCCGTACTTGGTAAAAGAAGTTTTCCCGTGTGGAGTGGTGGAGCTGGAGAATCCGGATAATGGAACATCATGGAAGGTGAACGGTCATCGCTTAAAGCATTATCTTGGAGTGCCTGAGGAATCAATCGAGATGGAGGAAACTCCTCTCGATCCATCGCACTGAATTGTCACATGTGGGTCTTGAGTGAAAACTCAAGTGTAGAGTTTGTATATTCTTTCTTATTTTTATTTCTATTTTATTTTTATTTTTTCTTGAGTCACTAACGTAGTTTTTTGTAGTTTTTATTTGTTTTTAAGTTTTGAAAGTTGTGAAGGATGATAGTGTGAGAGAGAAGATCCCCTTGAAGTCTAATGAAAAATTCAAGTGTGGGGATAGAGTAGCAACAACCGTATACTTTTCTAATTATTTATTTGCTGCTTTTATACATGTTTATTGGTTGGGTTGGATGGTCTAGATATATACTTTGAATGATTAAATCTGTCAGGTTGATAAGATGAATTTTAGATATTTTTTGAATTGTTGCCGCTTTCGTTCGTGTACGAGAGAAAAGTTGATACTGGTTGTGGAGCACATTCGGAGTTGAACGACATTTATGGAAGAAGACACGACATTTATTGAAGAAGACTTTAGCATTGTACTTCACTCGCATATTACCAGCTAAGTCTTTTCCTTTTTACTTGGTTTTTTATTTTTTGTATTTTTAGGTTTTGTTTTAAAAATTTTTTAGTCGCGTTTCCATTCCTGCATTGAGGACAATGCAAATTTTAAGTGTGGGGATAGGAACACATGTTTTTAATCTATTTTGTTTTCTACTTAAAATAAAAAAAGTTTTGAAAAATGTCCCTTGATTTTGTTTCTTTTTGCGTATAAATGGGAGATGAGGATACTAATCGGGAATCGGTTTTTAAAACTACAAATAATAAGATATAATTAAAGAACGCGCACTTAACTTGGGATATGTCGGTAGGCTCAGCCTTAAGAATGAAAGGGCAGTTTGATAGTTGGTTTATAAATGATAAAATATGATCTTTAGTGGGAAACATGTTAAGTCTGTATAAAATATGAGATGAAAGGTCGGGCCATACTCAAGCCTCATTTTTAGTTTGATTGTAGAAAATTATGAATTTTATAGAAAGCTGAATACGCTATCATACGATGCTTGGGTAGGTTTAAACGTTAAAGTATGCCGTGTAGCCGGTGATATAAACTTAAAGACTTTCACTTCTAGTTTTAGTGGTTAACACTTCATAGGCTTATGGTTTTATAGCCTTAAATCCTGTATTGATGGGATGCCTCGGGTTCGGAGACCACGGGTCGTTTTACGGTTGTTCATCTGAGTATCTTTGGATATTTTAATAAATAAAAGATTTTAAGCATAAACCCGCAGTTTACTGCAATCACTACACTCACTTACATCAATTACAGTGAAGTAAAATCTTGATGATCCAGTGATCATCCCGCTGTTAATCATACGTGTCCTCTTACTTACGTCCCATACCATTAAGAACAGGATCAACTAGAGACACGACGTATGTAAACCGACAGATGGAAACTTGTGAAATCACAGGTGGTATGTCATGTAGTGGGGAACACTAGCTAGTTGAATAATTGAACCTTAATCGTATCTAATGGCTGCTTGGTAGACTGATGTTTAGATTTAGGTGGATAAACAATATCCTTGATCGTCTTAGCTATTCATGAAAAATGTGCAAAAATGTTTTAATCTGCTATCTATGAGGTTTAAGTCAAGTTGGGGTGGTTTGATCTGGTAAAATCTAAAATAAAACGGGCCTTGACTGTGGGTTCCACTAGATTATATATAAAAATAATAATAATAGTTGGATCTTACTTGTCCCGATAAAGACAAAGGCATGGGTTAAAGTGGACAACAATATCGGTGATCGCAGTTTTTGCGTTGTTCTAAAATTTTAAGATAACATATATGTTTTTAAGACTGTATTTCTCCGATTCTGGTCCCATTGCAATGAGACTATTTCAGGGACGAAAAAAAGAGTAAGTGTGGGGATATTTGATATAACGTTTAAAATACATTGATCCCGTGTACATTTTATTTATCATTTTATTAGTTTTGTTCGGTTTCTCGTAAGATTTCTATACTACTAATATATTTTTATATTTTAGGTTTCGGTTTTAATTATGGTGAAAAGAGGGCGAAAAACGATAAAAAAATAAGCCGAACCGGAGAACCGGAGAATCACGAAGCGACCAGACCGAACCAGGAGTGAACCGGACCAGACCAGACCTGGTGACCCTCCCCCTATGCCGGAGCGCCGCGTGGCCAAGAGGGAAAGGGCCACCGCGTGTAAGGCCCTGATCCCGGAAACCCTACCTTTGCGTTGGATTTACTCATAAACACAGTTCTAAAATCATAGTTAATTAAAACTTTCGCGGAATAGTTAAAAACTTTATACATTTAATTACAAAACATCGGATCTTGTCTTAACATACAAAATATCCTTTCATAGACATAATATAAGACAGTCATAACACTTCTTCATAGATACCAGTCTCTTTAGCTCATGCCATGTGTCCCTCCTCAAGCCAGCTGCCTCAACCTATTTGCCTGCATGCATACTAAAAGTCAGCTACGCTGAGTGAGTTCTAGTTAAGCAGATAACACACATTTCATTCTCATTCTTTACATTCTTATTTTTACTTACCTTCATTATTTTATACATATATAACCTTTCTACGTTTTTAAAGAGCCTTTCGCCCTATAACCTTCGCATATATTACTAGGGTATGCAACCCTTCATTCTTCACCTATATTATTAGGGTAGGCAACCCTTTATTCTTCGCCTATATTATTAGGGTAGCAACCCTTTATTTTTCGCCTATATTATTAGAGTAGGCAACCCTTTATTCTTCAATTCTACATATCATACATACCATTCATAAACTACACATATCGTACATATCTTTCTTTCATTAGCTATATATGTTCTCATATACTTCTTCACACATACGTTTAACTCTTTCTACACTAATTAGGTATATTTATAACATTCATACGGCATACACTTACCACTTAAGGTAAGTGTATTAACTAATCACATCGAGTATGCACACAGCCCCAAGACATAACACAGAAATGGGGCTAGAAACTCACCTGGGTCCTGTTTCTCTCGGAGTTGAGTGTGATGTACTTCCTTATCTGTGCACGGCTAACTGTGTAACAAGGCACAAGTATCAATTATCTATTTCAACTACTTCTTACATCTAGGTGAATGAAGCCCTCAACTACGGGGGTCCGGGGGCAGCGCCCCTGGTAGCGGGGTCTAGGGGCGGCAGCCCCTAGCAGGGTCCAAGGGGCAGAGCCCCTGGCTGGGGTTGAGCTGCATCAGAAAATGAATCGGGTCACAACTTAAACAATTTCGCATGGGAGGTTTCGTTTCGCCTCGCATGGGAGCGTTTCGCTTCGCATGGGAAGGTTTCGCTTCGCATGGGAGCGTTTCGCTTCGCATGGCCATGCGATGCAAAATTTCTGCCTTTCTTCGTTTTTACCATTTTAAAGCCATTTTCCTCCGAGACTCATCCTTAGGACCAGATTTTTACTCTTTCTCAACTTTCGACACATTCTGACCCTATGCACCAGATCCTGAACCCATCTCTCAAAGTCCAAACGCCACCTTTTTACCTTAAAATGCACCCAAGTGGTTATAACTTACCAAGTTTATATTTTCTTACATTTCACAACCCGATCTACCATTATATCTGTTTGCTTGCCAATTCTAACCATAAAACTTAACCATTTAAACCGAAACCTACCTTTTGCTTCGGGTTCCAGTTCAGATCCGGACAATACGAGGATCTGGACGTGTTCTTGCTATTCGAAGGCACTTGAACACCAAAATCTTCCTTACTTTTGCTTGGATACGAATCCAAAATGCTAGAGAGAAAGTGTGTGTTTTCTAGTGTGTGGGTGTTGTGTAAAGAAATGGTGAAAGGATGGGGGATGGCCTTATATAGGGAGCCATGGGCCCCACCATCCACCTCTATTCCAATCTTATCCAAATACAAACACGCACACAACCAAACTAACGACACACTGATAATAATAAAACTTTCCGTTATTTATTAATTTTCAAAATACGGATGTTACACCGCGCGGCGCGGCGGGGTGATGTCAGAACATTCCAGATTTTTTTAAACCGTCTTACGTGTTTTTGGCAGCTTGTTTCCTATTTAAAAACCCCTAAACTCACCCTTAAGCATACCCTGAAGTTCCAGCCGAATTTGGTGAGTTCCGAGGAGTCCGAGATCAGCTTTTGGCAGATTTTGAGTTGAAGAATCATCCGGTGTTGCGCGTATTAGTTGAAGACAAAGAACACGGGTTTTATCTTTTATTTCTTTCGTCTTCGTTTATTTACCATCATGAATTCTTTATTGTTTGTTTTGTTTAAACCTAAGATGTTAGGCTAAATTGCATGAACTATCTAGGCTTATGATGAACCTACTTTAATGTTTTGATTTGACTTTGGGATTTATTTACGTTATGGTTTTTATGGTTTAGTAAAAGATTTATTTATAATTAATTGATGCATATGAATGCATAGGATTGTTTGATGAGTTTTATTCCATAGTTTTCCTTGATTATTGTTGTCATATGATAGGATTGTTATTAGGTCAATTACTTTGTGTTCTTGATTATTTTATGATTGATGTCATGATAAGGTCATAAGAATAATATTGTCAAATAAACCTAAGTGTGCTGCTAACCTAAAATCTGTAAACTGCTAGGTTATTGATAAGTCTTTACTATTTAATCTTGCAAGATTTAGTTCTTCGTAAGGAGTCCGTCTAGGGTTGATTAGTTATTATTGCTTATCAAATCAATTAAATATAGTAAATTGCCTTTGATTTTCGCGCTGTAAGGTAGGATTTCTATAAAGGAACTAAATTATAATTAATTAGGTGACCATAAGGGAATTTGATTTTCAATACTGGTGTGTATTAAAACTTGTTAGAAATCCATAGGTGTCTCTTGAGAAGGGTTAGGGGTACTGTTCGGGTTTTCTTTTAAGTGTCTATTTTACGATCTCAGTCCATAACTAAACATTTTCCCGAGTTAACTCATTACTGAAATTTAGGGTAGTCTAGCCTAGATAGTTTTCTCATCATCATCTTATTTTCATAACAAACTTTGTTTTCGTTTAAATTACTTGCTTTCTTAATTAGTTTTTAATTATAGTCTTAAATTATTATTTTAAATAAAACCCCCCAAACAAATATAAATTAATAAGTCATGTTTTGTATTTGAGTCTAATTAACTAACAAACGTAATTTAAAGAGTCTCGTGAGTTCGATATTCGGACTTACTTAGCTTTACTAGAGTCGATCAGTTCACTTGCCGGTTAGGAGTTTAGTCTAGTTTTAGAGAGTCTAGAGTATTACTTAATGTTTATTTTTAGTTAAATTAGTTAATAAATATTAAACGACTTTAAGCGCATCAGCAGGAATCAAACCTGAATCACATGAAACACCAAGCCAATGCCGTCTTCGAGAACCCCTTAAAATTTTGCGGCCTAGGACGAGTAAAAAAACGGACCCCTAAAATCGCGCTCTCAATTATATAATAGATAATTTGACAATTTTACCGATAAGGTTGTCTTTCAAAAGCATAAACAAATAATAATTAACATGTTACTAAAATGGCATATAAATACGAATGAAAGTTTTTTTCTATAAAAAAAATAAACAATAATTATGAAACTGAACTCATGACCTTTGTTTTCATAATTTAGAACATTTATTTAACCAAATAGTCATTTTGTAAGCTTTTGCGTTAAAACCAAATTATATATACAATACATTAATTTTTTTAACAATTATGGATCTTTTCAGAAGAGTGGTTCTGAGTTCGTCGTCCTCCTAGCCCTCCCCTTGGCCAAGCACCAATAATTTCTTACCACTCCACCAGTAGCTAATAAATTGGCGTTAATTATTACAATCTAAAATAAGTTAAAGAACAAGGTTGTATGTAATATATAATAATAATATATTACATGTTTACCCTGAAAAGTTTTACCTATAAAAACCAACCATCACCAATAACTTCCACACACACTCACACAAACAATCAAGATGCATGGCCACGGTGGAGGGCCTTGTGGAGCATGTAAGTTCTTAAGAAGAAAATGTGTAAAAGGGTGTGTGTTTGCACCCTACTTTGAACCGGACGAGCGTGGTACGGCGGACTTTGAGGCCGTCCACCGGGTGTTCGGAGCCAAGAACGTTGCTAAGCTACTCCTTAAGACACCGTCACACAACCGCATATTTGCTGTGATCTCTTTATGTTATGAGGCTCTCTCTAGGATTAGAGACCCTGTGTATGGTTGTGTGGCTCAAGTTTTCAACCTCCAGCAGCAGGTCTTGGTCTTCCGTTAATTATTTAATCCACACGTGTGCATGAGTCGGTTCGGTTTTGATTTTTTGTTTACGTTCGTTTTCAGTTTTATGGTTATCATTTGGGCTTCGTGAAAATTTTGGGTGAAAAAAAATAATAAATTTAGCCTAAAGTTTTTTGTTAATTTATAATTAATTAATCATTATACATTTTGGCTTACTATTACAACTTAATTACTTAAAACCTAAAATAAAAAGTAAAAATCTACTAATTCGTTTATGGCTATAATCGAACCAAAAACCAAAAATCGGTTTAGAGTTCTTTAATCGTTCGGTTTCGATTTTTGGTTTAGTTATGTTCATTTTTGGTCTTTTAGCCTTTCCATTTGGGCTTTTAAATTTTAGGGGAAAAAAAGGTTACGCAAAATAATAATTTATGCCAAATTTTTTTTGGTTAAATAGTAATTAATTAACAATTATGCCATTTGGCTAAACTATTGTGGCTAAACTATATTTCAACTATTAGAAATTTCTTAAAGTTTAAAATAGTGAATAAAAATCTATAAGTTTGGTGGGCTTTTTTTATTATTAGTTACAAGCAAAAGCAAAACGAGCCAAAAGTTCATTTTATGAAAATGAAAAAACCAAACTGTTGGTTTTTCTTAGGTCTGTTTTTATGTTTCGAATTGTTTTATTCGATTTAACCCTCACAACACGCCCCTTTATTTCAATGTAACCTTACACGCCATAAAACCTATTTCTTATATGTTGTTAATTAGCTCATACATATATCCTTGCAGGTTGATAGTTTGCAAGCTCAACTAGCATGTGTTCGAGCACGTCTATCAATCTTGAAAGACCGACGTGCCTTGAGTGAATCACCGACAAACAACCTTCTTATGTTGTCATCATCGAAGTCAGTCGCAGGTGGTTCTAGCCTCACTTCTGTAGAATTCGGACAAACATCGGTAGAGACATCGTGCTTTTCTAGCGCATCGTTTGGTGAGCAATTGTTTGAAGAAGTTGATGTTGAGATGTTAGCCCGGGAACTCGTGACCTATTCATCAGGACATTCGACTGTAAACCCTAAACCTTAAGTCCTAAACAGTACTCCTAAAAAAAACATATGGTCATATGTTAGCCAGTGACTAGGTTTTGGTGCATATCTAATTATGTTGAATTAATGAGTTAGTTTTATAACTATGAATGTACTAGCTTATGACTTGTGAGTGGATGTTCTAACCTATTTACTTTACCAAAATGCCTATGTGCTTGTGACTTGTGAATGGATGTGATGTTCTATCAAATCTTATACATTGATGTTACAATACAAAATAAAGTAATATATCAAGATAGAGTGATGTTATTTGCTATAACAACTAATAAATTGTGAAATAACTTACAGCGGTTCTCTATTCAGGAACATATCCACAAAATAGTGTTTTGGGTGCATTTTGTTTGTAAATGTGATAATTGGGAATGGATATATATCTGTTACAGAAATTAAAGAAAGGATGTAAGGAATTTAAATTTAATTGTGTTGAAAAGTTTTAAATAAGATGCTACTCAATCTTTCATCGATTTTTTCTTAACTCATGATATTTTGTCATATCAAAATTACAAACATATAAAAATTTGATGTAAAAGCGAATATATATAATTACTCTTACATCCAACATGTTAATTTAAATGCTACATAAGGTTGTGTGTAAATGGAGAGGAACTGAGGAAGTCTTTCCATTTCTCCACTTTTTCTCGTATGTCACATCGGTGTTTTCACGTTTTTTTTTTTCAATTTTTCTCAAACATCAGTGTATCTCACTTTTTAACATTTTTTTTTCATTTATTCCCAAGAATCAAAATCACTCAAATTGAAACTAGAAGAAATCGGCGACTACTCCCCGAATTCCATGAAAAAAAAACCCTTTGATGTTCCGGCCGGCCCCTGTGTTTCCCCGGGAGTTCCTGATTGCTCCCACACCATCCCCACTAATGGGTGTGTGAGCGGCTGTGCATAATGGATGTGGGAGTGAGAGGGGCTCGACCACATTAATATCACATCAACTGAACACCTTATCACGGTTTCGTGAGTGGGGAGTGGAAGCCAATCTTGTGACCAATCCCACAGGCATGGAGGAGTTGGTTAACACTTGATTTCTTTTTATTTTAAATTTCCGAGAGTCAATCAACAACCTCTATCTCATCATTTCTTTTTCATTAAACATGCATATATCTTAACATTTGTTGAGATATATGCATGTTTCTAATTCAATGTCAAACGTATAAACATATGTTATTATATATAACTAGCTTTTAAACCCGTGCGGGTTTTGTCAAATGATAAAGATAAATAAGATCCGTTGTTTCAATTATGATTCTCAAAATACTTATGAATTAATTTAATGTAGACATCATAGAAACTAACAAACAGGGTTAACGAAAAGCACTAAAATAGCATGATTTTGAAAACGCCAGGTGCTGATTTGCAAGAAATTTAAAGAATGTACTAAAGTTGCATAGTTGGTCATACCTCATGTATGAAAATGACACTTAATTCAATAATAAATAAAATCCACACTATGTTATAATCCATTTGATAAAATGGTTTTGACCTATGACCCATGAATAGCTAGAATTAGTGAGATAAGTGTAGAGGCGCATAAAAAACCCGAACCTGGAACCGAACCCGAAAAAAAACCAAGAATCGGGTTTTTTAAAACCTGGGTTTTTAATACCCGAACCCGATCCTACCCGTAGGGTACGGATAGGGTATGACTTTCAATGCTGAAACTGAACCCGTACCCGATATAAACCTGACAATACCCGAAACCCGGTTCTAGTTATACCCGGAACCCGGTTCTAGTAATACCCGAAACCCGGGTTTTTGCATACCCGAACTGGATTTTTTTTTGCATACTCGTTTGTGCATATGTGTCTGTGTGGCACTTGGCAATGGTTGCGTGACTACCCACAGATCTATAGCCGTTCTTCAAAGGATCTTTTTTAAGCAAATATTTGATATAAATATTTATTTAGAGCAACGCCTTTTGATATACCAAACAAAATTTTAAAACACATAAAATATATGTTTTCAATATAATTGTTTAGTAGTTTGCATATGTTATGTGTCTTATGTGTACACGCACCAATCGGTCGGTGTCCCGATGGTTGAGTGTTATGTGTCTTATGTCCAAGGCTTGATGCAAAACTACTATCGAGCCGAGGGTCTCACCGGAAGCAGCCTCTCTATCCCTATGGGGTAGAGGTAAGGCTGTCTATATCTTACCCTCCTCAGACCCTACTATAGCTTTGCTATTGGTGGGATATACTAAGTACGATGATAATGATGATGATGATGAGTAGTTTGCATATGTTTGAATAAACTTTGAAGTTTGTATGCAAAAAAATAGAGTTAGAATAAAAAAAAAGTGAAGTAGGCCCAATTAACAGAAGAACGCGGCAGAAAACTGGTTTTTTTTAATACCCAGAAATACAGTATTCAAATACCCGGAAAACGGGTTTTTTCAATACTCGAAAATAAGGTATTCAAATACCCGGGTATTAAAGACCCGGTTCAATACCCGACCCGGACCCGGTACATAGGGTATGGTTTTTCAAGCCAATACCCGGACCCGAACCCGACCCGGTTTTTAATAATACCCGATTTTCAAATACCCGATCATACCCGAACCCGATTCCATACCCGAACCCAGGTTTTTTTAATACCCGATTTGTGCACCTATAGATAAGTGATTAGGAATTAAGAGAAATGTGGACTTGAAACCTATTAGTGTACCTATTAGTCTAGTAAGATATAATTGTGTTTTTATTGCTTCAAGAATTGGGTTGTTGCTACTTGCTAAGTCAAATACGGACTCAGTATCATTTTTGGATACCCAGTTGGGCTTGGTCTATGCATCTCATTGGTTTGGACCTTCAGTCATGGTGAAATTGTGTAGAATATTAGGAAAGATATGTATGTTTAATGTCATTCACCCTTGTCAGTTAGGCCATGCAGCATACATTTATGTTTCTTAATTTCATATAAGCATCAAATCACATACTTTACTCTCATTTCACTCCACCTCACCCTATGGATAAGGAAATTGTTTAACTCCCTTTACCTCTCTTTGTTTAATATAAATTGATGCTTATATTATTTTGTGTGCGTGTAAAGGATTTAATTTAAAGCTCGTTAACATATTAACACACATTACATTTAACGCCCCTTAACAAATGATGTGAGCGGTACGCTACTCATTAATCCTTGCAAACTCAGCTTTAACGCCTTGGGCGTTAAGGGAGCTTTATTGAATTTATAATTTGTATATTTATGTATACAAAAGAAAGCAGCAGCTAACATGCTTTAGGCATTTGTTGCTTTTTAATCTTTTATAGCCATTGGGCTTCTTTGCACATAATTTATTGGTTTAAAAAGGCTAACTTGATGAGGTGCACAAACCAGGTATTTTCAGAAATTGGAACCGGGTAGAAACCGGCTCCAGGTATGGAAAAAAAAGTTAAAATTGGGTCGGGTATGGTTGGGTATTTGACCGGGTTTTCCGGGTTTTTTTTTTTTTTTTTTTTTGTGTTTTGGGTAGGGTCGGATAGCGTTTTGACCGGGTATTTTCGCTTTCAGGCACTACTCCATGGAGAAATCCTATACCAGGACGTACCCACAAGTCTAGTACGATTAGGAACCGGTTCCGGTCAGGTCCGAAACTAGGTATTTTATGCGCCTCTACATGAGGTTGCTCATGAGGGTCTTGAGGCAGTGTCTCATGTACTTCTTCGTTAAAATTGTTCATATTTGTAGAACTCTGATATGTAAAAATAACAAAGGGAATGAAGAATTTATGAAATGTTCGTTTGATAAAAAGGTTGATGTGTAAAGTAGACGATAGAGATATCCTAGTTGCAGATAAAGCTCATCTTGTTGTACATTACGTGTTATATCTAAGCCTCAACTTTTGGACCTAAATGCTCTTGTTGTACATTACGTGTTATATCTAAGTCTCAACTTTTGGACCTAAATGCTTTGGAGCACCTCACGCTATGCATACTTATATCTATGGCCATGTTAACATTTTACTTTTAACTATTTATTGGTAGAATTTAATTAGCATATCAATGACATTTTATTTGACACGTGCACAAACTTACGCTTCTTAGAAATGAATGTTGTACGTAATTTTAGCAGTATGTCATATGTGTATAAGACGGAGGTGTCAATATTAGCCCATTTACTAATAAACAGGTCGATATGGGTTATGTTATTCATATAGTTATAATAGTGTCTATTCGACATAACAATTCCATATTGAATCATAGTTTATTTTCTACTTGTTCAAAAAGTAAAATGTTGTTTTCTTACGTATCATGGTATCGATACGTTTTGCTCTTTCTAGTACGTTGTGATTCACGTTCGTTTTAGATAAAGCTTTCTTCTTATGAGGATAAACGTGACTCATGGTATATTATTTACTATTTTAAGTCTTATAATGATTGCTTAATATATCAACGCTTTATAAATTAAAGAATATATGTATATAAAATGTTGATAAATCAATGTAACACGATTCATTTAAAATCCATATTACAACATCATTATTGCATTACACGCTCATTTTGATATGTTTATTCTGACATAAATCTAAAAACTAGAGCATAAAGAGTTGAGGCACCCGCGAGTTTCAGGATATGCTTCTTAAAAGCTCTAACCTAGTCTAGCTTAAAAGAGACATGGACGAGTTTAGATTGGAGCTCATTTTCACATATTGAATTTCATTAGACATACGAGTTCAAAAGAATTTATTATATATTAACTACAACGGTTGCAATTTAATTTAAAAAATTATCTTATTACATATAAAAACACTATTTCTATATGATTACGATATATATAATAAATAGTATACATGCATATATGCATATTATTACACATATGTATATAAATAAATAAATAATAAAAATTGAAAGTAAACTTGAAAATCTTAATGTTTGAGTTGCTCGAAATAAGACGAACTCGAGTTTTTATAATTTAAACGAGTCGTTGCTGAACTTATATGAATTTCGGATATAATAGCCTCACTTACACCAACTAAAACACGTGTATATACGGTGTAAAATACGTGTTTTCAAATATGAAATACACAAATTGATAAATGAAAAAAAAAAGAAATAAGGTAAAAAATTGAGAAATTGATTGGGTGTTATTTACGGAACCTTTACTCTTATAGGACAAAAATCCGGTCAAATACGAGTTTGAATGCACACTTTTATTCTTTACACAGGGACAAATTATTTTTTATTTATTATTTGACTACTTTTTATCTTGTCAGACTATTCATTTAAAGAACTATTGTAGCGACATATAATTAATATATCACATTATTTTCCTACTATTGCATTCTGACTTACTTTAGCAAATTACTATAGCAGATTAAGGCTGAGGGGTGTGGGGGGCGCGAGAGGGGGCGTGAGTGGGGGCGCCATCCAATAATATTGTGACGTGTGGCAGAGAGAGAAACTTGATAAGATGGGTATTGGTAGTGGTGATAGCGCCCCGGGGCATGGTGTGGAGGGGCGCGAGAGGGGGCGCGAGCGGTTTATTTTTTTATTTTTTTATAAATGTATTAAAAAAACGTATTATTAAAAAAACAAGTAATTATTTAAACAAACACACATTAATTAAAAAAACACATTAATATATAAAAAAAATTAAAGTACTAAAAAATTAAAAAAACACATTAATTAAAAAAAATTAAAAAAACACATTAACATTATTCTTATTCTTCGGCTTCGTCTTCTTCGATCAACCTCTTCCGGATACGTTCCTTTTGTTTTTCCATCAGCATTTGGTCGACCGGATTTAGGTGGCTGAAGTCTCTTGCAAGGAAGTCCAAATCTCTCATTCTTTTTTTTTCCTTTTTGTCAACAGAGACCACCTCCAGGGTTTTGTTGAATTTATTGAGGGATTCAACAAGATCGTTGATGTTTACGGCTTCCCCCTCAGCCGGTTTTTTCCCCCTGGCGTCCCTTCCCAATGGCCGCCTCCTCGGCGGTGAAGACGTTTCCTCCCCCGCAACGTTTAGGTCGAATCCAACCCGGCAATCCGACCCGTCCGTTGTGCTGTACGCTCCAGACGAACTAGTTTTAGTCCGTTTCGGCCCTACTTCCGCATCAAGGTCCGGCGCCACCAGCTCAACCCACTTGGCACACCTTCTCAACCTCTCCCACAACTTTACACCGTCCCACGTCTTCACCGCCCCATACCTCCGCAGGCACTCCTGCTTCCACTCTTCGACAGTGAAATTATAGACCGCCAAATCGTCACTGCCACTTGGTCTCATACGACCGGCGTTCCTGTTGAACAGATTAGTAAACAAGCCGACAAATTTTCTAATTTCGGTCCACCGACCCGAAATCATATCGGGATTCCGCTCTGTACTCCCAACGAGCGAATAGAACGTCTCCCTAACCTTTGTCCAAAAGACCTTGCTCTTTTGGTAGTCGGCTGCAAAATTATGTAAATAAATTTGTAAGCCATTTAACTTTTTTATTTAACTTTTTATTTACAATCATTTTTAAAAACGTTAAAACAATTACCGCAACGCCGATCCTCAGAAATGGCTATCCAAGCCCGACACAGGGCTTCCTTCTCATCCGATGACCACGGAGTGATTTTCCGTTTCGCCCTTCCGGTCGAAGCCGAACCCGACCCGTCCGTTGCAAGTTGTTTTTTCCGGTGGACGCGTCTTCTTTGTCCCGCAGCTTCACCTTCTGGTTCCGGTTCTTGTGTCTCCGGAACTACAAAGTTAGGAGACGGTTGCATGTTGGATGGTTGAAAGCCGGATGATTGTTGCGACCCCGAATAAAACATCGGTTGTTCCGGTGCCGACCATAAATCGTCGTAAGGGTAATCTGAATCTAGGTTTGGGTACCAATTTCCAGACATGTTTTTAAAAAAAGGTTTCGAAGATAGGGTGATTTTGGGTTTTGGGTGTGGTGTGTGATATTCGTTTTGGTTGTAGTATGTGAGAATGGTTGTGTTTGATATGTATTGTGATATATGTATTGTGATATATATAGATGATTTTGTTAAAAAAAAAAAAATATTTTTATTCATTATTAAAGCCTTCCAACGGCTCTTTCCCATTTCCCACAGCCACTCACGCGCGCGAGCCTCCTGGCGCCTGCCTCGTTTTCCGCTCTCGCGCCCCTCTCGCGCCCCTCTCGCGCCCCGGTGGTGTGGCTCTCGCGCCCCGGGGCGCTATCGAAGTCCCTCACGCGCCCTGACTAGCGCTCCGCACCCCTCAGCCTAATAACATTTGAAATGAAAAACTTATTAAAACCGAGTAAAAAGTAAAAATAATTGAAAGCGTATTAAAGGGTTTATAACTTTCTAAGAGCATTCTCATCCAGTTCTCTATCCCTATATCCATATATATCATATAACTACATTAAAAAACACTACATTTCTTTTTCATGTTTAATTAAATAATATTTTTTATACATTTTTTATTACAGTTTTCTCTCTCCACCCTATAATTTACAAAAAAATCACTACATTTCCCCCAAATTTACAAAAAAATCACTACATTTTCTCTCTCCACCCTATAATTTACACTCACAACCTCACCCTATAATTTACAAACCGTCTCACATAATTTTAGAGGATGGGTTGGGAATGCTCTAACTAGTTATAACTAATAAAATTAATTACAATAAAATATAATAAACTAATAAAATGACTTTTCACGTTTCATTGAACAAAAATATAATATATGATTGTTTATTGGATTACATCAAAACAGAAGGTAAGCGGGCAACAAGCTGCGCCGCTACCCCTTTTTGAATCGCAAAACCCAATCTTTTAAAAACTATATTTGCTGATCTTGGAGTCATAACATTACTATGCATGACCCGCTGAACACGGGTAAGTAGCTCTACAGCTTCAGGCGCGAGGAAACCAAAAGTGTCTTATATAAAAACTAAAAAGTTAATTAATGAGAAAACAAAACAAAAAACAAATTATTTATTAATCCCACCTAATAAACCAAGACCAAAAATTATTTATAACTACTTTTATTTAACAAAAAGTCACTCGATTTACACCTTAACTTACCATTGTTACATCATATTACATACATCATTGTAATGCAATGTCTATAATTTTGTCAACATTTAGCATAAACTTTATCGTAGATAAAATTTATATTAAAAGATAAACAAGAATACACTTTAAATTAAAATAAAAAAAATACCCCAAACAAAAATGTGTTACGTCAGAGAATTATTCTTGTGGTAGCACAATGACTGTCAAGTGTTAACCGTTGGCATGGCTTTCTGGAGGAACAACAAGCCAAACTCTGTGAAACCAGTGTGAGTCCGGTTAAACCAATATGGTCTGACTTGAGTTGGACAACAGAGCTCTCAAAATTATAAAGTAACTAAGTAAATGACAACAAATAAATAAACAGATAAAAAAATTTATATATATCTACCTATTCTAATAAAGTAAAATAAATGTAGACACTTGTCATGTTTTGGTTAATTCTCATAATTTTTTTCCTCTAAAACTAATACACCATAATATATGTAATACATAAATAATTATTCACTTTCCTTTTACACTATATTTATATAATATATATATATTTTTATAAATGTAAATATTAACATATTATTTTACTATATATTTCAAAATACTTGGTGGATTCTAAAAATCAACAACAAACCATGTTTCTCAAACGAAAATTGTTTCGGGTTTTTTTGTGAAAGCTAAATTTGATTTTATGGGTCAAAAGTTGGTAAATAGATTGTTTGGTACAAGTTAACTACATTTATGTCAAAATTTGTTACGGGTCAAAAATGAAAATTTTGAGTATTTTTAAAAGTTTGAGAATGCAAAATAGATTTATCGTCAAATTTGTTATGGGACTAAAGTGTTGACTTTAAAATGT
The DNA here is from genome assembly GCF_021521415.1 of Bidens hawaiensis. Lineage (NCBI taxonomy): Eukaryota > Viridiplantae > Streptophyta > Magnoliopsida > Asterales > Asteraceae > Bidens > Bidens hawaiensis. Next base: position 59,383 of record NW_027493740.1, on the reverse strand, counting down.
CAAAAGTATGAAAGTTAAAATTTTAAACATGATTCGGGTTTCAAGTTTATTTTTAAGAGCATTTTTGAAATATATAAAAGGTTCGGGATTTGACAAATTGACTATTTTTCCCTCAACTATTAAAATTTAAGAAAAGATTGTGAATACTTTTGACATGTCACCCCATGCCTATCAATGCTTATAACTTTTATCAAATTTGAAATATTTATGTCAACATTAATTTTTCCTTCAATGGTGATTAGAACGTTGTATGGGAAGCATGTCATGCAAAACTATGCTCAAAAGAAACAAAATATTCACAAAATTAAATGGGTTAACATACTATTTTTTATGTTGTCATTATGACAAAATCGAGAAACCCTCTGAAACTTATCAAAATCTTTTTTATAGTGTAGCTCAGAAAAACATAGTTCTCGAAGAAAATCCATTGCTATAATTTAATATTTTACTTTCCTTAGACGTGTGGTAAATTGATAAATCAATAAAGGTAACGTCTCTTTTGTATTTAGGCTGAGTGGTTAGAACTACTATCGTATGAGAAGTCTTATTTTCGAAATTGGTTCATAACCAAAATTCTTTTAATTATACATATATGACACTGAGAATGAATTTTTCAATAGAAAGAAGCACACGGACATTTTTTTTATTAAATTTATTTAAAAAAATCATTTTGTGATATAAATAAAATCAATTTATGTATACATTGTATAGATACAAACATATATATATAATATTTTTTTTCATATACGCTATGTAATTATTTGTTTTACTTATAATTTTATAATTTGAATTATTTAATGTGTGACACGTGCGCTAAAACTAGTGTGTGTGTGTATATATATATATATATAACAAACTTTATTCAACCCTCCATACACCCGGACTTGAATATTTGAGTTAATCAATTTTTACTTTATTGGTATTAGCACTCAACCGCTCATTTATGAGTTGTTATTTTTTAAAAAAAATTTGAATTACAATTACAATTACTACCTATTTTATTTATTCATATTCATTGTCAATAATATAATATAATAACAATATTATAATAATATTATTGTTGATTGATTACAGAGAAAGAAAGAAAGAAGCAAAAGGTGCATGTGTTTTTGAAGATTTCAGTTTTCACACACAGTTGAGTGTGTATTTCACTGTGTGTGTTTTCAACGCTTCATCGGAGCAAGGTACAGCTTATTCAATACTCGATTATTATTATTATGCTAGGTTTTAACTGTAAATTATAATTATAGGCTTTTGATTGCTTTCGTTGAGTGTTGTGCTAAGTTACGATTATTAAGCTTAGGTACGTGATATGTTTAGTTCGTTTTGCAAGTTTATGATTTGATGTATATATTTGAATGTAATGCGGAGTGATTTCGAACTGTTTTTATGCTGAATTTCGTTGTTGATTGTTTTGTTATGTGAACTAGAAGTTGTTAGGGTTTGATGTTGTGAAATATAGATATTCGATGATATTCGACGAGATTTGAATCCGTTTTTGTTTATTTTGATCAACTTCATTCGATTTGATATAGTTGATTTTGCCATCGGATTAATGTAAGTACAAGCATTTTGTGTTTTTCGCGGTTGATGATTTGGTGGGAATGAGCAGAGCAGCTCGTGAGCTACTTGAGATCAGATCGATAGAAAGCTCGAAATGAGCTGAGCCGAGCGTTATCGAGCTTGAGCCTCAGAAAAAGCTCGTTTAGTTATCGAGCTTGAGCCTTAGAAAACACTTGTTTGGTTATTTAGCCTGTGCTCGAGTCTTGTATGGGAAGATCGTTGAGGCTTGTCGAGCCTTGTGTGGGAAGATCGCTTAACGAGCTTTGTGTAGTTTTTAAGATTTAGCTCTTTTAAACTTCGATGTATTTATTTCACACCGCAAGTTGAGTTTTGGCTCGTTTAAGGTGCTATTCACGAGCTTGATTCTAGCTTAGGCTCGTTTAACGCTTTTCTCAAAATAATTGAAAATGTATATAAATAATATACGAGCTAAGCTCAAGCTTGAAAAAATAACTCACGAACCGAGCTCGAGCTTTAGGAAAAGAGCTCGAAACGAGGCTGGGCTCAGCTCGTTTACACCCCTAGATTTCATTAGATTCTTCAAAATGATTATCTTAACTTTTGAATGTTTTTGTAGTTTTGATTTGACTTGTGTGTGCAGTTTGATCAAGTTGTAAAATTTTAATTTCTTCTATGTATTGTGTAGAAATTGGTTATCATCATGGAATCAAAAGAAATGATAATGCCTGCAGTAGAAAAAAAAGCACCTGAGGCTCAATCAAGCTATCAATTGGCTCTGAACAGTAACAGCCCCACCCAAACTGCAAACCCTAGCCAGATGATGGGACCGCAGGGGTTTACCATGGAGGCTGTCAACTTGCCATCTTCTTTGGCAAAGAAAAAGAGGGGTAGGCCCCGGAAGTATGGCCCGGATGGTGTGGCTGTCAGCGGAGGTTCAGGTGGTCGGACATTGTCACCAATGCCACTCTCCGCCTCTTCACCGCCCTCTGGCGGTTATTCTGATATTAAGCTTGGTGGGCCCGCGGGAAGTGGGGGTGACTTTCAGGCTGAGAAGAAGAAAAGGAAGACGAGTTCTTCTGAGCGATCAAACATGAGTTTAGGTAAACTAATTTGCATTTTATTTGCTCAGTTAATATTGATCTGCATAATGTTATCTATCTTGATTTCTTTGTTGAAACTTAAGTATTGTTAACTAACATTTAAGTGCGTTAGAATATGTTTCCGTCTTCCCATGAAAAATGCAGAAGATCCCATTCCATCTTTGCCATCATGGTTTAGTACTCTAATTTCTATTGTTTCATGATCCTAAAGACATTATAGACTTAGTAAGCTATGCACGCATACTTGAAATCTTAATACATTGCCTCATCTCATTTCTTGATATATAAATTCATACCCTTTGTCACAGTTCGTTCATCTCTTCACGTTAACGAACCATAAAAAATCTAAATTCTCGCATCATTTGATTGTTTCATAACCTCTTATGTTTGACTCATTATGCATTTTCATGTTTGACTACTAGTTAAGTTTCTATATAAATCTTCTTTTAGATGATAGTATGTGTCAACCTTGTGGACCAAGTTTTTGATCTGATTTCGTTGCAGTTTATGTCAAATGTAGAGATAAACTTAGCAATTGTTCATTTATAGCTTGTGTGTTTTCATGGCAGGGGACCAAATTACCTCTGGTGGAAGCTTTACTCCTCACATGGTCACTGTTAATCCAGGAGAGGTATGCTTTACCCCTCACATTGCGACAATTTCCATTTTAAAGAAACTTGTGAACTAAATTGCTTACGCATTCATCGGTCCCGTTAAAAGAATCTTTATACTTGAATAGGATCAATCAATAAAATTCTCTAGCTTTCTAATTATTGAAAAGTATTTCTAAGACATTTAGTCATTTAGTCAAAGTCTTGCATGCAATGGTAATTGATATGAAGTGGCCCACTTTTGCTTTCTCAGGATGTATCATCCAAAATCATATCATTTTCAAAATACGGGCCCCGGGCTATATGCGTTCTGTCTGCACTTGGTATTATTTCACATGTGACTTTGCGACAGGCGAATTCATCTGGAGGCACTGTAACTTATGAGGTATGCAATTTAATCTTATTTTTCTACAGATTTATCCGTCAAAGATATGGAGAATTTTGTCTATACACATTAGGGGTGCAAACGAGCCAAGCCCGAGCTTGACTAGGCTCGAGCTAACGAGCTCTATTTTCAAAGCTCGAGCTTGGCTCGTGAGTAGATTTTCAACCTCAAGCTTGGCTCGTTTACCATTTATTAATTATTTTTCATATTTTTTTTCAATTATAATTTATGTATAAAATAACATGTATTATTCAGTTATTTTTATTTATTCTTTCATAACATTATATATATTAATTAATAATTATTAAATATAGATTTTAAAAAATTATATAAATTTGACAAGCTCATTTAGGCTTGAGACGGCTCGAGCTTGGGCTCGGGCTCGAGTAAGCTTGGCTCGTTTACACCCCTAATACGCATCATATAAACTTGTGAAATATCATATATACCCAACCCAAACTTAAAAACAACTAATTAAAATATCAAATTTACTTATTCATTAAATACATGTTAAGATTGATCATTTAACCCTTAATTTTCTAAAAATTTAAAGTTCACATTTACCCATTTTTAATAGTAAAATTTTATATTTACTAATTAACAATATTTGTCATTCTATTTACCATTTCATAAAAAACAAGTGAATTTTAACCTCATCATTTTCTTTTATGAGCATGTTTGGAATTGAGTTTGTAAAATGCTTATTGACTTATTGGTATTTTCAAAAAACCAATAAATTAAAATATGTTTGGCAATCACAAAAATCTTTCCTATTTTAGCTTTTTGAAGGGGTTAAAAAGCAGTTTTTCAAAAGCCCCAAATCCTGGCTTTTCAAAATGGTTTTTAAAAAACCCAATAAGCTAATAAGCATTTTTCAAACTCAATCCCATACATGCTCTATATTTCTATAAGGGAGAATATTTAAACTATGTTAGATACTCATCCCAAATGTTTTGGGTTTTCCCATTGGGTTTGAGTTGTTTTGTCGTCCCTACAACAAACTACCCTAGGTTTCGGGTGATGATTAAATAATTATACTAACTTGTTATGTGATAAAGTAAATACTGTGTTTTCAATTAAGATGATGATATTTTTTTACTATGCATCAAGAAAATAAAATATAAGATACATTTTGGGGCATTAGACTAAGTATATCTGTTATTCTCTATATGTATTTGTAATTTTTCAAATAAATTATGTTTTAATTTTGGCTTTCACTTATTAACTTACAACTTTGTTAAGATTCTTAAAACGCTTATTAACTTCCTTTTCACTGATTAACTTACTGCATTTACAAAAAAGAAATATTGTCTACTAACCCATATAATTTTATGGAATATTTACATCACCTTTCTTTTTTTTATATAATTATAACCAGGGAAAAGTTAAGAGGTTAAAAAAATCATTTATAAATAGCGTAAAATGGTCATCAACTAAAATTTTATTTAAATTGAGTGCATATATGATATTTTAAGTTTCGGCTGAATATATATGATATTTCACATGCTCACCGAGGTATATATGAAATTCTACCTCAAAATAAAATCTGTATAATTTTTTAAACAATTAAATCTTTATAGGGAAGATTTGAAATTCTTTCATTGTCTGGATCTTTCACACCTGGCGAGGTCGGAGGAATATCATCAAGAGAAGGTGGCATGAGCATAGCTTTATCTAGCCCTGATGGTCGTGTAGTTGGCGGTCTACTTGCAGGAATACTCACTGCAGCTGGTCCTGTTCAGGTGAGTTTGACTTTTAAGGTTAAACAAGAAGACTAGGCGGGGCGGGTTATCATCAAAATAGGTTTGGGTCAAAACATACTGTTGGGTACTTGGGTTGACCCGCTATCTTTTTATGCCAAATTTTATTGACCCGTTAATTGCAGGTTGTTGTGGCCAGTTTTCTACCTGAAGCAGGTCCCATCGGGCCAAAACCAAGAAAACCAAAAAGCGCCATGAAACTTTTGACGCCTGTAGCGGACCGTACTGCAACCGTGTCTACAAATACGGAGGAACAGAAGTTGAATGAACAAAGCCAAATAAGTCCTAGGACAGGGATTGCCAATTCTGCCCCTGCCTCTAACTCACGGCATGAGAACCGAAGCCCAATGGCAAGTATGCATGACTGGAGGAGGTCTGCTGCAGATATGAATGTGTCATTGAGGGAGGATTGATATTAATTGTGACTCTTTTTCGGTGTTATTAGTAGTCTGTAGGGCGTCTTATAAGGACCTTTTGGTAATTTTGCGATAGGAACCGTTGTGTTGTGGCTTCTGCTCTTACTATTTAGTTTTTATATTTGTTGTAAAAAACTAAAAATACTTAAGAGGGAGAAATATGTCAACTTAATTAGGTGACTTTTGTGTCTTTCCTTATTATGGATTCTTTGTTGATAATTTGATGCATTACATGCATAATGACAGAAGTGCCCATAGAGTGGACAGAGTAGATGGTATCGAACACGGTCCCGTAGCTTTCGGTACAGCAGCAGTGAGGGAGCAACGGAAGGTCCATCTCGATTTAGAGATGAAGCAGAGAGGGAAAAAGAATGATGTGGGACCAAGAAACAGGAACAGGGAGAGCGAGACCACCATCATCCATGTGGGCTGCAGTAGAGGCACGATGACGGCGCTGCGGGCTCCATATAGGAAACGGAAATAGTTTAAGAAAATAACAACCAAATCGCTACACCCGGTTTTTAAATCTCAAACCGACATCCCAGCTTCCAACAGTCAACAGTCATTCGAATAAACGAAATTTAGAAACAAGAGTATCCACTACTGTTAAAACTATCATAAAATAAAGACTTACTATCCACCATAAAAGAGAGCAAAGTACAGCCCATAATCTTAATTAAATATACAGATACCTGTATACACAATCTTGTTCAAACCTAAATATGAGCAAATTAGAAGCCTTCTTCAACGAAACCGTACCTGAAAAGTTTATGCCCATCAGCGTTTCAAGATCAACAATGGGAAAACAATTATTACTTCTACTTACAGTTGGAACATTCAATCGGGAGTGCCAGTTACTTTTACCAACTCCATGATACTCCAGATCATCCTTAAAATAGTACAGAAAAACTTATCAGTATAAACTCCAAGTGATAAAAAAAATTGGCGGTTTCAAATGAGTTGTTATGTTCGTACCAAAATGTTGAGAAAAAGAGAAGGAAGCCAAGATAAACAAGTTTAAATATCCGCTGTTTCTTTTCCCTCGACAGCTCACCGAACACTTCCGTTGCATACACTAGATGTCGCAATAAAAATAGAAACTTATATTAGGATTAAAATAAGTAATAACCGTAATATGCAGCATCTAGTAAAGAGGAAAAAATGGACTTACAGGTTCACATTACAATATAAATACGGCATACACAGCAAAAACATGATCCAATGTCCTGTGACAAGATGCAAAACGCACAATACTCCTTGAGTGATAAACTCTGGCAGTGTAATACTGTTTATCTTGGTTGCTAACTCATACGGGTTAATGTAATCCGTCTCTAAATCCAAAAAACACATCAGCTGCAATAAAAGTTGTAATTGTTAATTACCTCATACCGATACAAAAACATACTTCAACTAGTAAAAGTGCTAAATTATAGCATCCATGACCTTGTAAATTACATTTAAAAAGTTACAGTGAAACCTGTGCAGTTAAATGCAATTTAAGCATAAACAAGAAATCTTAATTATTACAGTGAAATTAACTTGGAAGTGTTTGAAAAATCCAATCTTGATCTTGAATTCTTATCTTTTAGGGCCAAAATAGTCGAAAACTGAAAATCAAGTAAAAAGCTTTTGCAGTAACGCGGAAATATATCGGACCGATATTTGAGATATCGGTAATTTTAATATCATGCAGAACCACTAACATTTATATCAGTTTAATTTTAACACTAACAATTCAATATACTCTCCTACTATTAACAAATTAACCCTTTGCAACTTGCAAAACACTAACAATTGTAGCAAGTAGGAACTGATCAAGACTCAAAACACTAAGGGGGTGTTTGGTACAGAGAATGGAATTGTAGAGAAATAGAATAGAGAAATGGAATTGCAGAGAAAGGGAATTGGTCTGGAGAATGAGAATTGACTGTTCTGTTTGGTAGTACAGAGATTTCAGTAGAGAAATATAGCTGAGAATCATTTCTCTTGTTTGGTACATAGAAAATAAACAAAGAATTATATCAACTTTATCATTAGCACAAGTATTTTTTTCATAACAAATATTTATTAAAAAATAAAAAACATATAAAAAGATGCATAAATTCCAACCAAAATATGCATTGATCAAACCAATTCACATACAAAACATAGTTTTTAAGCAAAAAACATCAACCATAGTTAAAACCAATTCACATACAAAACATACTTCAACCATACACAACTATCCCATTGAACCATCGGTATACAACTCGACCATCTCAATTTTCTCTTCTATTGTCAACGCAAGAAAAGAACGTCCTAGATCCACATCTTTACCAATCAAATGAGCTGCTTTGAACCGTTTTTTCGTAGTGATACCTGGTAAAGCTTTCAACTCATCACTAACCTTTTCAAAGATTTCACGAGCCTCCATACCTTCTTTGCTAAGTTGTTCACCCACCATCTCCCCAAATCGAAGCAAAACTTCCTTGATATCTTTGCAAGACTCTCGATATATCTCATCTGCATCCGTGCTTCTACCTCTTTTGCGCTTGCTTGTTACACTTCCTGTTTGTCCTTCAGATCTATCAACATTTGGAACGGCTTCATCAACAAAATCAAAGTCTTCAATATCAACAGGTGAGCTTTTTTGCGTCTCTTGAACAACATCTTCTTCTCCAAGGTCAACTGCTTTACTACCAGTAGCTCTATCCTTACCGAATATGGTACACAATTTGTCATAGAAAGGAAATGACTTGTCACGAAAATTCACAGCACCTTTGTGAGACTACAAGACAATTACAAATAAATTAAAATAAAATTTTAAAATCTAAAAAATATATTTTTTAGAATATACCTTCACGTATTCATTCCAAACACTATCATCGGCAATAATACAACATTTTTGTTCATCCCAACCAAACCCACTTGTATGCACCATATCATATACAATGCTAAAGTGTGTCTTCCATGTCTTCATCCTAGACTTTATATGTGGTTCTGCTTTGAGGCCAGAGTTAGGAAAACTTACATCTAGCAATTGTTGAACACCATTTAAATAACCTGGTTTGAATCCATTGTCAGCACCAGCATACTTTCCGGATGCATGTATCTCCATTAATGCATCAATTAGCTTTGCATCTTCATCATTTGTCCAGGTATGCTTGCTCCGAGTAACTCCTCTCACTATATTTGAATCTGCCATGTCTATGTACAAATGCATAATTATACAATTAAAAATCATAATTCATGTAACTACAAATACAAATATAACAAGAAACATTAATAAGAAACAAATAAAGTGCATAAATAAACATTAATAAGAAACATCCTTGGTTCTACAAATAAAAAATACATAATTGTCAAACATAATTAAGAAACATTGTTGGCACGCTGCGCACGCATCACAGTCCAACTATTAAACATTTCATTAGCAAGAAGGTCTCTACGATCGGTCCATTCTTGTGAGGGCTCGATCATAGAAATAACATTGTCATTGTCATTTGCAGGTTGTGTGTGATTTACTGGGATTTCGTTATCAAGAGGGTCTTCACTCATTGTTGTTCGTATGAAATTGTGCAATAAACAACAAGCAATGATGATACGTGGCATGGACTCTATGGGATGATATGAGTTATCACGCAAGATAGCCCATCTATCTTTAATCATTCCGAAACATCTTTCTATAACATTCCTGGCCGATGAATGTCTCATATTAAAGAACTCCTTAGCATTCGTAGGAGGACGAGACCAATCGTTAAGATGATAACGTTGACCTCGATATGGAGTTAAAAATCCTTCACCATTTGTATAACCGGCATCACAAAGGTAGTATGTTCCTACAATTAACCATAAACTCTATGTTAATTATCATACTTAAATCTATGTATATTCTTTGAAAATTGTCTATCACATACCTGGAGTTATTTTAAGACCATTGGGTCTACTGATTGCATCACGCAAAACTCTACTATCAGCTGCAGAACCCTCCCATCCCGCTAAGACATACGTAAATAAAAGGTCTCTCGTACATACTCCGAGTACGTTAGTACAAATCTGCCCTTTTCTTGTCCTATAAGGTTTTCTATCAATAGCAGGGACTTTAACTTTAATGTATGTTCCATCTAATGCTCCTAAGCAACCCTGAGTTAAAAGAAATCATTACTTACTAATGTATGTTAGCAAAAAATATCTTTAATAAAAAATGTGTTTGACTAACCTTAAACCATTTCCATCTTTCATCAGTTTCATTATCTGGCACTGGCACGGGTGACTTGTAGAGTTCTTTGTGTAATCGACATATAGCATTTAAGACTAACTTGAAATACCGACTTACAGTTTCCCCGGACCGATGAAATCTGTTGACTAGTATCCTATTCTTTGCATTATGAGCAAGGGTATGTAAAAACATAGTAACTTGCTCATCGACTAGCATGTTTTTACTATTCTTTAGTCCCCCTCTAGTTTCTAGCATATCACAAAGTGTTGTAAATGCATGTATATTCATTCTTATGTTAACAACACTCGTAACATCACTTTCATAAACCATCCTCACCATGTTTTCACGCCTATTATGGTAACTCATTAAATATTTTGTACGTAAAGTCATTGACTCAATCGACCGACGCAAATGATAAGTACACAACATCCACCAACGAATCGTAACATAAATGACATAAAATGCACCTATGGCAACTATTCTTTGTCTGGAAGGTGATCTTGCCATCTACACATAAAAATATAAGAAAATTCAAGAAAAACAAATAACTCCAAAATATAATCCAAATATTAGTTTGCTTTGTGTCTGTTAAATCTAAACTTCATTTAGCTAAGACTATTTCGAAGAGGCATCAATGAAAATAGTCGAAACCCAATAGACTACATCACCAGCTAATCGATTAGCAATTATAAAGATTATTGAAGGAATAGGTGAATGTTGCAACCGATTGGTGAGTGACTGTCGAGATAACGATTAACAGGAGGCAATTGGGTTGCGGTGCTATGAGTTAACAGATTATAAGATGCATCAAAAGACAATATCACAGATCTACCTTACAAAGCAAAACCAGCAAAAAACAATGACTGCACTGCACAAAGCAAAACTAGCAAAAAACAATGAGTTAACAGATTATAAGATGCATCAAAAGATGTCCAATATCACAGATCTACCTTACAACTGACTTACAAAACAAAGACTTACATGAAGGGTGTCATACTAATAAATATAAATTAGTATGCACAACGGAGATAAGCAAATGCATGTGTGTGAAGTATGAGTGAAACATATACATGTATGAATAACATAAGATACAATCATCTATATTCAGTTCATTCTTCCATTCCACAAGCTATAAAAGACCTTTAATAAAAAGACTAAAAAAAGCAGCAGTGAAGCAGAGCATAATCATACCCTGAGCTTATAGAGCCAAGATCCAAATCCTCAGGCATAAACAAAACTTCAAACAATTATATTCAAAGTACAAAAAGATAAACTTTTTTTTAATTAAGTTTACATGCCTTAGTTATTCTGAAGGTGTTGAGTAGTCCTAACAAAACAAAGTCTTTGTTTATTCGTTAACTTAATAATAATAACTCATTCATCATCAACAAGTACTATGAATCGAATAATAAACATCTATTCATTCTTTAAAGTTTAAACATCTAGATGAGAAGTCGATTCCAATACAGATTAAAAGTTAGGTTGCTTGAATCAATCAGTAAAAGCAGAACATAGAGATAGAAAGAAACAAACAAAGCAGCATACATCATCCGTACATCTAAGCTAAATCATCAACACCGATCTATTATATATAAATATAAATATATGAAGATCGAATATGCATAAATAAATAAAGAGAAAATCAGAGTGATAAAATTAAGGATCTGCTGCACCTGAATCGAAGGTTGATTGGAAGCAAAAGTTGGAGGCTTTTTTAGGGTTTTCTAAAACTCCTCGGAGGGGCCGTGGAGAAGTTGAGACTGAATGAAAGATGGGAGAAATGAAGGAGGAAAATGGGAGAAATGAAATCAGAGAAATCCAATTCTCCGCCTTTTTTAGAGAATCAAAATCAGAGAAATGGAAATGGTTTATTTCCATTTCTCACCTCTTTCTTTCATAAACAAACAAGAGAATTCTTTCCAATTCCATTTCTCACCCCTCAATTCCCTCTACCAAACACCCCCTAACATTAAACGCTAAAAGTTGAAATTAAGACTTAAAACATTGATATCGCCGATATTTCACATGAGGATCGATAACCGATATCCCACCGATATTGACTGCATAGGCAGTGAAATTGATTTTAAATGTAAATGTAAAGCTATATCTAAGTTTAAGCACTTTGTAGCAGCCTTGCTAATTATTTGATTCCAATAATTAAATGTGTCAATAATAATCACTTAACATCCAGACTATGTCTAACTAATCTGTATATACTTTTTTGCATTAGCAATATTCCTATAAAATTAACAGATTTATATATAAAAAAAAGGCCTATCAAAATCACCATAATGGTTTAATGTTAAACAAATAAATAATAATTATAACCTGGTAAAGAACAAGGGCTAAGACTGCTACGAGGATGAAGAAGGACAACAACCACGCGATCAGATCTCCCATGTTCTCTAAATCTTCTGTATCTCTGTGTTTTATGGGTTTTGGAATCTTGATGTCTTCGTTCGGTGGTTATTTGTGAACAAGAATTTGTTAAGAATACTATTAGTTGCCATTCTTTTTTATTTTTAAACAACAAATAAAGGTATTTGCGATTTTTTCTACATTAATCCTAGATGAATATCAATGTTTGACAAAAAAAATATTTTTTTAATGAATTTAATCATTTAAAAGTAGTTTTTTATCGAATTTAAATATTTAAAACTTTTTACATATAATATGCAAGATAAAGCATTGAGTTTTACAAATTAAACAAAACTACAGTTTTGACATTGAGAGCATCAATAATAAAGGCAATAATAGTAATTCATCGTTTGGCTGATATGGACCCAGTAGACGAACCTACAATCAGACTCTATCGTTGAGGAGCAAATTTGCATAGGTTTTGCGTTGAAAATTCTCTTATATTTGTGTGTAGTTCCATCTCCCTTACCAAAGTGTTCGGTTTAAAGCTCTCAATTTAAAACAAATTTGTCAGGTCATAAAAATTTGGAAACATAAATTCAAATACATTTATCTAAGTTTCGCTTTGTTTGACTTCCTAAATTTCTGAGTTATAATCTATTCCGGTATTGATTTTTTTCCTTCGGTTGTTATTGCAAGTAGGGGTGCAAACGATCCGAGCTGCTTGCAAGCTACTCGAGATCAGCTCGTTAAAAAGCTTGATCGATCCCGAGCCTAAAAGTAAGCTCGTCTAATAAACGAGCCCGAGCTTCACTTATCAAGCTCGAAACGGCTCGCGATCCTAAGCGAGCCTACCATTTATATAATTTTTTAAGATATATATTTAATATTATTAATTATTATATATAATGTAATGAAAAAATAAATCAAAATAACTAAATAACATATATTATTTTATACATAAAATTATAATAAAAAAATATATAAAAATTATTATAATTGTATAAAAAATAATTAATAAATAATAAATGAGCCGAATCCGAGCTTGAAAATCTGCTCATAAGCTAAGCTCGAGCTTTGAAAATAAAGCTCGATCACCGAATAAGTTACGGCTCGGCTCGTTTGCACTTAAAGGTATCAAACGACAACCGGCTTAAACTTGAGGGGCCAAGTTGCAAACTAGTTTCTCCTTTTTTTCTTCTTCTTAACATGTTGTCTTGATACAAAAGAAATCGAAGAACAAAATTATTATTAATTATTATTCATTCATCAAACACTGAACCAAATCATGACGAAGGAACACGCAAACTGGTCTCCATACGATAACAATGGAGGGTAAGTATTCCTAATTCAACACAGTCGTACGTACATTACAGTGTTTGATTTAATAATAATAATAATAATAATAATAATGTTTGTGTGTGTACACTGCAGAACTTGTGTGGCGATTGCTGGTGCGGATTACTGCGTGATTGCAGCGGATACTCGGATGTCCACCGGTTACAGTATTCTCACCAGAGTAATAAGTTATCCACCCCGAGCTTTAATGAGCTTAGTGTACTAGTATGTATTAGTTCACACTGCACAGTCGAGTTTTGTCTCGTTTAAGGTACTGCACACGAGCTCGAGCTGAGTTAAGGCTGTTTTGTTTGTTTGGTTGGTTGAATATAGGGTTTGTATATGTCGATTATTTAGAGTTGCCGTGTTGATTTAACCGAACCTGGAGTAATTTGGTCTACTCTTAGGATTTAGGTACTCGACAAAAAAAGAAACTCGAAATGAGCTGAGCCTTATTGAGCCTGAGCTTAAAATAAAGCTCGTTTAGATAGTTCAAGCCTTATCTGGGAACATCGTTTAGGCCTATGCAGTCGATATCTCTGATTTATCGGTTATCGGTCCCTTGGTAAAATATCGGTCAAAATGTCGGTACCGATAATATTGACGATATTTATCACCGGTATTTCCGATATCAGTGTTTTAAGTCTTAATAATCAATTTTATTGTTCAATGTTAGTGTTTAAAGTCTTAATTCGTTCCTACTTACTACAATTGTTAGTGTTTTGCTAGTTGCAAAAAGATAATTTGTTAATGGTAGGAGAGTATACTGAATTATTAGTGTTAAATTGCTATATATATGAATTTTACATGATATTAAAATTACTGATATCCTACCGCCATAACCGATATTTTTCCGCATTAACTGCTTAGGTTTAGGCTTGTTGACCTTTAACAAGGCTGGTGTAATTTCAAGTTTTAACTATTTTGTACTTCTATGTATTAGTTTCACACTGCACAGTCAAGCTTTGTCTCGTTTAAGGTACTGCACATGAGCTCGAGCCAAGCTTAGGCACTTTTAAAGTTTTTTTTTTTTTCAAAATATATAAATATCTAAAATGCATATGAATTAATTAATTAAAAATAATAAACGAGCCATAGACGAGCTCGAGCTTGAAATTATGAGCCAGTAGATCGTAATTTGGTCCATGCTTAGGGTTTGCAGATGTTTAGAGTTGTATACATATTTGTCCATAGAGAATTACAGATGGTGGCTTCTTTTATTATCATGTTTGATAACAACTATTAGATGCTTTCAGCTTTATGATTCTGGTGCAATTTTTTTGTGGATAGCTGAAGTTTAAGACTTGATTAGTTATATATTATCTGCAATTCTGCACCAACTTTTTTTGATAGATTTTTTCTCAACACACAACCTATATATAGAGTGTATGACTATATGCTCTCAACACACAACCTATAGAGTGTATGACTATATGCTCTCAACACACAACCTATAGAGTGTATGACTATATGCTGCATTGAAGTCTTGTTTTCATGATATGTTACAACTGTGTTCATTAAAAAGACTTCTGCTTTAGCTTAATTATCATTTGGTTTGGCTGAAAAGTCAAGTTGAACCTTTCTTTGATATTAAGGCTGTTAAAATATTTATTTTCAGAGCTGACAAAAGCTTCATGGCTTCTTCTGGATTCCAGGCGGACGTGAAAGCACTGCAGAAGGTTCTGTCTTCCAGACACCTGGTAAGATTATTAAAACTTATTCTTAGTTTTCATTCATTCATGTATATATTTTATGATATCTATGAAAATGCTGATGTTTTGTATATATTTATTACAGATTTACCAACATCAGCATAACAAACAAATGAGTTGCCCTGCTATGGCTCAGCTTCTCTCTAACACCCTCTACTACAAGCGTTTCTTTCCTTATTACGCCTTTAATGTTTTAGGTGGTCTTGATAGTCAAGGTATATGTGGATTTATGGTTTTAGTTGTGATGTAATATGCTCAAAGCATTTAGTGACTTAAAACTCATTTTGTGAACTTTAAGGTAAGGGATGTGTTTTCACATATGATGCTGTTGGCTCCTATGAGAGAGTTGGATACAGTGCTCAAGGTTCCGGTGCCACACTCATCACTCCATTCTTGGACAACCAGCTAAAGTCCCCGAGCCCTCTTCTGTTACCTGCAAAGGTCTGGATTGAATTTTTTTTTCTCTCATACACACACGCGCACGCAAGGTTTTAGGGGTGGTTAATTATATTAAATTAAGCAAAATTTAATGGTGTCAATAGCCATATATGCTAAATCGGCGCACATATATGCGTACACAGGTAGCCAGTAGCCACACACAATATCACATGTTAGGCATGTTGCACACATTAAATTTTAATTAAATTAATGAGCCATAAAACCGGGTGTTGCACACACTTTAGGTGGAAAACTTGATGGGTCAAAGTGGGTATTATGATAATCATTTGATGGTTTAGATTCGCAAATTGTTAAAGTGCAATGAATAATATAGTTGTCAAGGGAACTAAATCACAATGACTAAAGTTCATCGACAACGATCATTGAAAGTCTACATTGATCAAAACACTAATTTTACTTGTTATATTGGTGCATAGGATGCTGTTACGCCGCTATCAGAAGCTGAAGCTGTTGACTTGGTGAAGACTTGTTTTTCATCAGCAACAGAAAGAGATATATACACTGTAAGTTTGTACTAATAAGGTTTAAAAGAGGTAATCAGTAATCAACAAAGTATTGAAACATTATGTTGACGGTTACTAAATTATGCAGGGAGATAGTGTCGAAATTATCATCCTAAACGCAAATGGTGTTCGCCGTGAAACTGAACAACTGCGCAAAGATTAGTCACCGAACTGAAGATTGTCTCTCAGCCAGTCCTTTTTCAGTTTTCATGAATCAAAACTTGTTTAGATGAAGGCGGTTGCACTCTTTTTAACCGTTCAAGATCTTTGATGTATTTCTGCTTATGGATTTATTTGCATTTATAAGAAAACTAGTTTGTTTGAACTATATATGTTGTGCAAGAACACAAATAACATCACTACCTTTATTTATTTGGATTCTTAAAAACAAATGCAATAGATACAATAGCAGTGTTTTTTCAAGATAAAATTTCTAGGTTTAGTAAATTATTTAAATGCTTTTAATTCAATATAGTTGAGGCTAATTATATTTTGATACAGAACATGCATTCAACATCATTGGTGTTCAAAAATTTCATTGGAGCCTAATAAATAATTTGATTTAATAGTGACAACAAATAGATATACTTTGAACGTAAAATCCTTCGTATACTAACGAAGTAATACATCTCAAATTCGAGTATCCTACACGGATAAAATATATTCTCGCTCTGTATAACAAGATTTATGCAAGCAAGTGTGCTGCAGGGCTGACTTAACCATACTCGGTCTCCAACTCCAAGGTTAGAGCACCTTAAGTTTCTGCAACAAAAATGGTATGAAAATTATGCATCCAAACATAATAATAATAATAATAATAATAATAATAATAATAATAATAATAATAATAATAATAATATGCTTAAGAAAGAAATTGATTAAAAGGAAATATTACTGATAGGTATTGTGGTGGATCATCCATACTAGTTGAACCTAGTATAACCTCCCTCTTTAGTTTATCAGTAAGTTTGTGACAAACACGCAACTGCAAACAACAATTTAAGGATCATCAATTATGTTATATTATAGGCAACACCTTTACACTAACCAAAATTTCAAATGTTAACCAACCTCGGATCTGGTGGCCCCGCCGATGATAAAAACAACTATACGCTGCCCCATGTGTTTCTTACCCGCAGGTCTGTTCGTACCTGCTGTATCGCTACAAAAACAGTTGCACAGAGGTAAGTTAGTAGCAGCCACATGATATTTGATCAAAAAGTATATAAAGATTACCTTGAAGGACCATCACCAGCTGGACGAGGCTTTGCCCATGTGGCTGTACTCCTTCTTGATCTCCTTGAATTTGGATGACTAGATGGCCCGCTCCTTGCTGACGTGTCATTCGCGCTGATACTAGAAGAACCTTGATTGCTTGTATTGTTCATGCATTGGTACTCATCTTTTTCCAATTCACGCTTGCCTACTTTTTCAAGCAAATCCTGAGACAATACCACATCAACATAATGCATAATACAATTAATTATTTTTTTACGCGACATAGTTATAGATTATTATGTCGCTTGAAAAGGCTATGATTATATAATTATATTACCTCCAACATGGGATAAAATCTTGATAGTTGCCATGTTTCCTCTTCTCCAGTTTTATCTTTTCTTAATGCATTATTCCTCTAATAATATGTAAGAAAAATACAACAATAATCAGAATCTTGTATATAAGTAATATAACTGTGTGAAAATATATATATAATTACCTTTTGAGCATCAAACTTAAGCGAAAAGGCTCCATGCTGTTTCTTTTTCTTGTTTGATCCCTCAAGCAATTTAATATTTTGTATCGTCTTCATATTCTCGGGAGGCAATTTTGCCAACTAGTAACAGATAAAACAGAAACAACATAAGCAGTTTAATATATTTACATTTCTGTTCATTTGAAGGATAGAGTATTACCTGCATAAGCTTTGTTGCTTTGTCACCCTCACTCTTTTCGGGATAAACCATAGCAAAAATCATTAGTAGTCTCAACTTGTATTCGCTTCTTGCGTCCTGTAATATTATATCATACCGACAGATATGCTATATACTATTAACAAAACTACAAAAGCTTCATAAGTTTTTATATGTATTTATATTACTCAAGTCACCTGATGTGCCCTTAAAAAGTTAATAACTTCCTTCGTCCCAGCATCACCAAACACAAGATCCTGCTCGACTTGACCAAGATCTCTGAGATCTTCATCTCTGATAACACTGTTGATTTTTCCAGCAATCTGTTTAAACATGGAGTTAAACATCGATTTGTGCTATGTTTTATTTCAAACGGGCCAAATCATAATAACTGCAGACCTCTACATGGAGTGAGAGTTTCTCCATTTGTTCATCATATGCAGGCAAAGCTTGAACCATCTTCTGTATCTCGCGTGTAGATAATTCACTGCCATCTCTGCATTAGTTCAAGTCACAGGTTAAGAGTCTCGTAAAGCATAATGTGAATGTATAAATATTTCAAATATAAAAAAAGCAATAAAACGTATAATATGATCTCGCAAAGGTGTAGTTGCTTATAAGAACCGACCTTTGTTGTAATTGTGCAGCTTTGTTTTTTGACAAGAAATTTTGCATCTTGTCGCTCAATTTTTCACTAGCCTGATATAGCAGCCCGATAAAAAAAAATTAAAACTTATAATATTTACATGTTAACAGGAAAAAAAAACAAAAATAATGGCATACTTCGGCTATGTGTAAATGGCGCATTTCAAGCCAAACCGGATCATGATCTTCCAAAAGGAACTCTTTTTTCTGAGTCCCATTTCCCGATTTATCCGGGACCTACATACAATATGCTTTATTTTTTCATCTCAACATTATTTTACTCAATTGAGAAAAACAGATTTTCGCACAAATTATACCTCTTGCACATATTTATTCCCGTCTAAGTCTAGCAGATCATGACACATTGCATCATAAGTCCATTCGTGTATAATAGGTGCAATCTGAAGTTATACGCAAAGTAACATGTCACAAAACTAAAGACGAAAAATATATAAATAAAAATATTTATGAAATAAATTTAAGATTACCAGATCAAGAGATCTATCCACAATGATAAGGTCACATGTTTCGGTTTGTGGGAAATTAGGAATTGTGGTTTTATACATTGTAATCGAGTTCCAAACAGCAGAAGCAAGTTTAACAGGCACCAAATCACGAAACGTTGCTGCAGTTGATCCGTCCATCCCCTTTGCACGGTACCATACATATGGAAACTCCTAAAGATGCAAATATGTTCATCTTTTCAACAAATAACTTATAAAAATCATGATTATTATTTACTCTTGATTACCTTCATTGAAGCAAAAACAGTAGCGATCCGAGTGGACATCGTGTTCAAGGTAGCTTCAAATTGGCGGGATTTTTCAGCAAGTTGACTGTACATATCTTCTAGAGCTCTGTCATGATCAGTTGTAAATGCCTGCATTTGAAAGACAGTTAAATATACGTTAAATATATAGTTAAACATAAGTCAGACATGACTAAATAAATGATATCTTTTGTATGTAAAAATAATATATAACGCGTACCTGACTTTCTAAAGGAAAGTATTCAAGATTCATCTGCAATAAAATAAACCATTAGATCATATCTCATAAAATTAATAAGAAGAAAAAGTTGGAGAAACGACCTCTCGTAAAGCACCGATGCGTGGTAAAACACTCATGTCACTTTTTATTTTATCTATCAAATCCTTTGGTGTAGGAGAACTAAAGAAAACAAAAGCTCTGCAACCGAACGAACAATCAAGAAAAAAAAATATAAGATATAAGTTAACAAATGGAAGGAGTTGTAAATTTTTGCATACTTCTTATATAAAGGTTCTCTTCCCGACATGTCGGATATAAACATGATAAGGCTGCAAACCGAACAAAGAACATAGTAAGTGTTACAAGCCACAGCAGATAGAATCATAGAATGCATACTTCTCTTTAATTGGTTGAATGAAATATATAACATCCATTGTAGGCATAGGTTGCCTTCTCCTGAAAAGGTCTTCCACCACTGCAGAGAAAAACGACCACTTAATATCGAACACGCGTACATAATATATTTTCAGCAAACAAATGCCATTGAGAACAAATTTGTAATTTATAACAAAATTCATTATGAAATCCAATTTCCCTTCGTGATTCCTATTATTTATATCTTATAATTTCTTTTTGGAAAAATGACCAAAGTGTCCATTTGACTGGTCAATTTACCAGTTTATCCATTGAAATCCAGTCGACCCTCCTAGATAATAATCTAACTTGACTAGTTTTCCAACCAACCAAGTCACGCCCCATGTCAGTATCTAATCGAGTTGTCAGGATTTTATTCAAAAAAAAAAACAGTCGAACCGCCTGGATTTTAAAAACAGTGAATAAACAGTCGATATCTGTCATTTTGCATAACACAAGTATATCACATTCTATATGCTTACAAGAAACTCCTTGATCTGTAATATCTGTCATCTTGCACGAAGCAGACATAACTTTTACGGTAACTTTATCCATAATAAGCACCTGCAAACGGGCCGGTAAGTTTAATCAAATGGATGAAATTGCTTAAAAATATATATATATATATATATATATATATATAATATAGCAAAATCTAACTATATAGATCGGTACGTGCCTTCCAACTTGATCTAGCATCCCCTGATGAGGATGATTTCAGCATTTCATGCAGCAATCCTGCAAGATAATAAATATTTATCATCAAAATAAGTGAAATATAATATATAGTAGCTGAATAAGTGAACTCGTTAAATCCCCTAGAACGAAACACGACATGCTTGTCGATATCAATGAATTCTATTAAAGAAATAGCACAAAGGTCAACTAAGCTACCAATAAACATTACCATGAACCTAAGACTTAAAAATTGAGTTTTGTAACATGTTACATAAATAATATTGTTACATTTCATACACATGATATATGAATATTAAAGTTATGCTATCATATCATACATTATTTATAATATTATATATATGTTTAACCTAAGCATTTGAT
Source organism: Bidens hawaiensis (assembly GCF_021521415.1). Classification (NCBI taxonomy): domain Eukaryota; kingdom Viridiplantae; phylum Streptophyta; class Magnoliopsida; order Asterales; family Asteraceae; genus Bidens; species Bidens hawaiensis. The sequence goes on along the minus strand of NW_027493740.1, from coordinate 38,002 downwards.
CACTCAAAATGATGAAGATAGGACAACTTACTATCACGGGTGATTTGACGGAAATTTTTGTAGTCTCCTCCTCCGTGAGACGAGGAATCCGAATCAGTGCATGACATTGTATGCGGTTGATATGATACGATATAATATGATATGAATCAAAAATGAAAAGGTGGTTGATCTTCAAGAACACAAAATGCAATGAATCATAGATGGAAAATGTTGCATAATAATAATAATAACAAAGAGAGAATGAATGAAGATTGATTGATTGATTGTCATAATTTAAGGGGTGACAGTTATTAAACGTTCTTTGTTTCCCACGAAATTAACATATATATATTATGGACTTACAAACACACCCCTTAACTAACTTATTATTTGCAAATTTTCTCATGTTAAAAGCAGGTATGCCTGATTAAAAGATGGCCTCCGAATCATTCATTAAGTATGTTTATGAAATTTACCTATTAAGAGGTTTAACTAACTAAACCATTGAAATGTGTCTTTTTAGTGAACCACACACATTCTACATCTGACTGGATCATATGTGACCTCTTAATTGAATCAAACTAGGTGGCTACAAAAAGAAGTTAAAAATAGAAACTCAATATCGGGATATGTAGCAAAATTAGTATTTGTGTATGGGATTAAGGATAGAGTTTTTAGTAGGCTTGGCATGATTATGTGATATTGTATTATATGATACATGTCTGATTATTCGATAATGATCTCATACCGGTTAACTAGCATCATAATCGGATATGTCAAAATATTATATGATAATAAAATATAATACATAGTGTTTTTAAAGCTGTTAAAATTTTAAAATTGTTGAAAATACATTCTTAAACTCATCTCCGTGTGATTAGTGATTCGAGTAACGGGAATCACACAATTAATTTTTTTAACCACATAAGTGCCTAACGAGCTGGCATGCAACAACTAACGAGTGCCTAATGGGTATGAGTCATGACTATCAAAACTTGACTCATACCCGACCCGTTGCCATCCTTAAATATGAAACCCTCTCCATAAGCGCACATCAATTCAAAGGTTCTTAATCCCAACAAAGGGGCCACATTGTAAACAAGTGCACAAACCCCGACAAAGCATGTGTATTTGAGATGCTCCTTGACTAATATCCACACATGACAACATAAGCATTATTACGATACGCCTGCAATCTTGACTTACGCAAGTAAAAACCAAAATTGTAAAAGATGATTCTCAAGCTTAAAAAGGTTGATTTGGATACATGACAACATAAGCAGTATTAAGATACATCTCAAGCTTAAAAAGGTTGATTTAGACAAAAACCTAGAATGAAAAACCAAAATTGTAAAAAGATGATTCTCAAGGGATGAAACATGTCGGTATATTATGGTCCTAGAACGTTCTTTGTAGTTCACTCCAACTACGAGGTTGTTTGTTCGTGCTTCGGTGTGTATTTAATATTTAATAATCTAATCTAACTAAAATATTAAAGCAAAATAATTTTGTCCACATGTCCTTCACCGTCCACATAGGCTTCCATATCATCAACCTTCCATAAATGTAATTTCCACATATTCACAATAAAATTTTAATCAATAATATTGACTTTTATATTTTTGTAACTTATTAATGTAATTATGATATTAATTATTCTAATTATTGTTAGATATAAAAAACTTATTAAATTTACTAGGTTTAAATTGTTTATCATTTCTTCTTTAAAAGGCACATCATTCGTTCAAAAATCATAACGCTCCCCATCGTTTGTAACCAGATTCTTCACCTCATTTATAACCGGTTCTTCATGATTTGTCACTTTCTTAATCCAAACAACGTTAAATATGTTCATCGTTTGCAATTATCAGGTATGATTTATATTTTAGTGTCTCGTCGATTTTTGTGAAGAACAACATTAAATTGATTCACTGTGATTGGATTTAGGGTTTACCTGCATGATTTTTTATACTAACGGTTAATAGATTTGATATATAATCTATTCCTATTAATCGATTTATGTTTTAATCTATTTAGGGTTTAAAGGTATGATTTTTTTTTAAATTATCGGTTAATCGATATGATGTTTAATATGTTTGTTACTTAAAATTATGTTTATATATTGTGATTTTTTGTTCATAATACGCCTTTTTTCAAGTTTCACTAATGTTAATTTATTTTTATTACCTATCAATTTAAAATTTAAAAATCTTATTATATATTGATAAGAACCTAACTGTTCATAATCTAACTAATATAATAAAGCAACTCAATTCTATCCACGTGTCATTAATCTAGGATGTCCACATAGAACTCCACGTCTTCACATTTCCATATAATTATTTTCCACATATTCACATTATTTTTGGAAATTAAAATCTTTTTTAATATAGTTGATCAGTTAGTTATATATTGACTATAAATTCACAACCTTACAAAAATTATTATTTTTAATTAAAACAATGCTGCAACAACAATATTACAAAAATACAATTAAAACAATCTTACAAAATGCACAACAGGAATTTTTTTTAAAGGGGATGGATCCCCGGCAAACATTTCAATAAAAATAAAAGAAAAGAAAATTGGTTAATTAAAACGATTTCTAAATTAGTCAATAGGTCAAATTAGTTTATTATTATATTCAGATGTCTAATTTTTGATAGTTCTAAAAATCAAGCCTTGGGTTTTTATTAGAAATTATATGCTGCATTTATAGGCTTATTTATAGGGTTTTATTTATAGGATGTATATATTGCATTATATTGAATTCGATTTATTGTATTTATTATTTAATTAAAACGGTTTCTGAACTTACGGTGTTTATCAAAAATAAACATCTTCATATGTAGTATAAAAAATAAACGGTTTCTCCACATTAAAACAATCTTCTGCTTTTGAAGCTTTTACAAAGTAAGTTTTTCAATTGTTAATTATAAATTTTATATTTAAACGAATTATTTTAATAAAGTCTTTTATCGTTTGATTTAAAACAGATTACAATGGAGGTTCAAAGCTTTGTAATGTTGGATGAAATTGATGTTCTCAAAACATCTCCATCCATAGTTAAAGTTAGAGTTTTGAGAGTATGGACCGTCAAGGATAATAAATACTCCAAACGAGTACTTCTTGATCGAGATGGTTCTCATGGATCAATCTGTAAGCTTTTTATTGTTTTATATTTTCCTTTCTCTATACTACTTTTTTCATTAATTATCTACACATGTTTATTATTATTATTATTATTATTATTATTATTATTATTATTATTATTATTTCATGACAGGAGAATCGAATGCAAGCTACGGTTTTTAAACCCGACATTTTTTGTTTCAAAAGGTTTTTGAACGAAAACTCTACACGGGTGAAAATATAAGTTTAAACCTGATATGTATTTGTAAGCTTAGTTTTCAAATAATATTACAAAATCTGTTACTAATGTGTTTTTTTTTATTTTTTGTTAGGTATAATGGTTCATTTATGTTATATTATTCCTTATTTACTGAATTATTTATTTATAAAGTATTTTCTTTTTATGTTATAGACATAATTTAACATCTTTTGTAATATCTGCTGGTAAAAAACTTATGTCAAATATTTATGTTGATTGAATATGTTTTTTATATTTTATATTGTTTCTGATATGTTTTCCACCCTTGTGTAACACGGGTTATTATCCTAGTTAATAATAATTTAAGATTATTATTTTTGTATGTTATTTTTACCATTTCACATACTCCCTCTAATATCCAGTTTTGTTTATAACATTTTTAACCCTTTGTTATTTCGAATCGACATAATTATAAAATATGATTGGTATAGCCCTTCAATATGTTATTAAAAAAATAAAATAAAATGTTGTCTTATGAAAGGCATTTTAAATATAAAATTAATTAAAAGAGGTGAGGATGGGGTAGGTATTAATGATGCCCACAATCCATGCATGAAGCAAGTACATGACATAGAAATCGTGTATCCCACAAAGTCAAGAATCGCCTTTTTTTTATTTAACTTTAATTTTATGAATTGTGCTATTTTTCTAATGTATCCAAATTTTATAAGCCAGGATATATCTAATACAATTTGATATTATGTAGTTGTGTAATATATTTGATATGTGTTGAATCAAGAATCCGGTACATATATGTTTCTAACTAATGATTCACCGGTATTAAGCTCGAGTAATTGTAAAACATACGTTAGCGAGGATTTTCCTCAAGACCAATCTCTGATGTGAAAATGTCTGAGAAATGATAAGTAAAAACATTTTCACTAACAGCATTAGAAGTCTTTGAAAATAACTATTTTTATTGTAATGTTTCGAAACAAATATACATTCCTAATTTAGCCTTTCAAATGCAAATTTTAGTAACATCCCAAAATTTCTATTACATTATTACTTTTATGAAATTGATAAACTAACATTTGATAGATTAATGTGTTACATTTATTCCAATTATAAAGAACAGATATGTATATAATTCACATAATACTAAGTTTGGGATTACTTATTTTCATCAACTTATAACTTTGTGAAAAGTAATAAGGTGTTTGAGATTGCTTATATTGTGAGAAGAAACGTTCTATAAGTTACATTTTTGTAATTTATTAACTTAATGAAAAGTTATAAGAAGGAAAAATAAGAAATCCCAAACACCCCCTAAGCCTATGAGATCACACATGATGATCACGTTTTGGAAGGAAAACGAGCTCAACATCCACCCCCTCCTCTCCAGTTGCGAGTCTTGTTTTGGTGTGCCAAGTTGTGTAGACAACGAGCGTTTATGAGAGAGAATGAGAAAAACGTAATGATTGCAATGGGGTTTTGAGAGTTTTTACCACTGCATCACTTTTTACAAAATTATCTATTGCTGTTTGGGACGCCACGTTTTAGAAAGTGCCCCTATGTGCTTAATTACCACTACACGTGGTCTAACTTTCTAAACTTAAAAAAGTAAGATTTCTGAATTTAAGACAATTTAACAAAAAAGGGGGGGGGGGGGGTGTTGGGTCGTATTTTGTGGTTTATGCTTCGTATATTGGGCTTAATTGGGTTATAATATGTAAACCGAAATCTTTAGATTTCGATGGGCTTTTGTATGTTTTGGGCCTAGGTTGGTAGCCTGTATATATATGATGTATGTAACTAATTGTAGGTTGGTTCTAGGTGGTTTGTTCATGTATTATCATTCATCCGTGTAAGTTGTAAAAGGGCTTAAGCACCTGACATATAATATACGTGTGTTTTGAAGCTTTTCTGCTTATGTTATGTGTGTTCTTGCTTGTTTAATAGAATCAACTTAGTGATTAGTTTCCGCATAATCATTGAGTATCTTGATATCACATTGAAAGATCCGTCACGTGACTTACAATTGGTATCAGTGCCTATTGACCTATTCTAGGATCGGTTGAAGGTGATATCAAGGATTCTACCGACGATTCACGGGTGTGTTCTTGGTTAAAGATTTCTGGATCTTGAAGAATTGTTCTTCGTGTTCTTCGGGCGGGTGAAAGTTTCGTAAAGGATTTGGTTAAATCTTGAGTTTAATTCAAATCCAATTATTCTCGGGATTTAGTTATATCTTCCAAGATTACCATATCTTGAGTTTGGAGACTTTTCTGGAAAGGATCTGGTTTGATCTTTGAATTAAATTCAAATCCCCTCATTCTCGGGGTTTGATTACATTTTCAAAGATTACCATATCTAGAATTTTAATAGTTTTCGGCCAAGTTTTGAAGGTTCTCGAGAAGGATTTGATAGTTCTATGTGGTTTTATTAGGTTCTCAGGAAGATTTCAGTCTTCTCGAGCATTTTTGATAGTTCTCGGTCATTTGTTAAGTGTTCTCAGGTAGATTTGATTATTCTCTGTGAACTTATTGAGTTCTCGGCTATTTCTGAGTGTTTTCGGCTGATTTTCCTCGTTCTCGGCCAGCGCTCTGTGTTCTCGGTCAATTATCAGAGGTTTTCGGTCATAGATCAAAGTTCTCGGTTACTGTTCAAGGTTTTCGGTCACAATTCAAGGTTCTCGGGCTTTTGAAAGCATTGAGCTCATTTAGTTGAGCTTTGGATTTTGTTCAAGTGGGCTTCTGATTCAATTGGACCAGACATCCGAGGTAAGTTCATGGTCTTCACCTCTACCAAATCCTCTGAGGTAAGTTCTGTACTATGTTCCCAAGCCTGTATTAATAAAGTAGATTTGTATAAAATTCACTATGGTAATATGCTTAGGGAAATGGAGGGAATTAAATATGAAACTGATACCCTTAAGAAACTTGAAAAGATATTAAAAGAGAAAATAGAGGCACAACAAAAAGATTTTTCACAACTCCAATATGAGTTTAGCGTAAAATGCTGCCACCATCTTGATGCTAAAAAGAAAATTACTAAACAAACCGCTGAGTTAGATGCATCTAAGTTGGAGATAGCTAAGTTAAAAAAATAAATTTGAAAATGTTGAATTCAACTTTAAGAAGTTTGATGTCTCTAGTGCTGTAGTTGAATCCATGATTGAAAAACAGTTAAAATGGAAAGAGAATAAGGGTGTGGGTCTTGGGTACAACATGGTTCCCCCTCCATATAATGATAACTACACTGGTCTTCCTCTTACCAAAGAAGGGAAAGAAAATGAAAAATGCATGCAGTATGGTAAGCCAACTGCAAGTGACAAAGGTATAGTTGGTTCAGTCAGCGCTACTGAATCAACATCTGGGGTGAACGATACTAATGTGTTTACTTCATATGCAGATGAAGTAATAGTTGAGGATTGGACTGATGAGGATGATGATTCACCTACTAATTCTCATGTTTCTTTGAATTTGCCTATTTTGAATAATGTTGCTACTGATACTTGTGTGGGCTTTGTCTTAAAGAGCAAAGACAGCTGTGTGGTTGATCTTGCTAAAACTTCTAAAAGCAGTATTCTGCTTTCAAATAAACTTGATAAAAAATTCGCATAAATATTTATCGCCCAAGTTTGTTAAAGAAAGAAGTTCATGTACTCACAATTGTGAAAATTCTAGTGCTAAGTCCAAAGGGGGACAAACAAGCTCACACAACAGAGCAAGACCGGGAATCGGCCACAACGACTTTTCGTTAAACGGCAAACATGTTTTAATTGTGGCATTCCTGGTCACATTGCTAGAAATTGTTCTCATCTCCCTTATGTTCCATATTACAGACGCCATCGGAGGACCATGCCTAAAAATACCTACAAGAACTTTAACTCACATAAAACGAGGTATTATAAGGCAAGGCCCTCTAACGGTGAATGGAGGAGGAACAAGGCTGAAAGGTCAAGTTCACATCAGACCAAGCCTAATTCAGTTCAAAAGCGGAACGGAAACCCAGTTTCGACTCCGAGACCCAAATGGGCCTCAAAATCGAAAACATTCAAAAGATCAAAGTCAAATGGTTCTAGTGTCCGCAAAGCGGAGACGAAGCCAACCGTCTGTATAAACAATAAATTTTTAAAACCCAAATACAGATGGTTGCCTAAGTCTCCGGTGACCAAGTCATCAAAGCCTTCCTGTTCAATTTTCGATAACCAGGAAGACATGTCATGGCAGCCTGTGACACGGTTGAACAAGTCAGGCCTACCTAGAACAACTATGGACTAGGTACCTAAATCTAACTAATCTCGCACATCGTGCAGGAACAACTATGGAGGAATATCATCAGATCGTGGTATATTGATAGTGGCTGTTCCAGGCACATGACAGGAGACATCTCTTAACTGCACGACATTCAAATTTTTAGTGGAGGGTATGTTTCCTTTGCGGGAGGAGATAAGGGAAAGATTATGTAGAAGGGTACTAAGATTGGGTGATCGACTCATGGCAATGCAAGAAACAACAAACAGTGTCCACATTCACTGCTAAGGCTGAGTATAATGTTGCTGCTCCTGCCTGCTATCCATTGGTTATCTGGATGCAACATCAATTGCTGAATTACGGTTTGGAATTTCTTGACACTCCTATTTTCTGTGATAATGATGCTGCCATTGCCATTGTTAAAAATCCGGTTCATCATTCCAAAACCAAGCACATCGATATTAAAATTCATTTTATTCGTGACTGTTACGACCGGAAGTTAATTCATCTTGAACAGGTCCACATTGATAATAATGTGGCGGGCTTATTTACAAAACCGGTCGGAACAACCAGATTCAATATGCTTGTAGGGTTTCTTAAAATGCTGCGTTTTGATTACTGAGTAGTTTTGAGGTTAAAATTTTGTACATAAATTTTTTATTTTATAAATTTCTGTACAAATTTAGGGGGAGAAAAAGAAAAATACAAAAAGAGTGTGTGTTCTAAAAAAAAAAGCTTTTTGTTCTTTCGCTTAAAATTATGCCGGTTACTCAAGTTCAAGGGGCATATCTTAATGTTTGGTCCCGTTGTCAATCCTTGACGTACGGGATAGCCATTAACCTAAGGACTGAAAGCGGCCGAGACGACTGAATATAAAAAGGTATAAAATGTTTTTGTTTTAACCATCTGATTTTATGCTTCTTTCACTGAAAATTATGTATGTTACATAAGTCTGAAGGACATGTATTAGTATATATTTTGCCCTACTGTCTACCTGTAGACATAAAGGATAGCCATTTACCTGAAAACTGAAAGTGGCTAGGGTGACTGAATCTAAAGTTGAATTCTAAGTTATCATCTGGGAAGTGATATTATTATTCAGCTAAAGCTTACTTGAAGTTTAAAATATTTTAAAATGAAAATTGATCCAACCTTTAAGAAATGATAGATAAATTGATTATGTGTGCCTAACGTGTGAAGTTATTAGGCTAAAAAGGCTCTTGATTAGTATTGATGTGTATGGTAGCTTTCCATGATAAGTAAAAGTTTGAAGTGATATAAACTAAATTTGCTAAACTTGTTGTGGAGAGTTATTTTGAAGATGTTTGCATGTCCCTGGATACATCTCTCCGAATGATAGATAAAAAAGTTATTACCCAGTTATACATGAGCTTGTTAGTGTCTTGATCGCCAAAAATATGAAGCATGTTTAAAAAAAAACCCTCAGTATTATTAAGTTAAGTTATTAATCATTGGCATGTCTCAGTATAATTAAGTTAAGTTATTAATCATTGGCATTCAAAACTTTGTTTTCTAAAAGCTTAAAAATGTTCTAGGGAACTACAGGGGTGGGGTATACAAATAAGTCCTAAACACCCTGATTGGAAGGCTTGTAAGTCCGGATGGCATGTAAGTCCAATGTTCAACCTTAAAGCTTAAAAATTTATTTTGTATAGAGAAAATTATTTGATCAAGCACTAGGGGGTTGGAATTAAATTGGGGTGATATGGGGAAAACCAAATACGCTTTGAGAAGAGATAAGGGGCAGCATAGGTCCATAAATGATGTCCATATAAGATTTATGCCTAATTGAATCTAAGCATATCACTAGCGTAATGAAAATCATGCTAACTTTCTAATTACCTGCCATCAACCTTTTCACTATGTCATAATAATGCTGAAAATGAATCATTGTGAAAGTGTCTTAATCAATATGATTTCATGTTCGGAACTTTTTTCTTAAAAAGGGGTTGCTTGTTTTTTTAAATAGCTGAAATTTGATCCTAAAATTATGATAAATCTGCTAAAGGCTAGATAGGTAAATTATTTTGTTTTAATTTAGTTTTTATTCTAATTTTATTTTTACCTCATACTTACTCGTGTCAAAACAATTGCGTTAAGAAATCATTTTTAACATGAATCGGGATTGTTTTTAGTCCACGAATTTGACGGTTACAAGTCATACTCTTGGGCCACTTCGCTTGGTCCAATGTGTCCATAATATTTGTGTTTTTGGCCCAATCATCTTTGGCCCAAGTTGTTTGTGTTAATGGTGTTCTCGGCCCATACGGGTTCTCGGCCTAGATGGGTATCTCAGAAGTTCAAAAGGTTTTGTTTACATATTTGATTAAGTTCGGAAGGGAGTCAAAGTGGTTTATCAAGGTCTTCATCCGTTGGTTAAGTTTGGAAGATTTGCTGAGATCGAGGCAGATGTTGATGCTGCTGATGCAGCTGTAGCTGAGGAACATGTGGTTCCTGCTCAAAGGCACATTACCGCCTTTGAGACATTGTCCGATGATGATGAGTCCATCACAACCTATGGAGACTGAACACTAAGTACAACAGTTAGTCCCTACTACTAAGCAAATTAGAAAGTTTGAAGCGTTCAAAGAAAAGCTCCAGTCAACTGCATTGAAACCTCCTCAATCAATCACTATGACACATTTTGAAGATGATACTGAAGAAGAACCAGCCACCGATCTCGTTCCACGAAAACGACGAAAGAAAGATCCGAGACCGGGTGTACTGGCTAGTGATGTGATACCGACTACTCAACCAACTGTTGCTGAGCCCGTTACTGTTGAAGCTTAGACTGATAAAGGCCCACCTATTGCTATTCAACAAACTCAGGAACAGATTTTTCAAGATATAACACATGAGTTTGATTTTGAGATTCATATTCAGTCCACCACTAAACCATCAGGATCGTCTGACCCGATTGGTAAAGAAAGTTCAAGTGCAGCTGACAAGATTGCTCATATTCTGACTATGCAAGACAAGTTCTTACAAGATAAGGGCAAGGGGATTGTTGTAGAAGCTAAACCTGTGGATGTTCGTATTCAAGAACTTGAAGCTAGTAACACTTTCAAAGAAGTTGATGCTGACATACTTGAGCACGAATGAAGCAATAAACCAAGGGGGAGATTGTTGGGTCGTATTTTGTGGTTTATGCTTCGTATGTTGGGCTTAATTGGGTTATAACATGTAAACCGAAATCTTTAGATTTCGGTGGGCTTTTGTATGTTTTGGGCCTAGGTTGGTAGCCTGTATATATGATGTATACAACTCATTGTAGGTTGGTTCTAGGTGGTTCGTTCATGTATTATCATTCATCCGGGGGGGGGGGGGGGAGTAATTAAATTATGTATAATTTGGCTACCAATATATAAACTAACACATTCATATTTATAAAACGATACACACATTATACTATATATTAAAAGAAATGGACGGCAATACTACGGTACACCGCTTTTTGCTACGGTAAAGTTATGTGCATTACATATTTAGTCATTTACTTTAAAAAGGTTTCGTTTTGATCCCTGAATGTGTTTTAGTTTGTACATATTTAGTACTTTACTTGAAAAAGGTTTCGTTATGGTCCCTGAATGCGTTTTAGTTTGTGTACAACGTAGGCTCCCCTTTCAAGCTACAGTGCTCAGATGCCGACCATGAAGCATATAGTACAACATGCTAATGCATTGCTTTTGCAATTGTTATTTTTTTTGGTTTATTCAATTTATATACGAGGTAAATATAATTTAATTTGAGATATTTAACAACTTGTAGGTTGCTGGGTCTGGTAAAGCTGCGCTTGATATATAGGGCGCTTGAGTTTCTAGGGAATTTACAAAATTGTGTTTGGTTCATGTTTTTTTAGTTCTTGCGATTTTTTCCTTTCATTATTCTTAACTAAGTTTTCGTTTCTTTTAACGTGTCTGCTTACATTGCGTTTATAAATAACGGTTTCGTCGAAGACGCTAAGTATTTCGTGATTTAACAACTTTTGTACCTTGTTTTTTTCCATGAACTAACTAACACGACACGAGAATCTTAAATTCAGGTCACGCAATGTGCATGAGAAACACCTACGTTGTGTTCCCGAGATCATTAAATGAAAGAAAGGAAAGGAAAATAATCATTTCCTTTCTCTTTCTTTTCATTTCATTAATTTTTTTTATTAGCTAACTTTCTTTCCATTCATTTCCTTTCATATTGGAATGAAAAAATCTTTCATTTTACCCTTACTTTTCTTTCCAATTCTTACCCTTTATTTCCTTTAATGAAACTCAGGAATACACATTTTCCTATTTCAAACTCGAAAATACAGTCAATCTTTTCTTTCCTACCTTTTATTTTCCTTTATTTTCTATGTTCCTCGAGTTTCATTTAAAGGAGGAAAGGGAAGGTAAATGAGGGATGAAAAAAATTTGTTGTGTTCCCGAGTTTTATTTAAGGAAGAAAAGGGAAGGAAAATATAAAAAAGAGTGTTCCCGAGTTTCATTAAAGGAAAGAAAAGTAGAGAAGGGAAGAGAAAATAAGAAGTAAAATAAGAGAAAATTGTATTTGAAAGGAAAAAAAATTGAAGAGAAAGAGGAGATGTCAACAGAAAATATAGGGAAAGAAAACTTTCTTTTTCATCCCTTTCTTTTCGTAATGAACTCACATCTAATTTATATTGTATACGGGTTAGGTTCAAATAAGAAGTTTGATTTTCCTAAGAAGGTTGGAAGGAGGGTATTTTAGTCTTAACATTTTAATATCAAAACTCGCCTACTTTAATCTTAAAACCCACTTAAATTAATTTCAAAAACCCACTTAAATTAATTTCAAAAACCCACTTACATAAGCCCACATACATCTTCACTCATCTCTTACAACCACCACCACTCCACCGCCACCACAACCGTTACCCGCCGCCGCCACCTCGCCGGAAAAGTATATGGAAACTTCGCCGGAAAATGTCACCGGAAAAGTCGTCGAAAAGTCACCGGAAAACAATCCTCGAGAAATTTCGCCGGAAAAATCGCCGAAAAATTCATCGAAAAGTCGCCGAAAAAAAGTCATCGGAAAACGGTCGCCGAAAAAAACCATGGAAAACACTATGAAAAACACAATTTAAAAAACACAATGTAAAAAACACAATGAAAAAAAACACAATAAAAAAAACACAATTGTATGGCACAATGTAAAAAACACAATGAGAAAAAAAAACACAATAATAAATACAATTGTATAACACAATTTTGGTAAAACACAATACGTAAAAACCCACTAATTTTTTTTAATTTTTATAAAACAATATGGTACTCATATAAAAGATAAAAATACACTCGTTATTATGGTTAATTTGTTTTTCAACAAAAACGTCGTAAAAAAGTTATGAACGTTTTAAAATGATGGAGGAATTTGGCATGTTGAGAGAGAAAGTCAACAAATGTGTTATTCCTTTTATCCTCCCCCCCATCTTTCTTACTTGTTTTCTCCCTGAACTAATCTAAACCCTCCATGTTCAAAATCAATGAACAAGATTACTTCCTATCATTCCTAAAAAACTATAATTTCTGTTATAACCTAAGCCTATTATATACAACAAAAATCTTTTCCTATCATATCTAAATATCTAATTAAAACAAAAAAAAACTATAATTACCTATTTTTGTCATAGATATATCATTATTCTTACTCACCCATCTAGAAACAAAGAACTTGTCCCTTTTTTTTATCAATTAAAAAATACTTTTTTTTACCTTAAATTATCTATCATATCACCTTTGTTCAAGAAATAGCCATCGGTTCTAAACTCAAAATCATAAACCCTTGATACCCAATTCACATTCACAATCAAAAACACAAACCCATCTCAAATCTTTACCCAAAATCAAATCTTTTTTGTGGGTTTTCATTCTCTTGAAATCTTGAAGAGTAATATGTATAGATCTGGAGCTGTGATGGCTTGGAATGTGTTCAGATTCTGTACGGCTCTTAGAGGCTTAGGCTCGATCATGATCCTGTTGGTTCTTGGTGTTGTTGGTGTCTCTTATTATGCCGTTGTTTTGTCTATTTATGGACCTGCCTTGACCTCTGGTGGTCTTGATTCCTTCATTGCTCTTGCTGTCTTGATCATCTTTCATGCCCTGGTAATAACAATATTATTATTATTATTATTTAATTTTTAATTTTTAATCAATGGTTGGTAATTTAGAGCTTAGTATATCAAATTCAGGTTGACCCCTTTTGCAAGATTTAATTTTTAAATAAAAAAGATGTTTTTTTTTTTTTTTTTTTTTTTAATTTTAGTTTTAGTGAAATTTGATTTGATACCAAGAATTAGGAATTATAAAAGTTTAAGTAAGTAAACATGTAATTGCAGATGTAGTTTACTTGATTTAAGTGGAATCGATTATGATTCTTCTTGTTGCAATGATAATTGCTTTGAAAGCGCGTATCCGGACCTTCAAAATATCCGGATAATGTTTTTAGTAAAATGGTGATGTTAAGTTAAAGATTTGGGCCTTTGGTTTGTAGGTGTAATGTGTGTGGTTTCAAAGCGATATCAACGGATGCGCCTGTTTGTGAAAAAAAATAAAACATTTCAGCAACCCGAGTCATAAAAATACAAACTTTGGGTTGTTTTTTGTATTCTTGATTCTAGTTTTAGTAAAATATGACTCGATATGTGCACAAGATCAATCAAAGTAAAAAATTATTTCAGCTACCCAGATCATAAAAATACAAACTTTGTGTTGTTTTGTGTATTCTTGATTCTAGTTTTAGTAAAATATGACTGGATATGTTCAAAAGAACATAAAAAATAGAAAAATTTTAGCTGCGCGGATCATAAAAATACAAACTTTGGGTTGCTTTTGTATTCTTGATTCTAGTTTTAGGAAAATATGAATTGATATGTGCAAAAGATCAATACTGCTAACATCAATAATATTTGGGTAATTATGTTAAATGCAGTTGGTGATGTTGTTATGGAGTTATTTCTCTGTGGTTCTCACGGACCCGGGTGGTGTGCCACCTAACTATAGACCAGTCGTAGATGAGGAAAGAGGGGATGTTGACCAGTTGAACGGATCTGAATTCAGCCAGTTGACCACACCTGAACCAAGAGTCCGTTATTGTCGAAAGTGTAACCATATAAAACCTCCTCGGTGTCACCACTGTTCTGTCTGTAAGTCCAATTCTTCATTCTTTGTTATTCTTTTCTTAATATTATTAGTCCATTCTTGACTATTAATATATTTGTGTTTTTTATTTTTATTTTTTGTGAATTTTTAGGTGGAAGGTGTGTGCTAAAAATGGACCATCATTGTGTGTGGGTTGTTAATTGTGTCGGTGCACTTAACTATAAGTACTTCCTTCTTTTTCTGGTATGTTCTAACATATTCTGTTTCTGGTTATTTAATTATGTACGGGTCGTATAATAATTTTTGACATTGTTGTTTTATGCAGTTCTATACGCTTTTGGAGACAAGTCTTGTAACTTTATCGTTGTTACCGTATTTCATAGTATTCTTTAGTGACGGAGAGATTGCTGGGTCCCCCAGCACTCTAGCAACCACTTTTCTCGCCTTCGGTATGATATTTTGAACCATTGCATTTATAACATGCTATATTTTGGTTCATATTTTTTTTAAAAGATAACTTTTTTGTTCTTTTCTTGACTCTAGTTTTGAACTTGGCTTTCGCTTTGAGTGTTTTTGGGTTTTTGATTATGCATGCGTCGCTAGTGTCGGGCAATACTACAACAATTGAGGTACCGTTTCTTGTCTCTATAAATTTTAAGCCCATATTTAATTGTGGTTGGTTTTTGAAACCCGATTTGATGTCTTGTTTTAATCAGGCGTACGAGAAGAAAACGAGTCCAAAATGGCGATATGATCTTGGTCGAAAGAGGAACTTTGAACAGGTATTGCGTTGTCATCTTCAATGTGTATTAACTTGTTCAACAATTTGCCTGCATTCTTGATTGTTGATTAGAAAAAAGTATAATATTTCGAGGCATTTGTAACAAAATCCTATCTAGTTAATGCAGCTATAGTCAGGGCTGTGCCTGTAAACGACCTGATCCAAGCCTAAGCTCAAGCTTGGCTCGTTTAACTTGAGGTAGCTCGAGCTCAGTTCGATTAGAGCGCTATTTCTAAAGTTCGGGCTCGGCTAGTGATTAGTTTTTCAAGCTCGGGCTTGGCTCGGTTGTTATTAAGTATTTAGTATTTTTGTTTGTATATGTATATAGTTATTTTTAGTTAATTTATAATCTTACATTTTGTATTTAACATAGTTTATTCAAAAAAAAAATAATAGTAATAATTTTATATATAATAATTGTTATTATGTAAGTATATATTTAAGATATTAAATAAAAAGTACATTAATAATAGGCTCATTTAGTCTAACAAGCCTATTCAACCTCTATATGTGAAACTCAGGTTTGAAGTCGTTTAAACTAGGCTCTATTCGAGCTTTGCGTGAGCCGATCTCGAGTAGCTCGGCTCGTTTACACTCCTAATTATATTTTTTTAACCAATTAATGGCATTTTTATATTTTTGTTACCCTATGTGTGCATGTTGGTTCATTGCCCTTTTAGCTTAAATTTTGGTGAATATTATCAGGTATTCGGGACCGTAGAGAAATACTGGTTTATTCCAGCTTACAGTGAAGAAGACCTTCGTCGAATGCCAGCACTTCAAGGTCTCGAGTATCCCTCAAAGCCAGATTTGGAGACGGAAGAATCCTAAACACTAAACGCCACCCGAAATGAAACAAATTAACAATTTTCTCTATTTATAACACGAATGCTGCCTCCAACAACCGGCATACAACAAACATGTTACAGTTGATTTTGGGTTATCAGTGTTATAAGCAGCAGCAGTAGCGGTAGCAGTTCTGGAGACAATATGAAGGTGTTTATGGGAGCAGATGAAGTGGAATTCGGTCATTTTGATTAGTTGGGGTTAAACTACTATAAGCTATGAGTATGCGTGAACAGGTTCACACGAATATATATTAATAACGTTAACGCTACTTGATCATATGTAAACGTGAACTAGTTTTCTTGTGACGGTTCGGTGTTTTAAGTTGAATTGGTGTCAAAGTTTCTGTTTGTAATTCTTATGTTTGTAGTTTGTGTCGTTCAAATAGTTGCAGCCAGTGGCTTGAAACTCGCTCGAAAATGCATTGGTTTAATATTGTAGCTGAAGAAACACAAATGGACCCCGAGAAGATTACGGATAACCTGGGGGTTAGATAGATGTTTCCCACGAGGGGTTGGATCCGGCAAAGATGGTTCTTCTGATAACCTGCAAAACAGACACCGTGAGCTCGTCACTGAGAAGGGGGGGGGGGGTTCCTCCTTGTGACCACCCTCCGGCGTGAGAATCAGACTAGATTGCTCTTGAATATAAGTATATATTAAGAGATTGCTAGAGCAGATATCAGGTATAATATGTTAGATACAAGATAGTATATGATAAGATGAGATGATCATACCATTTGGGGTATTTATAGCCGAAGGTAGGTTTCCAAGAAGGTATAGCCGGCTGAATAGTATTCCTGTTCTACCAACTGTGGCCTACGCACGTGCCATGCTGGTAGTTGGTGGGTAGGCAGCGGCTGACAGTGACCAGGCCTGCTGTGTACTATTCCTTTTCCACCAACTGCCGGCTATGCACGTGGTATGACAGGAGTTGGTGAGTAGGCAGCGGCTAATAGTGACATACAGTACAAGAGCATGCTGCTCGCCATACTGTTGTCAATGAGCTGTCGTATCTTTGGTCAGATCTTTTGCCCATACCTCGTCAGGTACAGTACAAAAGATCTTCCCGTATCGTACGGACTGGCTTATTTGGGCGGGAGTATTCCCCCTCCCGCCTTTGTGCGGGATTGTTCCCGGCTTTGCTCATTCCTTCAGGTGACAACTGAATTGTTGAGAGCTAAGTGCCTTGTGCGTGTAGCCTTGCTGCGCGGGTGGCCTTCCCTGATGGCTTGTATCCGCAGCTGCGGGAACAGGCGGAGTACTTCACCATTGGGAGGCATTTCCTGCGGGAACAGCTTGCGTACTGCGCGTAAGGACGTCACGTCTCTGAGCATGGTGGGTCCTGCGGATCCAGTTGGTTTCTGCGCAGACGTCTCTCTTCAAGGTGAGTCCTGCGGGTCCAACTGGGCTCTGCTGGGACCTACCTCTTCAAGTCCCCCCAGTCCAATGTTCTTCTCATGAATGTTTAATAAAGTGAGGTGAACTTTTGGACTTAAGCAAAGGGTTTTGAAAAGGGTTTAGTTTTAAGGTTTTCCATGGGGATTCTTCCCGCGGAAGTCCTTATGTCACTTGCAGAAATTCCCAACTTTCCTGCTTGATCTTTGGGTATGATGCGGGTAGGTCTGTAACCTCCTCGCAAGTCAGGAGCGTTGAGTCCCACTTGTGTGGATTCTCCATGAGGTTTTGGTAGTTTTGAACATAGTGATCAATTATGTTAAAACCACCAATTCCATCATGGAGCTTCAAACAATGTAGTTCTCGACGTTCCCGCTATGCGGGGATGTTATTCCCGTTTCCGCAAGCATTGCCCAGAAGATCCTTCTTGGTTTCAATTCCCTGCGGAGCTCTAGGTATGTGAAGGGTTTTGCCTTGACACTGTACCCGCACTCGTCTTACGGTTACTTTACTTCCAAGGTATTCCTGGAGTCAATTCCCTGCGGGTGCTAAGTATGTGAAGGGTTTTGCCTTGACACTGTACTCGCACCCGTCTTATAGTTACTTGGTTGCCAAGGTATTCCTGGCGTCAATTCCCTGCGGGTGCTAAGTATGTGAAGGGTTTTGCCTTAACACTGTACCCGCACCCGTCTTATAGTTACTTGGTCGCCGAGGTATTCTTGGCTTCAATTCCCTGCATGTGCTAAGTATGTGAAGGGTTTTGCCTTAACACTGTACCCGCACCTGTCTTACAGTTACTTGGTTGCCAAGGTAAGGGGTATTTTCCCGCTTACTTTTGAATCTTTTTGATTTTTTGAAATTCGAAGAGTTGGTGAAAGGATAAGAACAGTCCAAACTGTTGAAACGTCGTGCGACGGTTTCTTCTGACTGTGTCAGGACGTGCAGGAAGTTATGGTGACGTGACAGTACATGGTCATTCCAGACGCTTTTTCAGGCGCGTGGGCGCGATTTTTCGGGCGCGTGGCCGCGAAATTAATGGCACGCGTCCTTTCAACAGCTGTTGTCAGCTTGCTTTTTGCCACGTGTCATAGTTTCATTGCACCTGCGATTTTTCTCTCTTCCGCGTTAAATTCATCGCATTAATTGCGATTAGTATATAAAGGGGGAGAGGGTCATTTGTCATCCACAATTTCACTTTTCTCTTCATCTTCAAAACGATTTCCGGCGAATACTCACCTTTTCAGTCGAGCATTCTCTTGAAATCGTTCTCTTCTTTCATACCTGCAAGATGTCTTCTCATGATCTTGAGGCTACAGCCCAGGAGGCTGGGGTGTACGCCGATGACAAGAGTACTGCTGGCGAGTGCCAGTGTGCTCTGCCTGTCGATCTATATCAGTACATCGTCAGGAAGTTCATGCTCGACTCTCTCGAGCCTGAGTTTCCTGAACCTCATCAAACAGTGTATGATGCCCCCCAGAGGCAAGATCGGGGTATATGCCGCATTCTTTGTCTATGGGAATCTTAGGTTCCCTTTGACAAAGTTTGTGTACCGTGTCCTAGAGAGGCACGGTGTACACCTGACCGAGGTGCACCCGATGGCGATCGCGAAGATTCGCCACTTCGAGTGGGTGTGCCGGATTCTGGGCGTTGAGCCCTTCGTCGACCGCCTGATGACCTTCTACACTTGGAGGTGCATCCAGGGGTGGTATACTCTGATAACCCGGATCAAGGGTTTGAAGATTTGCGCAACCGAGCGCAGTCTTCGTTCATGGAAGCGGGAGTTCTTTTATATCTCCGCTCGCGCCATCCCCCTTGCCATGAAGTTCAAGAATGGGCAAGCACTCCCCAGCCTTCACGCCTCCAACTACCAGGAGGCGGAATGGTTCTCAAAGATATCCCGAGTCCAATCTCCGATTTACCGGTTTGCGGAGTCCGGGATGGTGATGCTCGGGATGAGCCGGGTGTGGAAGGATGCGGAGGCGCAAAAGATCCCGATCGTCCTTGAATACGGTTTGAACTCTGTTCCTTACGGTATGCTCTGTCTTCTTTGTTTGTATAGGTTTGTCTTCTAACTGTTTTTCTTTTATTTCAGAGGGGAACGACTTGCAGTCGCTCTTGTATCCGCGGGAGGCTGATAGTCCCGCTCGGATGGGTACTCGTGCTCTAGAGAACGAGTTGCCCATCCTTGAACAGACGGCGGATCGGTTCGTGGAGGTCTACCCGCCAGGCCACGAGATCCTGAGCGCCAGGCGGCTAGGTAAGGCGTTATTCAACCCTCGACCCCTCAATGCTGAAACCTCTGCTGGAATTCCTCTAATCTTGTGTTCTGATGAGGAATCCGCAGATGGTCCTCCGTTGGTGCGGAAGAAGAAGGCTGCCGGCGGGAAGGGAAAGGCGAAGGTGGCCTCCACTGCCGATCCGGTGCCTCGGTCTGATTCAGAGACCGAGAGCGAGGAGGTGGCGGGGAACCCGGGTGGTGATAGGACCACTGCTCCGGAGCCTGCGACTGTCACCTCCGGAGAGCCCAGGATGACGACGGTGAGCGGCGTAAAGAGGCCGGCTCCATCGGGTTCGTCCCCGCCTGTCCGCACTTTTAGGCTCAAGAAAACCTGTAAGTACAAACTTCCTTTATTTTTAACTTCGTAGCTTTCCATCATTAATACTTATCTTCTTTGTGCAGGCGTGGATGCTACCCGCATTCCAGGGTGGAGCGGGGAGGAGTACCTCCGGACCCATGACGGTAGGCTTGGTCAGCCTACCTGAGGCGAAGACCCAGGCGGCTGCGCCTGCTTCCGTTGGTTCAGTTGCTCACCCCGTTGAGCCAACTGTTCCAACTGTGATGACATCACCGCCGGCTGTCAGTGCCATATTTACTGAATCTTTCACTGAGCCGGCGGTTACATTTTCTGCGCATTCCGCAGCGGCGACCACGGTTGTGAGTTCACCTCCGTTGGTTTCTACCGCGGCGGCCTCCATGCCTCCGACTTCGGCAGCTACAGTCGATCCTTCAGGTATGCTTGGGGCTTCTCGCCAACCTCTGCCTCCTTCCCATCTGCCTGACCTCTTGGATGGATTTCCTTTGGGTTCAGGTGATGGGTTTGGCGGCTATCGGCCTGTTGTCGACCCTACAGGTGCGTAGGGTTCTTTTGGCCTTTTTATTTTTTTTTATTTTTTTTTTATATATCATCTTTTCCTAATTGCCTTTTGTTTTTTGCTGTGTCGGATTCCAATGAAGTGTATGTTCCACGCTGGAACATCCGCCGAGGAACAACCCTTCGCACACCTGTGGAGTGCGTGGAGTGGGCTCGTCACGCAGCTCCCAGTGGTGCGTTGTGGGAAGCCATGGCTAGCTACCAGGAGGGTAGGCTAACCAATGAGCTTCGGGTTCTCCTAGCCCGGATGCAGCCGCGCGTCGAGCTGCTTTGTCGTGAAAACGACAAGTTAAAAGCAGCTCGCATTCAAGAAGTAGCTCAGGCGCGGGCTGTCCGGGAGGAGAATAGGAGGCTTACCGCAGTGGCTGCGGAAAAGGAGAAGGCCTTCAAGGCCCTCGAGGTTGAAGTTCAGGCCCGGCTCGAGGCCCGTTCCAAGGCTGCCCAAGCTGTTAACGAACAGCTTCGGCTGGCTAAGGAAACTGCACGGAACGCAACCGAGAGGGCCACCAAGGCTGAAGCTGTTGCTGAGCCTCTACGCCTCGAGAATGAGGAACTTAAAGCCAAACTAGAGGCGCTCCAACAGGCTCATGATGCCTTGGCGATGGAAGACGCCAAGAAGCTCCAAGAGATCTTGGACCAGAGGGGGGTGCTTGACCATACTGAGCGGAAGCTAAAGGGCGTTGAAGAGGCTGCGGCTAAAGAAGTGTTGCTTGCCAACCTCAACAAAAGTGAAGCCGAACGCGCCCGTAACCAAGCTCAAGCTGCCCTCCAGGAGGCTCTGGTTGCCAAGGAATGGCTTCTTCGAGAAGCGTTGTCTCAGGTATGTTTAATTCCATTATATCTTCACGCTTTTCTTTGTAAATAGAAAAGGTTTTGATACTTGTATTTTTTCTTTTTGTAGGTTGTGCATCGAGTCTTCACGGACACATCATACGACGATGCCATGAACGCAGCCCTCAACGCTTCTCATGAGGATGGGGAAAAGGCCGGCTTCCTGCTTGGTCTAGGGTTCGTTGAGAAAGGCATCCCGCCTTCCAACTTCCCTTTATTTGATGTGGATACTGAAGCTGTATACGACCAAGCAGTGAGTCAGTATGCCGCCTTCCCGCATCCGGTGGTGGAGAAGGTAAACGAAGTTGCCGCTGCTGATGATGGGCTAACTATCCTTAAAGCTTTTCTTGAACCGCCACACTCTACTGATGGTGCGGGTCCAAGTGGAAGTGGCCTTGAAGCTTGATCCTGAAGATCCCTTCCCACTGTTAGGATAGGTTTAGCTTGTATAGATTTATATTCTTGTAGGCGGGTAGTTACCCGGCCATTCTTGTAATGAATATTATGAAATATAAATCTTTGTGCGGGTAAGACCGCTACTTTCACTGGATTACTTGCTTTATAAACGTTATATGACTTGCTCATGCATACTTTAGTTTAAATTAGCAATTTTCCAAGTGTTTAGAATAAGTTAACCTTTGAACGTGGTAGATAATATGTTGAAGTTTTGCTTCCTCTTTAGTGATTGTGCGAGTAGGACCGTCACTTGCACTTAGTAGGATGGCTAAACTTTTACCTATATCTGACCTGCGTGTAGGTTTTCCTCATCTTTTTAGAAATTTCTAAGTGTTTAGGATAAGTTAACCTTTGAACGTGGTAGATAATAGGTTGAAGTTTTGCTTCCTCTTTCGTGATTGTGCGGGTAGGACCGTCACTTGCACTTAGTAGGATGGCTAAACTTTACCTACATCTAACCTGCGTGGGGGTTTTCCTCATCCTTCTGTTAGAAATTTTCTAGTATTTTGAATAAGTTAACCGTTCGACGCGCGGTTGTCAATAGGTTCGGTTTCCTCTCATGATTTGTGCGGTTAGGACCGGCACTTTCATTTAGTTGGATGACCAAAGTTTACCTATGACTGACCTGCGTGAAGGTTTGCCGTTTTTTGGGTTTATGCGGGTTTTGCCGCCTTCCCCACGCAACGACTTTCCACGTAATTATGCGGTGAAAACCGGCATATCAGTGTTGAATAAATTAACCGTTCGACGCGCGGTTGTTAATAGGTTAGTGTTCAGTTTCCTCTATCATGATTCATGCGGATAGACCGGCACTTTCATTTAGTGGGATGACTGAACTTTACCTTTAACTGACCTGCGTGAAGGTTTGCCGTTTTTTGGGTTTATGCGGGTTTTGCCGCCTTCCCCACGCAACGACTTTCCACGTAATTATGCGGTGAAAACCGGCATCAGTGTTGAATAAATTAACCGTTCGACGCGCGGTTGTTAGTAGGTTAGTGTTCAGTTTCCTCTATCATGATTCATGCGGATAGACCGGCACTTTCATTTAGTGGGATGACTGAACTTTACCTTTAACTGACCTGCGTGAAGGTTTGCCGTTTTTTGGGTTTATGCGGGTTTTGCCGCCTTCCCCACGCAACGACTTTCCACGTAATTATGCGGTGAAAACCGGCATCAGTGTTGAAAGTTCATAAGTATAAATGTAAAATCATCAGCGTCGATGTTCTAAGGAGAATCATTTCCATTAGAAGTGGCTCTGGGCCTTTTCTTTACAAATTTGGAATTGATCTACATGCAAACTGTGTAATTGAGCTCCCTTCCATGTTGTTGGGATGAGAGTGCCATCGAGCCGATATGCACCTGGTTCGGGATCTCGTTGTTTACGCAGTATGTAGTCTCCAACATTGAAGCTGTAATTTTATTCGTGTTTTCCCCAACTGGGGTTCTACACGCATCAGCCTGCTCAGCGTTCATTGCGCCACGAGGTGCGCGAGCGTCCCATCTCTGACAAATGCTTCGACCATGTCCTTTACGTCTGTGCATTCTTCAGTGTTGTGGCCTTTTGTCCTGTGAAAGTCACAGTATTTGCTCCGATCAGCATTGTGACGATGTCGGATTATTGGAGCCTTTGGCCATGGGAGCTCCTCAGTGGCGAATATCTCGGTGACGCTTTTGGTGAGTGGCGTCCATCTGGAGTTCTGGTTTGACTGTACGTTATCCCTTCCGCCTAACCGATGTTGCAAGCCGGATGAGGTGTCAAAGTTTACCCTTGACTGCCAAATGCCTAGCTTCCGCTTTTTGTTTAGTCGGGCGGTAAGGACGTTGTCTTCTCTTGTTTTCTGGGTGTAGAGATTTGTGCTCTGGGGGAGATCTCTACCCAGTTGCTTCTCCGTTTCCGCAAAGCGTTTTGCTGCTGTCATGATGGCATCCCATGTGGATGGCATGCCATCTTTACCCATTAAGGTGCGGATGAGCTCTGGGTCGTTCGCGCCCTTGATGAAAGCAGCGCGAACAAGATCTTCGCTGATATTACCCAGACTTAGCTTCTTTGAGTTGAAGCGAGTGATGAAGTCTGGCAAAGATTCATCTTCCTCTCGAATGCATTTGAAGATTGTCCATTGCTCTTCGGTATACTTTCTTTGTTGGCTGAAGTGTTGGCTAAACTTCTGTTGGAAGTCTGCCCAGTCGTAGATGTGGTTGACCGGTAGACGATCGAACCACGCTCTAGCTGGCCCAACAAGCGTCATTTGGAACATGTAACACCACGTAGATTCCGTCCAATTACTGACGGTTGCCCCCGCTATGAATCTGTTTAAATGATCGTCTGGATCAGATATACCATCGTAAGTGCCGATGTTGGACATCTGTTTGGCACTTTTCGGGGCGATTGCTTCCGCAATGTCCCTTGCAAATTTGGACGTTCCCGCATTTGCCACAGTTGGTCTGAATGTTTTGGAGAAGTCACGTGGGTTTCCACCCGCGTTTTTTGGTTTGAAGGTTTCTCCGAAATTCCTTCTCGTTTGGAAGTCCGTCTCTTTACGCTTCCCTTTCGCCCTATGGCGAGGGTTTGCGTCGGTGTCGGATTCCTCCTGATAATCGTCCGAGGACTCGCACTCACTGCTCATGTTGAGTTGTTGAGTGCTTCCAAATTCGTCAGCCTGTTGGACGGAACGCAAGCGTTCGTCCAACTCAGCTTGGAATTCCTTCTGACGTGCCTCCGCCCACGCTTTAACTTGTTCAAGTGTTTGGCGGGGGAATCTCGTCTGTTGTCTTTCCGCCTGGGTATTATTGAATCCCAGGGGATGGTTGTTTACTGCACTTGCCCCGGCTTGGGTAACCGGGGTAGTGTTCGTAAAAACTGCGTAGTCGCCGGTATTCCCCCCAGTAGCTGAGGTTGTGGTTACCGGAGTTTCTTTAACCAACTTTCCAGAAGTTTGAAAAAACTGAAAAGAAATGTAGTTCTAGCTTTTATGCACGGATGGCGCCAATGAAGAAACACTAATGGACCCCGGGCAGATTACAGATAACCTGGGGGTTAGATAGATGTTTCCCACGAGGGGTTGGATCCGGCAAAGATGGTTCTTCTGATAACCTGCAAAACAGACACCGTGAGCTCGTCACTGAGAAGGGGGGGGGTTCCTCGTTGTGACCACCCTCCGGCGTGAGAATCAGACTAGATTGCTCTTGAATATAAGTATATATTAAGAGATTGCTAGAGCAGATATCAGGTATAATATGTAAGATACAAGATAGTATATGATAAGATGAGATGATCATACCATTTGGGGTATTTATAGCCGAAGGTAGGTTTCCAAGAAGGTATAGCCGGCTGAATAGTATTCCTGTTCTACCAACTGTGGCCTACGCACGTGCCATGCTGGTAGTTGGTGGGTAGGCAGCGGCTGACAGTGACCAGGTCTGCTGTGTACTATTCCTTTTCCACCAACTGCCGGCTATGCACGTGGTATGACAGGAGTTGGTGAGTAGGCAGCGGCTAATAGTGACATACAGTACAAGAGCATGCTGCTCGCCATACTGTTGTCAATGAGCTGTCGTATCTTTGGTCAGATCTTTTGCCCATACCTCGTCAGGTACAGTACAAAAGATCTTCCCGTATCGTACGGACTGGCTTATTTGGGCGGGAGTATTCCCCCTCCCGCCTTTGTGCGGGATTGTTCCCGGCTTTGCTCATTCCTTCAGGTGACAACTGAATTGTTGAGAGCTAAGTGCCTTGTGCGTGTAGCCTTGCTGCGCGGGTGGCCTTCCCTGATGGCTTGTATCCGCAGCTGCGGGAACAGGCGGAGTACTTCACCATTGGGAGGCATTTCCTGCGGGAACAGCTTGCGTACTGCGCGTAAGGACGTCACGTCTCTGAGCATGGTAGGTCCTGCGGATCCAGTTGGTTTCTGCGCAGACGTCTCTCTTCAATGTGAGTCCTGCGGGTCCAACTGGGCTCTGCTGGGACCTACCTCTTCAGTAGCGGTAACACTTTATACAGTCCGGTTTAGACACGCAATAGACAAAATAGCCGCAGAGAGTATGATGGCAATTTGGTATCACAGATGCGTTAGTAAGCGGTTCAAATCGAATAATCAATTTAAGTGGAACTAAGAGTTATCTTGGCAAAACACGTCTTAACAAACTAGCCTAGGGATCACCAATAACAAACTAACTGCTGAACCATATAACAATGTTTTTGTTCGGATGAGGGATTCGTGCCACATTGTCACTTCACCTCTACACTGTGGTATCTTAACAAATTATGGATCGCTAATAACAAATTATGAATAACCAACCAGGTAACAATTACTCGTTCGGATTTTGGATCACATGCAACATCACTTTAACCGTCCAAGTCACCTCTACATTATATACCCTCACCTCTACTCAGGCACTCTTGCGTCTTTAACAAACTAGTGACCACCAATAACAAACTAACCATGAATAACTAACCACATCACAATATTCACTTCAGAATTCAGATCGACCACATGCCACATCACCTTAACCATTTGAGTCACCTCTACAGGATATGCATTCACCTCTATTCTTGTATCTTTAACAAACTAAGGACCACCAATAACAAACTAACTAATTATAAATAACCAACCACATAACAATATTCAGTTCAAATTATGAACCACATGCCACGTCACCTTAACCACCCAACTCACCTCTATATTATATACATTCACGATTCACCTCTACTCTTTCGTTTTTAACAAACCATTGACCACAAATGACAAATAACAAACTAATTATAAACAGCCACATATCCAAATGAGAGACCACATGCCACGTCACCTTAACCGTCCAAGTCACTTTTACTTGTCTTTAACAAACTAGAAACCGTCAATAACAAACTAACTATTTACAAACAACCACAAAACAATATCATGCATAAATAACATGTACTCCATGCTTTAACAATAGTACACCCCCAAATAAATAACTACCTTACCTAACTTCAACTACCATATAATAATAAAAATAATAATAATATTATTATTATGGGTTAGGCTATAATAGGAAGTATAGTTTTTGTAGGAAGGATAAGAAGTAATCTTAGCCATTGATTTTGAATATGGAAGGTTGAGATGAGTTTAGGGGGAAATCAAGTGTGAACATAAAGGGAATGGTATAAAAGGAATAACACATTTGTTGTCTTTCTCTCTTCACATGTAAGGCACATGCCAAATTCCCCCATCATTTTAAAACGTCCATAACTTTTTTTACTATGTTTTTATTGAAAAACAAATTCACCATAATGACGAGTGTCTTTTTATTTTTAATATGAGTACCATATTGTAACATAAAAATATAAAAAAAATTAGTGGGTTTTTTACAAATTGTGTTTTACCAAATTGTGTTATACAATAGTATTTTTCATTGTGTTTTTTCCATTGTGTTTTTTTCATTGTGTCATACAATTGTGTTTTTTATTGTGTTTCTATCATTGTGTGTTTTTTTCATAGTGTTTTTTTCTATTGTGTTTTTTATAGTGTTTTCCATTGTATTTTTTAGGATTTTTCCGGCAAGGTGGTGGCGGTGGGTGACGGGTGTGGTGGCGGTGGGCGGTGAGTGGTGGTGGATGTAGGAGATGAGTGAAGATTTAAGTGTGTTTTATGTAAGTGGGTTTTTGGAATTAAGTTAAGTGAGTTTTAAGATTAAAGTAAGTGGATTTTGATATAAAAATGTTAAAAGAGAAAAATATCATTCTTCCTGGCCAAACTTCTTATTTTAGCCAAACCCTTATTATTATTATTATTATTATTATTATCCCTGCAACACTCTCCAGTGAACCAAACCCCCAAATGGTAACCTGCTGCATCATCAATTCAAACCACCAGCCATGGAACTCAATTCACCAAACCCTAATCCACATCCCAAATTGCAAAACCCAATTCGATATCAACCAAATCCACACTCGATTACTCACTACTGGCTTCATCAAAAGCCCTTCTTTAACCACCAAATTGATCCTCAATTTCGCCAATTCTCCACACAACCCGTTAATCCAATTCGCCCGATACGTATTCTTCGCCCATTTCGTTCCAAGAAAGCTATATACACAGGACCCATTTGTGTGGAATGCAGTAATCAAGAGCTTTTCACATGGGAATGACCCGAAACAAGCTGTGGTTGTTTTGGGTTTGATGCTCGAAAACCGTTGTTGTGTCGATAAGTTTACGGTTTCCTTGGTGTTGAAGGCGTGTTCGCGGTTGGGGTTGGTTAAAGAAGGGATGCAGGTTCATGGGTTGTTGAAAAAGACTGGAATTGGGAGTGATTTGTATTTACAGAATTGCTTGATTTGTTTATATGTGAAATGCGGGTGCGTTGAGCTTGCGCGCCAAGTGTTTGATAAAATGCCTGAGCGGGATTCGGTTAGTTTTAATACGATGATCGACGGGTATGTTAAGAGCGGGAATGTAGTGTTGGCGTGTGAGTTGTTTGATTCGTTGGAAATGATGGGATTGAAGAATTTGAGGTCTTGGAATTGTATCATTAGTGGGTATGGTGGGATGGCAGACGGGTTTCGGATGGCGTGGGAGTTGTTCGATGAAATGCCTGAGCGAGACTTGGTTTCGTGGAATTTGATGATTCGGTGTTGTGTGAAGAGCGGGAAGATTGATCTGGCTCGTGCACTGTTTGATAAGATGCCGACACGAGATGTTATCACGTGGGCTAAACTGATTGACGGGTATGCGAAATTGGGCAGCGTTGAGGTTGCGAGGCAATTGTTCGATGAAATGACGGAAAGAGATGTGATTTCGTGTAATGTGATGATGGCTGGATATATGCAAAATGGGGTTTGTTTGGAAGCGTTAGAAGTGTTTCGTAACATGATGAGTGAGGGCGATATTGTTCCCGATGACACCACTTTATCGATCGCGCTTTCTGCAATCGCGCAGTTAGGATTACACGATGAAGGTGTTGCGGTGCACACATACATAACCGATAACAGACTTAAATTTGACGGAAAACTTGGTGTTTCACTTATAGACATGTATGCTAAATCAGGCAGTATAGAAACCGCTATACGTGTATTCAAAACGATATCAGAAAAAACTGTCCATCATTGGAATGCTATAATCGGTGGTTTAGCAATACACGGGTTTGGAAAACAAGCTTTTGATATGTTCATTGAGATGCAAAGACTAAACTTAAAACCTGACACAGTCACATTCATCAACGTGTTAAATGCGTGTGCGCATTCGGGTATGGTAAAGGAAGGTATAATGTGCTTTGAAATCATGAGAAGGCTTCATGAAGTCGAGCCAGAAATCCAACATTTCGGTTGCTTGATCGACATGTTTGCCCGTGCAGGGCAGATAAAACGGGCCACAACCATCATAGAACAAATGCCCGTGGAGCCAAACAATATGTTGTGGCGTACTTTGCTTAACGCGTGTAATAATATTGAAGATAGCAAAGAAACAAGCACCTTGGTGAAACATGCGATGGATAGTTGTGATTCGAGTACTTATGTGTTGTTGTCTAACATATATGCTCGGTTTGGCATGTGGGACCGTGTTAGACGGGTGAGGGGAATGATGAAAGAACAAAATATTAAGAAACTTCCCGGTGTTAGTTGGATCGAACTCGATGGAACTTTTCATGATTTTTTTGTAGGAGATGGTAATCATCCTAAAGTCGCAGAGATTTATTCGGTTTTGGACAACTGGTTTCCTCTTGATTCTCGGGTTCAATCTTTGAAATTACAATCTAAATCCGAGCCTGTTTTATCGTCGGTCGGTAGCTAGTTTGGCACTTTCTGTATATTTGTAATGTCTGAAAAGAAATTGTTACATAATTAAGTTAAAATGTTGCATATGAAATCATCTAATATCTCCAAGGAAACAAGTATCACTAATTATATTGTGGCTTTAGCATAGTTTTGTAAACTTATTGTCCTTGTATGCAAATATATTTGGTGTTGAAAAAGTTACATAAAGCACCCATCAACTTTATAATAATGCCATTTTATCTCCTTTGTTTGGTGAGTCCCTATGGATTCTTGATTGCTCATTGAAAAGGACACCAAGGGTTCACAATCACCTTAGTTCATATGCCATTTGGCAAATGGCATTAAACACTGTTATCTAAAGGCCAAAAGGGTACCTTTTAGGTAACTTGTCGTTTTGTTAATGGTAAAGAATAAAAAATCTTTTTTGTTTGATTATATTAAATTTAGTAGTTTAGATTAGGACAAGATATTTTGAATAGAGTGCTCTTTTACATCTCTCAATAAAGCTACTACACATGGAGATATTAACAATGACAGTACAAAAATAAATCAATCTAATATAACAAGTTACGTAAATAATTGTGTATCTACTTTATCAAATATTAAATACTTAAAATATGGATAACCAAGGTTTAAGTTCCAACTAAACCCCTCTCTCTTAACAGCGGTGTAAACGAACCGATCCGTTCTTGAATTACTCGACAATCGAAATAAAGTCGACATTGGCTCACTAAAGTGAGCTCGGACCTATATTGGAGCTGATTCAACGGGCGAGCTCAGGTCAGAGCTTCATATATTAAGCTTAACTAAACGCATGAGCATTAACATAAGTATTTATTTATATAAATTATCATTTTCCTTTTAATATAACAAATATCTAAAAGCATAGTAAATATTATTAATGAGTAAAGTGTCATTTTCGTCCTTGTGATTTGGCAAATAATGCGAATTTAGTTCAAAAGGTTTATTTTTTGCATATGAACCCTCCACGTTTCTCAATTCTTGCCAATTACATCCAAATCACTAACCTCGTTAAATTTAATCGTTAAGTCAGGGGTAGAAATGTCTTTTCACTATTTCTTTATTATATGAGTAAAGTGCCAAAATCGTCCATGAGGTTTGGTCATATTTGCGAATTTCATCCAAAAATATTTTTTTCGACTAAAGTGCCATTTAACGTTAACTCAGGGGTGTTACTGTCCTTTTACATATTTGTTTACATTGTTATTATTATTATGCTGAGCTAAACCCATTATATGACTAAAAATAAAGAAGAATAAACAAACGGATAATATATTGGATTCACGCATAAGAATAGTGAAATGTTATATAGGTTAGGGATGACCGAAATCGGTACCGATTTGGTACCGTCGGTACCAAGGTATTGAGTTTTCGGGACCGGTACGGTACCGGTATTTCCCGAATTTTACCTCAAATACCGGTACCGTCCCGGTACCGGTACCAAACATTTGCGATTTTCGGGATCGGGATTTTCGGTACTGGTACCGGTACGATACCGAGCTCATCCCTAATATATGTCAACAAACAAACACATAGTAACAATAATATAAACAAACATGTAAAAGGACAGTAACATCCATAAGTTAACGTTGAATTTAGACCGAGTTAACAATTTGGACGAAATTAGCAACAGTTGGGAAAAATCGAGGGTCTACTTCCGAAAAAAAATATTTTTGAACAAAATTCGCAAATATGACCAAACCTTAGGGACGATTTTGGCATTTTACTCATATAATAAAGAAATAGTGAAAAGACATGTCTATCCCTGACTTAACGATTAAATTTAACGAAGGTTAGTGATTTGGATGTAATCGGCAAGAATTGAAAAACGTGGAGGGTCCATATGCAAAAAATAAACCTTTTGAACTAAATTCGCATTATTTGCCAAACCACAATGACGAGAATGACACTTTACTCTATTATTATTAATATGTAGGACTGTAATGAAATAACTAAATAGTATATATTAAATTTATATTTATTAATAAAATAATTAACACGTGATAAACGAGTCGAACCCAAATCAAGCTACAGTTAGAAAAATTAGTCATGATTTGTGCTTAAGCGTTCAAGCAGAACTCGAGCTTTCTTAACTTAAACAAGCCAAACTCAAACTTAGCGAGCTCGGTCTCGTGCTGCTTACACACCATTACTTGCAGCATAAGCAATAACAAAATAGAGCCAAAATTCACAAACTCTAGACAAATACCATGCAATAAAACTTGTGTACTTTGGATTCAAGAAATCTACTTCCGAAATAAGAATTTTACAGTCCAAAATAATCCAACTACAGTTAAACTCGAAACTAAACCAAAGTACAAATCCTAGACAAGCCCAGATCGCACGATCCAAAGGCGAAGTTGAACAAGAACAAAGCTACTTCAAGTGAGAAACTCGAACCATATAACTACGATTAGCAAGTCACGGGGCGAGGCCCACGTTACTTAGTTCTTGAACCACGGTTGCAATCGTGGGCCTCGAGCTCGGACACTCGTGAGTGCAGACCAATGCAATTTTCCCAACCAAAGCTGCCTCAGACTCTGTAAACTTCCCATCAAGATTAGCATCCATGAAGTCCTCAAACTTGCATAATTCAACACCTTGACGAATGGATGACCCGACTCTCGTTTTCCCTGAGACGATTTGGAAAACGAGGATCCCGAATGCATAAATGTCACTCTTGTCGGTAAACCGACCCGTTGTGGTATACTCGGGAGCCAGGTATCCCATTGCAGCACTGGCTTTGAGGGTGGAAAATATGATATCATCAGCTAGTAGTTTGTGCAGGCCCGAGCCCGATAGCAGTGGTTTATACTGTTGGTCGATGAGCACCTTTTCGGCCGATATGTTTTGATGAACGAGAGCTGGTCGCTTTCCTTTAGCCTCGTGTAGGTGCTCGATACCTACAACAACAAACACAAAGACGATAATCAACCATCAAAAAACAGAACATTTTTTGAATATTTGGATGCATGTTTTGAAAGTGATTATATGATTAAAAATGACTCACCTTTAGCAATGCCTTTGATAATCGAGACCCGAGTCGACCAATCAAGAACATTCCCATTTCCGGTTTTGCCCTTGACATCAAGATACCGCAACAGGTTACCCTTCGCCACGTAATCATAGATCAAAAAACACTCTCCCCGGCCTTTGGAACAACAAAAACCTCGTAATCTAAGAAGATTGTCGTGTTTCAACGAGATTAATATCCTCAACCCCTTCAAAAAGTCGGTTTCATCCGATACGCAGCTCGTTTTCGCAATCCGTTTAATAGCGACAACTGACCCGTCACGTAAAACCCCTCTATAAGTAGCTGAAAAACTACTTTTCCCTAATAAATTTGAGTCAGAAAAGAACCGAGTCGCTGACTCAACATCATCCACATTGAACACATAACTCTCAAGAATCTCTTGCAACAGCCCGCTTCCGGTATGACTTTTCGACATTGGGTCCCACCCGTTTGAGTACTCGAGGCTTATGAGCGGGGAGGCGCTTCTTCGGTTGACCATTTCTTTGACTTGAAACTGATCGGTACTA
The DNA here is from genome assembly GCF_021521415.1 of Bidens hawaiensis. Lineage (NCBI taxonomy): Eukaryota > Viridiplantae > Streptophyta > Magnoliopsida > Asterales > Asteraceae > Bidens > Bidens hawaiensis. The sequence goes on along the minus strand of NW_027493740.1, from coordinate 4,526 downwards.
ATCCGACTATCGGATGATTCAAACGCGGTCCCGATTCTCTGTTTCCTACGTCGATACCAAATGAAACTAAAGATTCCCGCGGTTAGTAACATAACGGTAATAACGACTCCGAGTATAGCAGCAAGTCCGGCAGTTGTTGACTTTGACTTTGATCGATCCCCGGTCACGTCTGCTGACTGTGGAATGGCCTTGGGTGTGACCCCTTTTGACCCTGGTCCAAACGGCTCGGGTTTTTTCGGGTTTTCAGGACCGATAGACGAGTTGCATGCTTTCAGATCAGCAAAACCCGACCCGCATAAGTCACTGTTGTTGGCATATTGAAATCCCTCATCAAGTTTCTTCAAAACTTCAAAAAAAGAAAAAAAATTTAAAAATAAAATGTTTCAAAATCTATAACAATGAGCCAGTAAAGTTATGAATATTATGTGAAATTACCTAAAGGGACATTGCCCGAAAGGGTATTGTTTCGAACATCCAACACCTGCAATATCGGGGCGTCTGCTAATTTCGTCGGGATGGACCCGAAAAGATTATTATAACTCAAATCCAACCTCTGTAAAGTCTCTACATTCCCGAGTGAAGCTGGGATTGCACCGGTTAGTTGGTTGTATTGAAGAGCAAGCACATTAAGCTTCTTCAATGAACCAAGTTGTGTAGGTAAGCTTCCAGTTAACTGATTGTAACATAGTTGCAAAACTGTAAAAATAACAAGAAAACAGCATTAGATAACATCATAGTATTTGATAAGATTAAAGTTTAGTCATTTTTACTTGACAACATTGTTGGAATTAAATAAAAATAAAAATAAAAAAATAAAAAAATAAAAATCAAGAATCTTGTAACATGGCAAGAACTGATGGAATCATGAAAGCACATGAATCCTTTGCAAGATCAAATCTTTCAAGCCCATAGTAATGCTGCTGTGATGACTTGTACATTATGCCCTAAGAGATGTACACTACATTTATGTCTATCAACAGAATATATTTATTTTAGCCCCCTTTAATAGCAATTAATTGTCTATAAGACTACAACTGCATTTAATAACAAATACCTACATTGTGAGTCTTATGTGTTAATACATTTATAATCAAGTCCAAAACTTTATAACATCAAAACCACAAAAATAAATAAATAAATAAATAAATAAAATAAAAATCTTTCAACCCCATAGTAATGCTGCTGTGATGACTTCTACATTTAGGCATTAAAAGATGTACACTACATTTATGTCTATCAACACAAAATATTTAGCCTCCTTTAATTGCAATTAATTGTCTATAACTACATTTAATAGCAAATACCTACATTAATCAAGTCCAAAACTTTATACCATCAAACCCACACAAAAAAAAAATAACTAATTAAAATAAAAATCTTTCAAACCCATAGTAATGCTGATGTGATGCTTGTACATTAGGCATTAAGAGATGTACACTACATTTATGCCTATCAACACAAAATATTTCCTTTAATTGCAATTAATTGTCTATAACTACATTTAATAACAAATACCTAAATTAATCAAGTCCAAAACTTTATAACATCAACCACAAAAATAAATAAATAATAAAATAAAATCTAACCTTGAAGACTGGCCATTTTTTCAAGCTCAGGTGGAATCTGCCCAGAAAGATTATTAACATTCAAATACAGATCAGTAAGATGAGTCAACTCAGCAACCTCTTTAGGTATTTCACCATGCAACTTATTAAAATGCAGGTACAACCCAGATAAGCTTTTGAGTTGACCAATCTCAGGGGGTATTTGACCAGAAAGCCCTTTACCCTGAAGAGATATGTTCATAACTTGACCCATATCATCACAGGCCACACCCTCAAAAGACCCATCACAGCAAGTGGTGGCATTTACAGACCAAGATTTAAGGGTTTGCCCATCTGGGTCTAAAAAAGATTTGATTTTTATGAGGGTTTGAAGCTCTGGGTGTGTTTCTTGAGTTTTTGCTAGGGTTGTTTGGGTTTGGGTTTGCATTAATGGGGTGAAAAGAACAAGAACAAGAACAAGAAGAAAGGTGTTCATGGTGGTTGTTTTGGGGGTGAAATGTGGTGTTTGGATTTGGGAGAATTTGAAATGGTGATGGTGGAGAAAGTGACAAAAGTCACATGTGAAATGCAGAGTGATGTAGTGATGCTGATCTTGTCATTGTTGTTGTTGTTGTTCAAATTAGTTGCATTTAGGTGCTTGTGTGTTTCATCCATGGCAATACTAGTCCTTGTGTTATATAGATTGTGTGAGAAACAAATATCAACTCATGTGCATGTTTAGTCTGCTTTATTGTTGACAACAGTGTTGTAAAAATCGGCCTAGGCGGAACCTAGGCGTGTCGATTTTGGTTAATTGAAGGCTTTAGGATCTGGTCGGTCAAAATTGGTCCTAGTTGGATAAAATCGGTCCACATCCCCCTACCAATGTTGTTGAGATTGGACAGGTCCGACCGAGATTCGGTCCGTTGGTCGGTCTGGTTCTATGTAGGTCGCTCGGTTCCCAAAGAACCGGCCGGTCAACCAGTCTGACCGGTAAACCGTCGATTGAACAGGTTTTGCTAATAAAAAAATATTTATTTTTGAAAAAAATATTTTCAACCCTAACCATTATTTTAGACAAAAGTTGTTCAGCCGGTCGGATCGGTTTGACCGGTTGAGCCGGTGCACATGTTACCCGTCCGGTTCACTACCCGATCTGGTTATGAAAAAGTTGCGCCCTACTTGACATTGGTTAAAATCGTCCCAAATCGCGCCAACTGTTTGAATTTCAAGCTACTTTTAAGTATTATATTCATATTAATGTGCATATAACTTTATAAATATGAAAAATTATATATAAAGATTCCAAAACGATTAATTCCGATTAAACCCGATTAATAATAGGTGATATCCGACCGATCAACTAGCGACTTTCGCATCACTGACTTGAAACCTTGACCTCTAAGAAAGAAGACATCACTTAATACACTAAGATATCATTAGACTAAGTGACCTTTGATAGCTTACAACTTCTTATGTTGTAAAAAGAGGTGATTATAGTTTTTGTTCAGAGACTTCAATAACAAAAATGGGAGCTGAAACCGAGAATTTCGTCAAATCAAATGATGCAACTGCTAAATCTACATACTATATGCAAATATTGTTGGGTTTTAACAAGATTATCAAAGTCATAAAATCCTTATTTTATGAAAAACGCAGCGGAAATTAGTTTTAAATCTTGTTAATTTGATATGTATAAAATCGATTTTACACATGCAAAACCCAATCCCGGATCCAAATACGAAATACATACTATCAAACACATGCATGTCACTATAAGTCCATGCATGTTAAAGCTACCTTTCAAATCCAAGGAAGAGGAAGGAGATGATGTTGAAGAAGGCAAGAACTTGAATATGAAGCTCCTCAAGCTAGCATACCCCAAACTTTCCAACAAACACCACTTGTAGCTAGGATTTGGTAACATTTGTATTTTCTCCTTGGTTCCTATTTCCTTGGCCGTCCAAAGAGAGGAAGAGTAGGAGAGTGAGTAGAGGATTTATCCACTAGTCTTACTCTTGGCCGTCCAAGAGAAGAAGAGAGGAGTAGAGAGAATTTTTCCTCAAGTATATTTTTGTTATGTTTCTTACAATGAAAGAGTGATGGAAAGATGGATATAAAACCCACCACCCAAGTCCTTCAATCAAGAGCTTTGCATGCCTCCACTAACTTGTAACAATAATAAAATAATATCAAGACAAGGAGGGGGGGGGGGTGGCCGGCCCCTTCCTTCATTGTTGTTGTTATTATTATTATTATGTTTTATATATACATATTTATGTTATAAAACTTTTATAACATATAAATGTAACACAATACATAGGCAACATGTTAAACATATTGTTACTTAACCATTTTATATAACAATATGGAATGCTCTTTCTTAAATCATAAATCATCCATATGATTTATTTATTTCACAAGTACATATTATTTAGAAACTCCTTTCCAAATAACTCAAGTGTTAATATTCATTTGTTATGATCATATCATATATAAACAAATATTATTGGTGTTTGTCTAGCTTGTTATTGGGTATGACCCGACTTGGATCATAACGTACTAGCCACATCAATAAAAATATGTGTCTTGGGCATAACGAGTCCAACAATCTCCCACTTGCACAAGATACATAGAAGATTGATTAAAGTAGCAAATACCGTCTAACTACGGTTTACAACCTCTAATACTCATGACGAAGTGCCATTCAATAACATCATCCCCTTCAAGTCCCTTATTTGAAATGATTTAGGTACATCTATCATTTATCCTTTTGCCACATATGTCATGTCAAATCCAGAGACATAGAGTGATCATTCTCTGTTGATTTAACTTTCAGGCCTTAGACATCTCACTCTCAACGAATAAGAGGGACAAATCCCCTTTTGACTACATACGTCTCTCACAATCACCTTGTACCAGACCTGATCTTAGCCTTATGTACTGTCATGTTTCAGAGCAGCGAAGAACTAAGTCAAAAGT